>NC_135761.1:40733669-41078669 GCF_052425735.1 Oculina patagonica
TTCTTGTTCTAGTCTCCACTCGTCATTAATTTTGTCATAAATGGTCTTCTTAGATAGGTTAGGCGCCTTTGTGCATAATGCCTTCGCACGCTTGTTCCAGAACTTTAAATAAGAAGCTCGCATCCCTCTTGCTTGGCCAATTTCTTCGCTGGTATAGATTTTGATTTGTTTAACTTCCAAAGAATTTGGCGGTTTGAACATTTGCCAGGCGCCCTCTCTCTTCGTGCCACGGCTGCTTGACAGCTCACTTTTCCGCGTGTCTTCCAACTCTTCGGAGCTTTCATCCGACGTGGGAGTTTCATCGGAAGTGTTTTTTCCTTCTTCGCTGTCATTGACGAATTTTACTTCTACAACATTTATTGGCCGCTCATCTTCACAGTTTTCATCTGCACCATCGGCATGGCTCGACGAAGCTTCCACTGTAAGCTCCCCTTCAGTGTCCTTCGCACACACCTTGCCGTCATTCACAAAAACGTACTTTCCATCAAGTAAATCTTCTTCATGGATTTCTCGTCTTAAATCGCTTAAGGAAGCTTTTATAGGAAAGCTCGGTATCACTGCATGGAATACCCGGCTCTGAGAAACAGTTTCGAAAAGTTTTATCACCACTGACGACATGATATTGGCGTAAAACTCTTGTGATGGAAAAACCTCAGAGTCACGCTGGATTGAGGGGTTTTAGAGGGGATGGGGTGGGGGAAGGCGATTACCGGTACTGGCGTGATAAATCCACGTGGGATGTTGGGAGAACAGGACAAGAGCTTGTAAATCACGATAGTCAGGCGAGTGATTTACAAGCTTTTCAAACGTTCTCCCAACATCTCAAGTGGTTTTATTACGCCAGTTAACCCTAAAAAGTGCGGTTTCTTGCTTTTATAAAATAAATATAAGAAATGTTCGTCAAGAAATAGGATACTAGTTACTTTATTTTTTTGATAAAATGTCGTATTCTCATTAAGTTTATCGGATGACGCGGAAAACCAATCGAAAACCACGCTGCATCACGGCGGCTAAAAATAAAACACATGCTCAGCTCCACACAAAGTCCACAGATTGACATGACGCGAAAGAAAAAACGTTCAATATTAATAAAGAAGGGAAAGGAAAAAGCTAACTGTCGCGGTACAAGATTTATTCAATGATTTTAAAGTTCTTTGACGTGGAAATCTAGCAAATTTTCACTGAATTGAAGCCGGAGTCATTCATCGCGAACGTAAAACTTGTATGTTTGTGCCTGACTCATTTGTTTACTTGTAAGTTGCAAATGCATTTAGCGGTTACCGGCGCTAAGCACGGGCAACTTCGAGGGGAAGATTTTTTGAGTTTCCCTAGGTGGGCGCGGGTGTCAAGTGCGGTCGCGGGATAGTCGCGGGTGAAAGTCGCGGGTGAAGTCCGGAAAGGGAAAGAATGCATTCCAGAGAACACACGGGACGCCGATGATCGCGGGAACACGACGAAGAGGGCGAGACAACAAGCGACCGAACACTGCCAGCGAGACGACCCGGGGAGGAGGAAAAGACACGAAGGGGGGACGACGCGGGAAGGGGGGGCCGCGGGGAGGGAGGGGGGGCGGGGAAGGGGGCGTGGAAGGGCGGGGGCGAGGGGGAGCCGGACGGGGCGGGCCCACGACGCGCGGGCGGGCGGGGGGGCCGGGGGCGGGAGGGGGAGGGCGCACGCGACCCCGCGACCAACGCGACAAAACCCGCGACCCGCGACCCGCGACATTAGGGTAACTCAGATTTTTTTGGTCCGTACCTTCCACTATTTTTCAGGCTTGTTCTCGATTGTTTGAACCCTCACAAAGAAAAATGTTCGCCCAAATAACAAGCTGGAAGCAGTTTCTTCACTCTTTCAAGGCCGCTGAAATGAATACAAAAATCTGCAGACGAATAACCACGAAATGGCGGAAAAGCAAATTGCAAGAAATATAGGGGCGAGGCCTTCTTGATCAGTTGTCTATACTGGAAAGAGAGCTGGGTATAAAACAAGTTCTTAAAAGTTTTAATCGCGCTGTCAAAAAAATTACCGCAACTCTGCTCATAAAAATCACCATTAATCTTGGTATTCGCCACAAAAACGTTACGCGACCGCAATGGTTTAATTGTCACGCGAGTAACATAATTCGTAGCCAGCGAGCAGGCAACAAGAGAAAATTATTTTTTGTTTGAATATTATTTAAATATAATTATCGACTCGTGACCGGACAACATGACCGGCAAGGCCGACATTTGAGACATTGTCCGTTGACCGGCCATCATTTCGAGCCCTGTCAGTGACACATAAATTTTACGCAAAGGTTTTTGCACATCAAAATGCCAAAATGCTTCAAACAAGGACAAACAAAGGTAACAGTTGAAGAGATATCCATTTATTGTGCAAAATAACTCGTCAATACTACTGTTGATGGTTAAACCGTGATTATTTTTTTGTCAATGTCGATATATCTGATATACTAAGCACAGACGTTTTTGAGCCACGAACGGCAACCGGAAGTGGAACGTTCACGTATTTGGCGCGTATTTCACGAAGGCTTTCTAACGCTTTTCTGGAGGAAAATCTTAACGAAACGCTTAAACATTCTCCTTCTGGTTGCCATCCGTGGCTCAAATACGTCTAAAGACGTCTGCCCAGCGTTCTTAAAGAAGATAAATTGCTTGTCTGAGGTTTTCCTGGCAACCGTGACGGATTGTAATTTTATTTTCTAAAGTTTTATTTTTTATTTCAGCCGTTTCCTATAGTCCCCTCCCCCTCAAGAATTCCGTTCTCTTCTTGCCGCTCCCCCTCAAGAATTCCGTTCTCTTCTTGCCGCTCCCCCTCAAGAATTCCGTTCTCTTCTAGCCGCTCCCCCTCAAGAATTCCTCATTTTCCCAACACTGGCCCCCTCAGAATTCCATTGCTCCTCAACCCCGGGGGTGCGCATATTTAATGCAATAGCCCAATATGTACCACTAACACAGAAATAGCTTGTGCCCATATTGAATCAGACATAGGGAATATCTATATTTACATACTTCCCAGCAGAATTTTTTTCCACTTACTTTTGTCAAAATAGTTTTCCGTTGCACTCTGGACAATGTTGGGTAGGCTTGATGGTGAGTCTTCCCACCCTTCATGTAGTGTATCGGGATTTGGTAACCGAATCAAGCCGCCATCTAACACGAGCTTTCCTTGTTTACTTTGATAAATGTCCTGTGCATACTCATCGGGTGATTTCGAATTATTGGGTTGTAATCCAAGGGAAACAGCCAAATAGCAATTCTGAACGAGTGAAGCTTTGGGCAGGTCACACACGGGAACATCTCTCGCGATAAGAAAACTTCTAAGGTCAGAAACTTTCCAGTTTTCAAAGAAACGTCCATCACCATCCGCCATTTTGGATCTCGACTGCCCCCAAATAAGCCCATAATGCATTGCGTTCACCCCATAGTGCAATGCGCTCGTTCTATCCGCGAAATGGACTATTCCATTCATCTTCTGGCATGTGCATTTAGGTTAAAGTTTTGGCGCCAAAATTCTCTTCCAAAACTCTTGCCGTTCTCAACCTGCGAATGTTTGTAATAAAAGACTTTATTTTTTAACAATAGACTCTGAAATACCAGCGTTTCCTCACATAATTTATACCGATTTATTTTTTATCTTGTTTCTTATCATACAGAACAGAAAATAGATGGCAAGGCGTTAAAACTTCTCGCCAGAGAGGGTTCGAGAGCTCAGTATGAAGCATGTGGATTAGCGACAGTTGGGGACCAACTACTTCTGAAAGACGTAGTTTGTTCAGTGGACGAAGTTCCAGTGGCTGCGTACAGGCGCAACAAGAAACCTACTGTACTAGAAGTAAAATCATTGTCACCATTGGACCAACGAGTCTACAAAGCAAAGTAAGGCCTAATAGATTCAGGTTAATTGCTGATTTTTTAATTAGTACATATCATGCACACTGTCGTAAAAATAACTCACACTAATTTTACCATTCCCTATAACTCCAAACACTCATCAATCCCTGTTTTGAATGTTCGATCAGTCGACCGTTCTTTAATCGCAATAGGTTTCGTGTGACATAAAGGATTGACTGCTTTGCAGCTCTTGAATAAAAATGAATCCAATGTTACCTTCCTGTCCAAATGATTGAAGATTTCTTGTTCTTTAGTAGTTGTAGAAAGTACAATTTTAAATGGACTTCTTCGTTCTTTACCAATTCATCTACCAGGAGAAAAGCTGTGTCAGAAGCAGCGATTGCAAACTGGCCTGGAAATGAAATCGTAACTTCAAGAAAGATCCGGCCGCTGAAGAAGAACTCGAAAATTTGGTGGCCGAGATTGTTCCTAAATGTTCCTATGAGCCTGCAGGCTTTGACAAAGCAAGCATAAGGCAACATATCCTTGATGTCATAAATGAACGGAGGAGGAGACATCGAAATGGCCATGACTACACTCAGGTGATTGTTGATTCTCTGTTATATTATTTTGTCATCACTGGTATGTCATTGAGTTCAAGTTATACTTGTACAATGTGTGTAGTTTAACCTCTCTTCAACTATATATAATCTGGATTTATTCTTTTTCTAGATGGACAAAAGAAGACTAAAGAGAAAACGAAGTACAGAAAAAAATAGCACTACTACTGGCAGTGATTCCTCAGATGCAGTGATCCGAGACGATCAGTTTGAGGAAAATCCAGCAGAACTTGTTCAATCAGGAGATGGTGAATAAGATGTAGATGAAAGTGGAAATGCCAGTACTAGTGGAGATGCTAGTGCAGAATCGGATGTGGAAAAATCAACTGAGAAAAACATAAAGGTATAAAGATTTCAATTTTTGTACATTCACTTCTAAACTGTGTTTTCAGCTTGTATGGGTAATGGTAACACAAACTTCGAGATCTTTGATCTGATTGTAGCACAAGCCGTGATGAGGTAGAGTACAAGGTCTGAATGTTCATGGAGTGCTTATGCTTTCAACTATCATATTCTTAGTATCCGAATATTCAAAATAGACTGTCTGCATGAAAGCTTCAACAAGAAATATTGCATGCTAATTAATATCCTTGTTAGACACAAATAATATTAGGATATCTGGAGCATTAAATGCAACAGTGTTATTGCTGTGCTTTGGTTAATTTTTTTTTCATAATCAACAGAAACAAATACCCATGGCTGTGGCAAAAGTAATTGTTCAAGTGGCGTTTAACGCCATAGCATTCAAATATGTAGCAAGGAAGCAACTCATCTCTTGTGTCAAAAAATATGGTTTAATACCATCAAAGGAGTGCCAAACCATGGAAAAAGAGAAGGCCGCCCAAATTGTAGCAACATATCTCCTCGAAAATGGAATTGTCCAAAGTTCAAAGGAATTAAAGGATGTTCAGCGGGGGGATATAGTCAAGAAAAAAGCTTTTTAGGTTTGACCGTTTTACCCAGGGGGGGTGGGGTACTCTGGGATCCAAGTGACGGGGATGTGCAAAGGATTTTTTTGGGGGTCAGAATTTTCGATTCCGGGATTTGTTTGGGTAGGAGAAGTTGGCAGGTATTTTTTTGGGTGACTTGATTTAAATAAGGGATTTTTGGGGTATTATAATCAAACTAAAGTGCCTCGGCGCAGCCTTTGGCAATTTAGGGGTAATTTGACTAGGGTTTTTTTTGGGTGTTTTTTTTTTGGTCCAGGGATTTTTTTTGGTAATGAGTTTGGGTCCTGAGTTTTGCCTCCATTCGATCATCCCCGTCACTTTGATCCCTGAGTACCCCCCCCCCCCCCAGGCCCTTTTATATTTAACACTTTGTTTTAAAAGAAGTATGGGTTGAAAAAAAGAGTCCAGATTGTTGCAATATATCTACAGGTTTGAAATTGAAATTGTCCACCTTAATGTTTCAAAGGTTTAAAAGTACGTTCAACAAGGTTTTTTAGGTTTTACTTGACAAAAGTATAAACCATTTTGTGTTGTCAATGACTGCATGCAGGTTAAATGTGAAACACTTTGTTAAGAAAATTATATACACTGAAGATTTTTTCTATTTTTTTTAATTAAATAGAACTGTTGATCATTCATCTTAGCTTCTGTGCTTCAATCAGTCAGTGATGCTACTATATCTGAAAAAAGAAAACAATATGAAATAGTTGAGCAATAAAAGTAATGAAATAGTTGTGTAAAATCATCCTGTCTTACCTTGATGAAGGCAAATTACTAGCAGCAGTAAACCACAATAGAATGTTGATGGTAAAAATGTGTTTCTCCTGACCAAAAAGTCCCAATGCTGTGTTATCTTGACATTCAACAATGGTAAATGTTAATAAAACCATCATGGAAAGTTACAAAACATGAATGTGTATAATTGATAAACCCATCCTGTGTTACCTTGATATTCCAAAATGGTAAATGATTATAAACCATGATGGAAAATAAGATAACATGAATGTCACTATTTCTTCATAAACCCATCTTGTGTTACCTTGATATTCCAAAATGGTAAATGATTATAAACCACGATGGAAAATAAGATAACATGAATGTATTTCTTCATAAACCCATCTTGTGTTACCTTGATTTTCCAAAATGGTAAATGTTTATAAAACATGATGGAAAATAAGATAACATGAATGTATTTCTTCATAAACCCATCCTGTGTTACCTTGATTTTCCAAAATGGTAAATGTTTATAAAACATGATGGAAAATAAGATAACATGAATGTATTTCTTCATAAACCCATCCTGTGTTACCTTGATTTTCCAAAATGGTAAATGTTTATAAACCATGATGGAAAATAAGATAACATGAATGTATTTCTTCATAAACCCATCCTGTGTTACCTTGATATTCCAAAATGGTAAATGTTTATAAACCATGATGGAAAATAAGATAACATGAATGTATTTCTTCATAAACCCATCATGTGTTACCTTGATGTTCCAAAATGGTAAATCTCGTTTAACCATGATGGGAAATTTAATTTACATTGATGTGATTTTGATAAATCCCATCATAGTAAATACCTAAAATCCATTACTGTTTATTCATTTAAAAACATTCATGGGAAGAATTCGGAATATCCATGAATGGTTTTAAAAATGGGATTTACCCAATTTGCCATTCAAAAAACCATAAATGTTTTTTTGTAAAATTTTCCTGTGAAAGCTTGCTGTACAACTGTATACCGTTTTCAACCCTCTCTACGATCTCTAAAGAAAATTTGGATAAAATCATATTACCAAGTATTTCAGTCTAAAACTCCTACTAGTCCATGAGCCAATTCGTAAAAAGTGGCTGGAAAAGCAATTTCGTAGCACCCCAACCGAACAAAGTTTCCTTGGTACCAAATTAAAGCTAAGGGCCTAGTGTTTTATATTCAACTTGTTTCCAGCCGCGAAAATGGAGCTTAACGGAAAAAACGAGAGGTTTTTGTCAGGGTGTGGGTGGGGATAACTTTAGAACATTCAGGTCGGTATATTATAACAAGGCCCATATCTCCCACCTCATTGCACCAAACTTTACTAAACTTGGAGGGATTAAACAATCGATCATACTCTTTAACATAAGATGCTTTGTAATTAATTAACTGTCACCATAGAGACGGTTGCTAAGGCCTATATAATAAAACGATGACACTTCAAATCCTGAGTTTCAGAATGGAAGTTAAATGGTCACACTTTTAATAAAAGTTGTTATAGCGCAATGAAAGCTATAATTGGAAGAAATGTACAAACTTAACTTCTCCCCGAGTTAAAAATCCCTCAGTTAGCAAATATTTCCTTGCATTTTGAGACATTTAGTACCTTAGCAACCATTTGTTTACATGTAGACTTTTGAACAGCTGGGACGTAAAAGTAGTACGATGAGCTGAAATATAGCAGTATTTCAAAAATTATTGCTGTTTAGGTGATCAGTGGTCATAATAAAAATTATAAATATGGTTGTATCTTACCTTTAAAATGTTAAACTTTAATTTCCGGCAACGTTTCTGTTGCCTTCCTCAGAATGAAATTACTATAAAAGAATAAATTTAAAAGTTTAAAACTTCTGACGGTCCCTAAGGGATACAATTAGTGGCAAATACGCTTTAGGGAAAGGCTGGCGTTCATTAACAGCTTCGGTGTTTACAGTGGAACGCAAAGACTTTAAAAATAAGCTTTTGTTTCGGCTGCAAACGCCTCGTTCCAGTATTTCTACAAAGTTTGGATGAATGTCATGTCCAGTGGTCTCCGAGTGCTGTTTTATGGCAGACTTGATTTTTAACTTGATTTTTAACCTTGTAATTAGTTTTATTTGAGGACCTCTCTGAAAACGACGTCATGTGAGGGGAGCCTCCTCTTGAAAGTTAATTTTATTCTTTTTAGACTCATTATTGCCTCGAGTGCCAGGGTAGTGCTAGAGTTCCAGGATATTTGACTTTCACCAATGTATACAAAAGGACACGATTTGCATTCCACTTTATATACGATGCCAGTAACTTGGTTGTCATGTGGCTGTTCCTTGGGTTTTCTGAGAACATCACCAAAATCAGCCAATTCGCTGATTTTGTAACCAATCGCACACATTTTTCATGGGTGACTGTCGAGTAAAGTAAAACGTTAATTGTATATTATAAACATAGAATTACGATTGCAAAAGTTCCCAATGTTTTTTTTACATTATTCTGTATCTGTATACTAATAATCAATACTATTATTATGTAATTATCTAATGAGATTATTGCTGATTATATTTGAATAAGATAACACAATTTTTGCAGCATCAATAGTACATGCCATTTGCACAATGTTCGAGTATCATTTTCTTGACTGTGTGTTTCATTTCGAGGGTTTCGAGTGCCTTTGCTGTTGTTTATAAGCTTTGAATATTTTGTATGTACAATGTAGCGACTTGAACCATATTGCCTGCTACACAGTGGCTCTACTGTTGTACACAATAATGACTGAACTAAATATTCCTCAAAGTAAACGTGCTCGATCAGTCAATGGTAGTAAACCAAACTCCGTGAGGTAAATGCCTTTGCCACGTTAGAAATGTTAATGGCAATCTGTGTATCTTTAACAATAAGACATATAGAAGTCATTTTAAACCTGTGCAAATCAGGAAAGATGGAGTGTTAAGAGTAATGGAAGGATGTTAGAGCGAAGGTCCTAAGGGAGGATATCACAAGAGGTGCTATTGGCCATGCACAAATAAAGACCACGCGAGAAGAGCTGATAGAAAAAAGTGAAACTCTCCTCTTAACCAGCAGCACACGAGTAAGTGACCAATGAGCCCGTGCAAAAGCGCGTCTGTCAATCTAGTATCTTGGTAACAAATCCTGACAAATGCCACCTTCGACACCCTCACCAAACTGAAGCTGTAAACGTTTCAAATGCAGTGAAATCCAAAGCCGCGGAGACAGGAGGCAGGGATGTAATTCTCAAGGCAGACAGAAAACTCATCGCCAGACTTCTTGTTATTGGTCAGACTCCAGATGAGAATCGCAAGGTATATCAGAGACTTGTTTGCACACCAACTAGGCGCGCTACCTTGGTCTTTAGCAGCACTTAATGGATCACTGCTGGCAAAGACAAACAAAGCCGTTTTGCCTAAGCTGCTGGATGAAAATGTTCCTGTGTTGCCCTCTTCACAACTTTCTACCTTTGTTATCATTGATGCCATGGCTGTGATTCAGGCAATGACACATGTGCCAGACAATTTCAGTGCATATAGTGCTATTAGCCGGGCATCAGTACCCTGTAATTTCAATCAAAAATGCTGAAAGAAGCAAGCGCAGTCGGGATGGACAGACTGTGGAGATTAGTAGCTCACAGCAACGTTGAATTGCTCACGACAATGGCCGGAAGACATTTCTGAGCACTGGGAAGACTTGCCTGCTTCATTTCCTTGCTTGTGAATGAGCAAGACATTCGTATTCTCACAAGCTAGAAGGACGTGTTGTGTACGTCACAGATGGCTCCTTGGGTACAAGACTTGCGGAAAGCGATGGTCGTGTGTTGTCAACGGCAGTCCCAGAGCTTTATACCGAGCAGCAAGAACTGGGATGTTTTTGCACGTTCTGGATGCATTCACAATGGTCATCGACAATTGAGTATTTACTCTTCTGATGCAGACGTGAAAGTGCTGGCAAGCCATCATCAAACAAAACAGCCCAGCAAGAATTGCCATCGTAAGTAGGACTCAGAATCATTCTCGAATCGTGGACATTTCCAGTGTTTGCAATCAGTTAGCGGACATAGTATGCAAAGTGCTTCCAGGCCTTCATGCACTGACTGGCTGCGATTCGGTTGGTGCCTTCTCCGGCAAACGGAAAATGAAAGCTTTTAAGCTAGTTAAGGAAATAACAAACTACGAGAACTAGTTCTTCCCCTTGGCCACGATAATGTACATGTGAGGGACGAACATGCAGCAGATGTTGAAGAACTTGTGTGATTTTTGTATGGAAAGGCAGGGAAAGATGTTAATCAAGTTAGATACCACTCATTCTGCAAAATGAAGAATAACAGTCGCACCACCTCCCACCACTGAATGTCTGCCCTCAAGAAACATATACAGCAACCTTACAGGCTTACTTGGAGAAATGCTTTGGAGGCAAACCCGACAGCCCATAATTCAGTTGGTAACAGATGATATATAAAAGGACCAGGAACTGAATATTGATTAGACAGACCAACCTTTAGCACCTGAGGCGGTGATGGAGCTGGTTTGTTTCTTCATGTTCTTCATGTTTCATGGAATTTCAATGAGTTTAGGAACATTATATGAACACAAAACTTAGATGGGTTTGTGAAGTTGATATACCAGCTATTCGTGAAGTACAGTATACTCACCATTGCGAATGGTAATAAAGCACAACGTTTTCAATAACCTTGCCTAGCAATCTTTGCCATAATGACATAACTGGTACAAAAACGACCACATTTCATTATAGCACAATATATTTCTCTCCATTTATTTCATAACCGCTGTACTTGCTGGATATAACCGTGCAGTGTGCTTGACAGTGTGCATACTGTACACAAAGGTTTGCATGTAAACAAATGGTTGCTAAGGTATTAAATACCTCAAAATGCAAGACAATACTTGCTAATTCCGAAATTTTGCACCCGGAGAGTAGTTTAGTTTGAACATTGCTTCCTATTTTAAACCTTTATTGCGCTAATACAGCTTTTATTTAAAACGCAGCCTTTTAACTTTCATTCTGAAACTCAGGATTTGAAGTGTCGTTGTTTCATTAAATAGGCCTTAGCAACGGCCCCTATGGCATTCGCTGATTCATTAAATAGCATCTCATATTATAGATTATGATCGATTGTTTAACTCATCCAAATTTAATGAATATTGGTGTAACAATGTTATAGATATCAGCATTGTTATATAACACCGGTCTAATGTTTCAAATTTATCCCCAACCACCCCCTGTTACAAACACCTCATTTTCTTCGTTAAGCTCCATTTTTACAGCTGGAAACAAGTCGAATATAAAACACTAGGCCCTGAGCTTTGATTTGGTACCAATGAAACTTTGTTCGGTTGGGGGTGCTACGGAAATAGATTTTTGAGGTCCTGGCTCATGGACTATACCCACAAACTGTTCAGTAGTGGGGGGAAATAGCCAGCCCACACATTTGCATTTCTTCCATTGTCTATTTCCCCTCACTTGTACCATTCATCAATTTTACATATATTGAGTTGAGGAACAGGAATAGGCCAAAAAAGCCAATTTACATTTATTTACAATACATGTACCCAGTACATTTATCTTGTGTAGAAAGAAATGCTTGATGAACTTACAATACAGTCGAAGCTCTTGTAAGCGGACACCCTCGGGACGCGAAAAAAGTGTCCGTAACTGGAGCTGGCCATGCACTTACGAGAATGGCTCTCGTAAGCGGCCACTAGAGGTGTGGGGGATAGATGGCGGAGAGAGAGCTTGCCCAGCTAACAATAAATACAGTACCGTATTCGAAATACAAAAACACTGAAATATGGTACTGTAATTACTGTAAAATTGCAATTATTAAAGTAATTGCAAAGATAGAAGCCTGAAAAAATTTCACTGACATAACATAATCGTTTTTTCCTTTGTGAAATAGGGATTAAGTATACTTTAAACGTGTTGCACAACAGACATAGAGACAATTTTCAGTTGTGCAGCACACTTTAAGTACACTTAATCCCTACTTCACTGAGGAAAACATTATTTTCCCTCATGCAGTATACTTAAAGTATACTTCCCAAATTGTACTGCAATTATACTTGAGTACTTGCAGTATTATTCAAGTATACTTAATTTATATTTCATACTGATGCAGTATACTTGTAGTATACTTAAAGTATACTTTTAGTTTATGTTTTTTGGTAAGGGAGTTTGCCACTGATAAAATCTACATTCATGAATTAAATCCTTTCAAGCGTGAAACTACGCGAGAAATTTTAGTAGTTCACTGCATGCTACAATGAGTGAATGTGCAGCTTTGCATGCAAGCAAATATTTCATTTGGGACAAGACGATGAGTTAAACAATTATTCTAAAGCAAATCAGCGTTATAATTTAACATTTATCGTACCGCGGCATTTTTCTAAGACTTGAAAAATCCATGATTTCGTAAGGCGCATTTTGCTTGTATCTTGAGCGTTAAAGAACTCCAAATTCGAAAGATAAGTTAATTACTTTCGAGATCGCCTTTGTTCTTTTTTTCTTTCCTCTTGAGATGCAATCTGTCATTTCTTTTTATTTCAAAGTCCAAAAGCTTTAAAAGTCGTATTTTCGATCGTTGAATAAGGGAAATAATTATAAATCTAAGCTTGACCTTGTAAAAAGCGACCTCATTAGCAAAGGGCAACCACGAGACATTGTGGTATTTTTTTTTTCGGTCAGGAGAAAATTACCAGTTTTACTGCTCACCGCACCAATACAAGAAAACACTCATTCATGCCCTTAGACTTACCTTGTTTTCTCTTGGCCGTCGGGAGGAAAAAATCGTTTATTCTCTTCATTTCTTCAGCAGTTCGACTATCCCGTGTTGTGTGTTTTGTCACTGGGGATTTCCTTGGCCGAGCAGGAATGATAACGAAATGGTCACTTCAATTCCGATTAAATGACGATGGAAACCAATAAAATATCCCGTTTGATAGCTTAAAAGAAAATGTGGCCGTTTTGAAGAATTTAATTGCTTATTATGTTATCCTCCTGTCAGTAAGTAAAAAAATATAATAGTAAAAAAATTTAAAAAAATTTCAAATAAAAGTACAAAGTACCGGACGATACGTCCGGCCTCAAACGAAAACCCTGCTTGTCAGCCTCATTATCTTCATCTGGAACATCGATAATGCTCACTGGAGTTCAGATAAGTTCAGATAATTTGAGGGGGGGGGGGCATGGTAGAATGAGCACCTTCCCTCACTCCAAGGAACACATTTGGGATTTATGGGTTTGCTTGAGTTTAAAATTAAATCAACAGCAATGATAACAAAACATTTAATTGTATCCCATTGTTATGTGGATGCTGTAGTTGTTTCAGTTGGTTCACTAATTTGCCTAACTCTTGTTTATGGCCATCCTTCTTTAAATTAGTTTGCACTGCAATAATGCCTTAATGAAAGAGATAGCAGTCCAAGCATGTGCTCAAACGAGACGGACAAACCCACAAGGACCAGATCTTGGGTTTACAAAACCAACCAGAGACATTCTTTCCAAATGCTACACCCTTCATTTGCCAAGATCAAGTCAATTTTAGATGACAAAGGTCTTTTTCACATTGCAGGTCGAACATTTCTTTGCTTTGCCAGCATGAGGACGCCAAGTAGGCCGACACCAGACATGCATGATGAAAACCTATCTGTCTTCCTTTCAGTGGTACTCAAAGTCACTATACTGAAAAGAGAGTTCATGAAAAAGAGCCAGAGTTGCTAAATGAACGTTGTAAGGGTATAGGTGGGAATATTTCTTGCGTTTGCTGGTAGGCCATTAAAACTACAATCTTGGACAAAACTGTTAAAAAACTAAGCAAATTTCCACTTATTTATCCAACAGAGTTCAGTTTTTCAATCCCCCTCCCCCCATTTCAATGTTGTTAATGCTTTAGTGTTTTTAAAACAAAGCCTGTCGAGCCGCAATTCTCAAGAAACAACATTGAGTAAGGGGGTGAGGGGGATAAGATATTTTAACCCGCTTGCAAGTCGAGTCATTTGTGAAAAATGCGTGAAATGCGTATGTGTCAACTGGTTTTGTCCAAGATTGTAGTTGCGGTCATATGTTGAAAGGTATCCTCCTCTCTAGGAACTGATAGTTTGGGTGCCACAGATGATCGCAAGTTATAAGCTGTAACTGAAAGTGTACATCCACAATTTAATGTAGGTAGTCTGGCCAGTGATTGCTATGTTGTGTTTTGAATAGAGAGCTTAAGCACCAGGCGTTAGTGATGTCACGAACGTCAACCGGAAGTCTCCAAAACTAGATCATGCATACTGCACATGGAACTGCCTAGGGGGGGGGGGGGGGCTGGAGGATAGCGTAATGGCCGGACGTGCTTAAGCGAGCTCCGTGTTCTATCCTTCCTGGCAACGTTTTATCTCAACATACTATGTGGTCAAATTATCTCAGCGTCTTGTCTTTGATGTGCCTTTGATGGCACACAAGAAAAGGAAAGGAGAATGAAGCCCTAGCGACAAAATAGTGTCGCCAGAACATAAACAGCTACGTGTCGTGAATTTTTTCATGAGCAATAAGTGTCTTGGGTTTTAGGATTTGAAAGGATTTTTGTCGTTCATCATCTTTGATTTTGACACATGAAATTAATTGTATGAGTGATAAGTGCCTTTGACGTATTAATGTGTAATTTGTTTTCGTTTTTGTAGTTGGACCTGTCTAACATGGGAGAAAATGGTTCAATTGAAGACATTGCGGTAAGTAAATTTTAAGTGATTATCTGTGCAAGGTCGTAGTCATTTCATGGTTTAGGAGCAGACTACGTTCCTCCCTCCCTGCTTGTACATGAGTTTATGAAGATGCTTGATTACAACAAACAACCCATCAATCATATCTGGCAATCCACAAGCCAATCAGAAGACCTGCTGTCAATCAAAATCTGTCAAACCGTGAAATAGCTAGCATCTCGAGCTGGTATGTAATAGCCCGAATATAAACGTTGTGTCCGGTTAGGTCGATAAGATGTAATCTCGTTGTTAGGAAAATTATACTTCGAAGCGTGTTGTTTTTCATTCTTCAAAATGTTTTGCTCATAGGGACAAGACTGGAGTGAAGAGTTTGAAGATGACTAACCCGAACCCAATAACCAACCCGAATTTGATTTTGCGCTAACAGCCCGTGTTGACAGACGTGTAAGACGCTTTGGCTTGCATCTCCGTAATTATACGGCGTGACTGGTGCAACGGGGAGGGGGCAGTGCCGTCACGTCCATGCCTCTGGGGAGAAGACCGGTCCTAGCAGAAGAGATTGCCAAAGCCTTGCAGAGAGCCATAGAGAGGCACATACGTTGCCGGCACGAGAAGCTTTGGAACAAGTGAGTAACATGTTGAACAGTAACGAGAACTTTAGAATCGAGGATACGTTCAACCTAAACGTGTCGCACATTCAAGATCCCGGAAGAGGGGAAAGAAACCTTCGACAACACTTCAAACCCACACAACCGGGCAGCGAATCAATATTCAATTGCCCACGGCAAATGAAACAAAAGTCGGAATAGATTCCATGCAAGGGTTCCAAACCAGCCAACCTGCGAGATCGCCTCATTGTCATATTCAAAGAAAAGTTTTGACCCGAACTCACTCATTTATATATAAAATAGGACACTAGAACCCAGTCTTCTAAGAGAGGGGGGATGGGGGGGGGGGGGGTATCCCCCCTTTTAACTACGCATCCGTGTGGTGAACTGCATCCCACAAGGTTTGTCGTGACTTGTGTCTATAGGGGTAAAAGACCGTTTTCGCTGCGTCACTCAGACACGATGCTGAAACCTTGGCAGACCATGGACTACATAGAATACTTGAAAAAATTGGTAGACAGATACGATGACGAGTTCAAGCGTATCCAAAAGAAACCCAACAGCCCCCAGAAACAAAGGATTCTCACTTGTATTGAAACCAATGTCAACAGCACTACGGAGATTTTGGAAAAGTGCAAAGAAGTAGAACTACTGAACAGAGGCATGAATTTCATCACCCACACGATCAAAAAAGAACTCCAAGCCAGGATTGAAAGACATGAATTAGTACTACAACAATTGAGCGATTTTTGACACTATTTCATTTTTTGAAAAGGAAAAAAGACTGCCCAGCAGGGATTCGAACCCCGGTCGCCCGCTTCAGCAGCAGGTGTGATACCACTACACCACCCGGCCTTCTGTGGACAAGAAAAGAACAATAAATGGACGTTAAGACTTCAATTCGTTCCCAGGACGGCGCGGTCATTGTATTCGTTCCCAGGGACGCGCGGCCAGTAGGGTCGGCGCCTAGGTCCCACTTGTAGATCGGTTATTGTGAATAAATGAGTGATTTTGTACTACGCATGCGTGTTGAGTCTTGGTATACCACAAGGGTTGCACAGTTTCGCGGCTATAGGGGGGACTTGGACTCGCGAGGGTTTTTAGGGACCCTGGTAGGGACCCTGCCCGAAAAGATGACGTCATCTTTTTTGGGTCACGTGATTTGGCCAAAGTCATGTGACCGGTCACGTGGTTGGACCCTTGTCACGTGGTCTGTCTCCCTCCTATTGATTTGCCATGGGCTGTACGGCGCTTGAAATACTGCTCTCTGATTGGTCGTGTCCCAGTTAAGCGGTCCTTACTACTACTCTTCCTTAGACTTTTCGCTCGCTCGCTCCACTTTGCAGCGGCCTCCGCATCTTTTTTCTTGTACTCTTTCTTAGTTAAATGAAGTGTTGGCACCCAATCTTCATTGAACCTGTCCCAGTTTGCTGCAGGCTTGCAATAAACGAAGTGATGACCGCAAACACGCTCATTCTGCAAAACATTCTTTGTTTTCAAGTCAGCACGATCTATCGCGGAAATCCAAAGATTTCGCCTCTCTCGGGTTAACTCCTCAAACTCTTCGCCTTGATTAGTAATTATCGCAGGCACAGAATAAAAATGAATACTATCTCGACGACTTTTGCTTCCAGAAATGCCAATAATACAAAGAACCATGAAGCTTTCACTCAGTCACGCTCTCTCACGCCTTTTGTCTACACTTGAGGGACACAATCATGGTGGATAGCAACGGTTGTCAAGTTAGGGGTCACGTGGGTGAAAACCAAGAATAGGATTTTTATAAAAAAGCGAGCAAAATTCTCCAGAAGCGAACTTTCAAAATATATCAAAAATATATCCTTCAAAATATATCCTGATTTACCGAGCGAACGAAGGCTTCAAAATTTTGAACAAAATAGCAATGGGCCGCGACTCGTTGTTCTCTGTGGCATTATACTGTAGGGGGACTAAAGAGTCCGAAACAACTGTATACAGTTATGCATTCTTGGTCTCTATGATGTCTCTGCCGCATTAACTTTTCTACATATAGTTCGATCAGCCTTGCGGTTTCACGTTTAAATTTTTGGCCACCAGTTCATGTAATCACAGTAATAATTTTTTCAGTAAATGCTAGCATTTTAAACGTGACTGTTGCTGTTTGATATATAATTTTGGGTAGGGAGGTGTGGCCCGGTCTCCTAAACCTCGTAAACCCTGCTCCTTATACCAGCCACCTGAAGGGGTTTATTTAATGAATGTTCTCGAAGTATTTAAGGTTATTCATGTGAAATGTTTAATGTAGGTGTGTGTAGTAGTTAACCAGATATAAGTGATTTATTCTTCCATCAAAGATTACAAAAATCTCACCATTTTTGCAGGTTTGTATTCATCACCCTTGGATCGAAGAGGATGCATGGCTTTTAATAATTAGCATGTGCCAGGCCATCGTTGTTGTGCACCGAAGTACAAACTCAAAATATTCAAATCGATGTGCTGCTTCACATGACAAAGATTTCTGCCAAACAAGTGATTTGTCAGCATGTTAATGTTCATGACGAAAACAATAGCAGAAAACTAGACTGCTCCAATCTTAGCTGTGAAAAAGTAGAGTTGACCTTTTTATTGTAGTCTTATTCTAGGTGTGTGTAGTAGTTAACGAGATATAAGTGGTTTATTCTTCCAACAAAGAATACAAAAATCTCACCATTTTTCGGCTAATTAAAGCCAAGTCTCTTGCATCTTTTAGCAAAGACATGACAAGACGCCGGAGACGTTCGCGTCACAAGAACACAGACTGCTTAACCTTCCTATTTTGCGCCAAAAATGGAGGCCTTGATCCAGTCCTACGCAACTATCTGGATCGGATAGGGAGGGCTGAACCTCATCCTGCGTTATGACCCTTTTTGACTAAATTAATCGATTGATTGATTGATTGTCACATTTAGTATTAGTTTCATTCCTGTTTATTGTCTAGCATTATTAATGCCCAGCTGTTTGCATACTGTACAATAAACTCATTAATTTTTGCAAGAAAATTTGTCAAATGCTTCCCCCTTCCCCTTGCAGCATGACAGGAAGTTCCAGAACAGATGGAATTTTAAACAAACCTATGAATAATTGTTTTATATATTGATTTTTTAGGTTCCTTAGGTTGCTAGTCAATGGCTTCTGCTTTGCGGCATTTCCATCAACCAAGGAGACAACCAACTCTGCGCGGTTGTGTCGTCTTCTGGTGGATGTGGGATCCCAGGCCTTGAGGGAGACCTTTAATGCAACCATGTCATGTATTCTAAAATTCGACAACTACGTCAACTGTTTCCATTTCAAATGTTTCGCGAACATACACGCACTAAAACGATTGCACTCGAAGAAATTATTTTATACGCATAACAATGTTCGTTAAACATGATGTGATCTTTCCAGAAATAACCAATGTGATATGTTGAGCACGAACAACATTGGACAACAGCGGATTGAGCCTTCAAGCAGCAAGTGTACGGACTTAAAGTCAATGCTTGAATGAAATGGGCTATCGGTATCGTCAAGCGAGGAAGAAGGGCCTCCTTTCAGCAAATGACAGGAAACGTTGCCTTTAATACACAACAAAATGAATCGTTACGAAAAACAAAGGCCAGGCTTTTGGACTGAAGAAAACGGCTTTTTCCTAGAGTATCCTTTATATTCAAAACAAATCCTCTCAGCAGTGCAATGGCTCCTAAAGCATGAGTATGGCGAAGAAAAGATGAAGGGATCAAGGTTACCGCAAAAGGTTGGAAAGAGCAGGAGGAAAAAGACTGCATGTTATGGTTGCAATAGCATACCCAAAAGGCGTAATAATTGGAGAATCCTATGAGTTACAGCCCTCTATGCAATCCTTTTCAGCCACTTCTTCCAACAATTGAATTCTACCTTTTTTGCGATCGTTTAAACTTTTCTTCGGCCCTGCCTAGTTCATGGGCCATCGCTAGGCACTCCTCCACTACCTTTCAACCCCTATTGCAAATGACCTCTGCCAAATCTTTCTTCCCTTCGGGATTCTGCGTGGCAGCGACTGACATTAATTTAAGTCAGCTTGTGATATTTTTGGACTCCATGAATTGCACGACATCATACATGAAGAGACCTTGCTTCCTTCCTTTTCTTTCTCCGCCATGGTTTTTTACCACTGCCCTTACATTTTTTCCCGCAATTGCTTTTTCCATCTTTGGAGGATTTCATTCTTGTATGTCTGGGTGACCTTCGGAATACAGGCAATCTTTGTCCTTCTTGGTTGTGTACTTAAATGCACTGTAGTAGCTGTTATGATGTCCGCTAAAATTAACCTTTATTCCGTTGTTTTCTTCAATATTACGTACACTCAGCCACCTCGCACGCCTTTCTAACTTCACAGCCATGTGACAATGCAATATGTTAGCAGTAGTGCTGTCCTTGTTTGCATGCATTTCACGCACAACCACTGCTTTAATGCTACACCAACCGCTGATTGCTATGCGTATCCAACAGCCTCTGCAAACGCTTCCCTGCCGCTAGACTGATCTGCCAGCAAAGCAGATTTTGCCATATTACACCGCTCCTTATTTATTTACATTGGCTCTCAGTGAAGTTTTCGTATTGAGTTCAAAATTCTTTTAATTACATTTAAGGCTCTTAAGGGTTTGGCACCTACCTATATAGATTTATATAGATTCATTAATTAGTATCAACTTCACGGTATGACCTTAGAAGCTCTAATAACAGCCTTCTCCTTAGTTATCCAAAGCCGTTATCCAAGGCAACACTGGGTGATCACTCCGTTACATATGCTTCCCCAAAACTTTGGAACGCTCTTCCTTTAGCCATCAGATCTGTGAACACCGTTACCGATTTTAAAGGCAAACTTAAAACATATTTGTTTTCTAAAGCGTTTTTATTAAAATCCGAATATAATTTTAATTTCTTAGAATTTTAGATTTTAGTTAGGTATAAATTGTACTTTAACGCTTGTAATTTTTAACCTATAACTTAGTTTTTAAGAATTTTAGTTTTTAAGCTGTAGTTTTAACTTTTAGCGTGTAACGTTCATTTTTTCAAATGAACAAATTCGTAATTATTATTAATTTTCGTCAAATCGGCTCTACTGTATGTTAAGGTAGACAAATAGCACTGCGTACTCCAACTTGTTTCTCGTTATCTGCATATTAACACGCATAAACAAACGCAGCAGTAGTCCATGTTAATTATTAACAATTTCTGATCACCCCTTTTGAAACTCCCAGTTCCCGACCCCTGAAGATATCATTATTATTTTAGAACTTAGCATTATTTCAAAACTACTGAATTCAATGTCATATCGCGCTATGCGTTTCATTAAGTATTTATTTCAATTGTATGAAAACCAAGTACACCAGTCCTGAAGTGCCTTTTAAATAGACGTGAAATTAACCTTAAAGAGCCCTTACTAATGTGTCAATTAAAATAACCCATGGTTTTAGTTTAATACTTAGAGCATTGATTAGATAAACATTACAAATATCAATTTTATGCCTTCAAATAATATTATACGGATCATACAATATCAGAAAAACAGCATGGTAAAATAAGACTCCGCCCAGTTTTTTCAGACAACCATCGTCAGAACTGTTCGCACGATTTCCACGATTTTAAGGACTTTCCAACATTGACAGGGGGAACTCATGCTGTAAGCCCAAATAAGTGATTTAAACAATAATCAACTACAAAATGAAGTGTCTTAGTGTCAGATAAGGAAAGCGATGACCTCTGTACGAAAACTGTGGTCAAGTTCAGCAACTAGACTTGCAATTCCCTTAAAACATGGAACCTTCCAGGGCATGTCTGCCAGCCTGTTCAATAACCAACCCGCTAACCTAAGAACATGTAACAATTTCACTTTGAGAGTAAAGTGTCTTGCTTGAGAACACAACACAATGATCCCAGCCAGGGCTCAAACCTGGAGCACTCGCTCCAGAGTCCAGTGCACCTAATCACTAAGCCATGACGCCTCCCCTTTAAGTATTGGGTGACGGCAGCACAAAACAGAGGCAGAAGTGGCAGCTGCAATGAGTCTCCCCGAAGGGCCAGAGAAGCAAATCCTGGCCTTCGAAAAACTCTGCCACCAAGGAGATTATCATCACAACTGTGATGTTTTGGCCAAGGGGAGCTGATAGTTGTTAGAGCACCAAAAGAAAAAAATTCCGATCCAGAGAGCTTTTTTCCTTGCCCACACTGCGTTTTTTAAGGGAGAGGAACTTTGGCGGCATCGCCAAATTTGCCCCCACCGGCCAAATGAAGATAAAAAAATGGACAAAGGTGCAGCAGGAAGCTGCAACCCTTCTGCCAACTTCCTTTCTATCAACTAAAGGTGTCAACAAAACCTTTCATGACACGGTGATTTCCTGTATGAAAAATGATGACATATCTATTGTAGCAAGAAAAGACCAACTCATAGTTAACTTTGGCTCTTCCGTTTTTGACAAGGTTGGCAGTAAAAATGCCAATGATGTGTCGCAGCTTATGAGGCAGCTTGCCAGGCTGTTAATACTTCTACGTGATGGTGGTCATCAGGAAGCCAACTTGGAAGATTTTAGAGACACTGCCAAACTTTATGACCTGGTGAGTGCTGTTAAGAAACGGTGTGGGTTTTGTGATGAATCGCATCAAGAGATAGGAATTCAATCCCTCGCACTCGAGCTTGGGCACAGCATAAAGCGCTGTGCCCTTGTTCTCAGAAGTTGTGCCCTACGGCAAAAAGATGAAAGATCAATAAAAACTGTCAACATTTTATTGATCTGTACAAGGCAGAATGGTCAACAATGGTCAACTGGACCAATGCTCCACTCTCCTAAATCATGCTTCTAACCTCCAGAGTACCCCCAAGGGAAAAGCGAAAGAATTCACATCACTGATGCTCTGAGAAATCGAAGAACTACCCACAATCAGTTATCATGCCGGTTATCACACCATCTCCAGAAGAATTGGTAGGAATGTTTTTTAGTTGGGCGGATCTTTGATACTTAAATTATGGCCTCGCAGTTTTACCTTACATCAAAGTCCTAACTGAACCTCTTTTGAGACTTAAGAAACAGTGAAATCCAAACTACAAGCAGACCTCTTAAGACCTTACAACAAGAGTTTCACACCGAAATCAAGACAACCAGCTGAACTACAAACAAATGTTGTCTGTAAGATCCTGTGCGCCAACTGTCCATGGAGCTATATGGGCTAAACAGAAAGGTGTTTAAAAACAAGGAAAAAAAGAACATATTAGAAACACAAAAGCCTTTAAAAGAGGTTCTAACATCGCCTCACATGCCTGGTTGAATGAAAATTCCATTGACTTTGATAATTCCTGCGTGGTTGACTAGGGAAATTTTTTCCTTCGAAAAACTTTGGAATCCTGGCACACAGCAATTACGAACAATGCTGACAATAATGAGAAACAATTACCGAGGCAATATCCAATTTTATTTTGAACCTCTCATTAGCATTTCTACTCGCACACAAACGCTTTCATTGTTTTTATTATAATATCGCTTTTTCACACTTGTTATAGTATATATTTCAATGTTCGCACTTTTTATTTATCAAATTTAATTATCAAATTTTTAAACGAGAGATCGCATTTCAATTTTTTACAATGTCTTACTTAGGTACTTGTCTATTTTTTAAACACAACAAGTGAGTGCAATTGCGCATGTCATTAACCTTTTAAAGTGTGACAAACTCCCCATTATCAGGAAGGTTCTTGATGTGCGTGTTGAAGAAGTGAAGGTGCATTATTGGAAAGATTCATTCAAAGGAAAGTGGAGTCCTCAAAACGCCCCACTCCATGGGTGAATAAGCTCCCAAAGACATGTATTATTTTGTCTTCAGTTTCTTTAACCGAAGATAACAAACTGCTGTCCACCACAAGAAAGCATCTTCAAGAAGAGTATGCTGGACTGAAACAAAAAAAACAAAATGTATTCAAGAGAGAAATTATGAATAAATACTGATGGATATTTAACATAAGCATTAAACATTTTTGTAAGTTGTGGTTAAATAGCACTTGAAGTGTTTAAAGGCAATGGAAGCAGATAGGACTGTCACAACTACAGGTCAATCTCAGTCCTGCTAGTCTTGTCCAAGCTACTCGAAAGACACATTTGTGACCACCTGTGTGACTCCCTGGCATGAAATGGAATATTGTATAAGCTAAAATCTGGGTTTACGTTCTCCACTCTCCACAGCTTTGATACGAGCTTTTATTTAATCTGGATAATGACAATGTTACCAATCTGGTGATGATTGTCAGAGTCAGATAATTGAAATGAAGAGATAGAGTCCACATTGTCTATTTTTGCCTGGTTACCTAGTCAGGCCGAGGTAGTGTTTGTAGCTGGTGTGTTTGTGGGCGGCGTGGTAGGGTAAGTAGCGATTGTATGATCCGACAATTTGCAATGATTGGTTTGAACATGAGCCAGTTCGGTTCCACTCTCTGCAATATGTCTTTGCCGTATTTGCTGGTGGACTAGCGGCGGGCTTATTTGGTTGCTTCGTAACTGAAGACAAACGATCCGACTCGGTGATGTTGAGTTCAGTAAAATCATCTCCCCAAAATGCCAAACCGGCCTCGGCCAAACACATTAATGTCATTAGATGGGATGACATGATCTCGCGTTGCTCATTTTTGGCGACTCACATGATATCTTAGAAGCTGAACAAAAATTCAGCCAGGGAAGAATCCTTGAATTTTTTTTTGCTAAACCAAAAGAACGTGTAAATGCGGCCACTCCTAGGGAGCCACAATTCTAACATTATAATCAAGTTAGCCCAAAGACTTACCAGCGTTTGGACTTTGTCACACTGTTGATATTGATGGGATGGTCTCCGGTTTCACTAAAGATTAAACTATCCCATGACTCCATAGACAGAATGAACCCCCCCTCTCAACGCTGGTACAACCCCATTTATCCCAATTAAAAAACCAAAATATTTTTTACTTCCATTGACAAAGTTCCTCTTACTTATTAAATACACGGCATCCTTGTAAAGCAGGTGTTTATGGTTAGCTTTCAATAATTGTAATGGGTTTTGCTTTGTCAAAAAAAATCCAACTCGAAATCCTAACTCGAAAATCCAACTCAAAATCCTAACTCGAAAATCCAACTCGAAAATCCAACTCGAAATCCTTACTCGAAATCCAACTCGAAAATCCAACTAGTAATCCTAACTCAAAAATCCAACTCGAAAATCCAACTCGAAAATCCAACTTGTAATCCTAACTCAAAAATCCAACTCGAAAATCCAACTCAAAAATCCAACTTGAAATCCTAACTCTAATACTAACTCGGGAGTTAGTTTGTCTCTCTTCAATGACATTCAAAACAACTACAATGTATTAGTAGACAATTTAAATAATTAATATTTCACTAAAAGTATGTTTTCATGAAATGCCTAGATCTTGTACCAGAAAATATCTATACCCTATCCTCACTGTGGAAGGTTAAATGGTTTGAATGTCACCTCCCCAAACAAACTCCTCACAAATTCCAATGTGTGGTTATGGCAGAAATCCATGGCCAGCTCATCCTCAGTGTATGAACCAGTGAAACAAGGCATCAAAGAGCCTCAAAACAACATGGAGCAGGAAAACAATAGCTTCAAAACAGACATTTTTCACAGGTTCTTATACCAAGGAAAACCCAAATATTCAGATCCATCCCATGTAAGGTCAATGGAAGTTCCAAAAGGGCTAGCGGGAGGGGGAGGGGGGTTGATTAAAGGCCAAACCTTTTAATTACCGGTAAGAGGGGGTGTTAGGGTTTGCAGTGATGCTTTGAGTTTATTAAAATATTTAGTTGACTTTGCAGTTATCAGTAAAAAAAATAGTCTGTGCTGATCCATCTCTGTTAAATATCTAATGGATCCTTTTGCATCCAGTGGTTTGGCTTCAGTTAAACAAGCTCAAGTTAAGTGTTTTGTTTTATAAATTATTGATATTGATGACAATTAATCAATTTTAATTTAATATGTGGCATTTGACTTTTTTCATTGTTAGCATGAGTTGCAGAGTTTGCAGTGCCACAGACACAAAAACAGACAAGGACAAGGACATAAATAGAAAACAGGAAAGATTAAATCCAGCTCGATGTTTGGGTGTCGTCATGATGCTATTTTTAAGAGACTAGTAAATTACATGTAAATTAAAATCAAGAAAAGCTGCAAATAAGCAAAATTTAGATTTTAAATGTTAACCTATTTACAGTGTACTTCAGAAAACGACTTCTTGATTGACCTGTCACTTTCACATCTTTTTAGATGTAACAAGGGCATTATGAAGTGATCTTTTCAAAAATATGCAGCGAAAACAGTAACAGCAGAAATGGTGGTAGTTTAAAATTGCTATTTTCAATGTTTTGACTGGTAAGAAACCACATGTGACCAAGCTAAAATCTGTTTGGCAAGTTAACATGACCTGCAAGTGTCCAAATGTTTTGAGCCCTCAACTACACAGGACTTACATGTAGTTGTCTAATTATATGATAAGATCTTTGGTTGACTTTGGGGGAGGTAGTGGAGTTACAAAGCAATGTAATTATTTGAATTTGGATTAGTTATGCTGAAACTGGTGGTACTGTAATTCTAAAGTATAGGTGAGTTTAAAACCGTTATTGCAAGCAATATACATTACCAATTTCATTCTTATGTATTGTATGCTGTGTACAATTTATAAGAACAGCTATATTTTTAAAATAAGTGAAATATTCTAAAGCCAGATAAAATTTGCAGTATCCATAAAGTACCATGTAGCAACCAAATTGTGACTCACTTGCTTACTTTGTGAACTCCATGACAAATGGGCAACATGACTCCATAAAGATGTGGACAATAATACAAACAAATTTTTAAAAGAGTAGTCAAAGTATTGATGTTATATTTTTTCTTGCATAGTTTTATACACAAGCAGACATGATTCTATTTTTTTTTCTGGGTAATCAAATAACAAAACTGAGTTTGAGACTCACAAACAATATTCTAGCTTCCCAGAATTTTTGCTTTTTTTCTGTAAGTGAAGTGAAACCCCTTAAGAGGAAGGGGAGTCAAAAGACATGTAAAAGTGAACAAGGTGCTATCTTCTTCTTTTCTTTCTTTTTTTTTTTTTTTGGGGGGGGGGGGGTTGGGGATGGGGTTACCCTGTTTGGTGGAATGACAGAATGTCACTTCTTTGTTTCCGGAGTTAGGTTCACCCCTGTTTGCTCGCAGTTAGCTTTATTCATCTGGTTTGCTTGCGGTTAGCTTTCACTCTAGTTTGCTTGTGGTTAGCTTTCACTCCGGTTTGCTTGGAGTTTGTTGTAAACAGTTTCATATAATTTATGTAAATTTATTAATGTAGTCAAATTAGGCGATCACGTGGTTTATATATTGCACCATCTTGTAATATCGATTCGACGACGAATAAACATGTCTTGTTGTGTTCACTAAATGGCGCCCAACGTGGGGCAACTTTTCAATTGCAATGCCTCCAAAAAAGACTAAATCGAAGAAAACACCCGACAAACCAAGTACATCGAGTATGCAAGCGACGATATCGAATTTGGAACGACTGCGAGTTATCCGTGAAGGACACCGACGACAAGTATCGAAACTGGATGAAGAATTAACCAAAATATTGCAAGGCGAAGACAAGGATTACGAACGGTTCAGTGTTATGAGACAACTCTTGGATGGAAAACAAGAGTCGCTAATCGAAATGGACCAAGAAATATTATCTGTATGCGAGGTTACAACGATTGATAAAGAAATCGAAGAGTCAGAAGAAATTACTGCCTCAATTATTCGTCTGAAGTGCAAAATCGAGAATGCGAGCAAGGTAAACATGCCAAGTCAGCAACACGTGGGATCACCTCAAACGACTGCACAGCCAGTGAATCAAAATGCAGTCCGTACGAGATTACCGAAGTTGTATCTTCCGAAGTTTAAAGGAGATGTAACCAAGTGGAATACCTTCTGGGATTCGTTTCAATCGGCGGTACATCGTAACGAAGGGATTTCCAACATCGACAAGTTCAACTACCTCAATTCTGTCCTTGAAGGGGGCGCCGCTCGAGCTATCCAGGGTCTTACCTTAACCGAAGCAAACTACGACGCAGCAAACAAATTATTACAAGAACGTTTCGGTCGTCCCCAACAAATTATCAGCGCACATATGGATCAGCTTCTCAAGGTTTCGCCGTGTTTTAATGATCGCCCAGCCAGCCTTCGATACGTCTACGATCAAATTTGTGTTCATTCCCGCGGTTTGGCGTCTCTCGGCATAACTTCGGATCAATACGGAAGCCTCTTAATTCCTGTCATTATGTCTAAGTTGCCACCTGAGATCCGATTGCAGATAGCCAGGAACTCTAAGGATTCTGTGTGGAAAATTGAGGAGTTGCTAAGCGTGATAAAGGTTGAAGTCGAAGCGCGGGAAGCAAGCGAGATGACCATGGCGAAAACAAGCGAAGGCGGGAAATCTCAATCGCCCGGCCGTGATTCAAAATTTCGAAATCAAACACCAACTGCAAATTCACTCGTCTCTCAGCAAGGTGGGAGCTTCAAAATCAAATGTGCCTATTGTCGAAACGAGCATTATTCTGCATCATGCGTCGTGGTACGAGATACAGCTGAACGAAGAAGTATTTTGGAACGAGATAAACGATGCTTCAATTGTTTGCGTTTTGATCACGAAACGAAGGAGTGCACGAATCCAAAAAAATGTCGACACTGCCAACAGCGGCATCATCAGTCGATTTGTTCCATGCTTGACCAAGGAAAACCGAAAGAAGTTTCAGCCGAAGAAATGAAGACAACGACAACAGTGAGCAACAAGGCAAAGGGAACTGTGCTCTTGCAAACAGCGAAAGCCGTGGCTGTTAACGATGTCAATTCTAAAACCGCACGTGTCAGAATTCTTCTGGACACTGGAAGTCAACGCACCTACGTCACAAACCGATTGAAATCAAGGCTTAATCTGTCCCCTGTGAAGTCAGAAACATTGCATCTTAACACTTTTGGAGACGAAAGATACACAAAGCAACAATGTGATGTCGTCAGCTTGCGGTTACAAGGATCTCAAGGAGAAATCGAAATATCTGCGCTATGTTTCCCAAAGATTTGCTCGGCGGTGTCAGCTAAAGTTAACATTGACAATCACACACATCTACAAGGTCTCGAGCTTGCCGACATCAGCATCGCTGAAACAGGTCAACAGGACATAGATGTGCTAATTGGATCCGATTATTACTTCGATATTGTGTCTGGGGATGTCATTCGTGGCAGCAGTGGTCCTGTAGCAGTTAGCAGCATGTTCGGATGGGTCTTGTCTGGTCCCACAAGTGCTGAAGAATCAAGAGAGAAGTTTACAACTACAAATCTCATCATAGAGAGACCAGAATTGATGACCATGAGCCCATGTGACATTCATAGTGAGAACGATGAGTTATGTAACACCTTGCAGAAATTCTGGGACACTGAATCGTTAGGAGTACGAGAGGAACCACCTGCCTCACAGTCAGATGGTAAAGAGTTCCTGGAGAGCATTCATTTCGATGAGACGGAAGGAAGATACGAAGTAGGTCTGCCGTGGAAAGAAAGTCTTGTTCCTGCTTTAAACGAGTACGAATTGTGTGTTACAAGATTGAGACAGCTGCACTCGCGACTGAAGAAAAACAAGGAACTGTTAAAAGATTATGACAATGTGATCAAGGATCAAATCAATTCAGGGATTATCGAAGCCGTACCAGAACTTGACGACGACCAAGCTCCAATGCATTTCTTACCTCATCATGGCGTGATTCGCTCAGACCGGGAAACTACGAAATTGAGAGTTGTATTTGATGGTTCAGCCAAATCCGACAAGTCAACTGCCTCCATTAACGAGTGTTTAGAGAAAGGACCGAACTTAGTGCCACACCTATTTGATATTGTGGTTAAGTTTCGAGGTTATCCATTTGCTGTAGTAGCTGACATCGAAAAGGCCTTCCATCAGATTCAGATCAACCCAGAAGACAGAAGAATGCTGAGGTTTCTATGGTTCGATGATATCGAGAAAGATTGTCCGCAAATCAAGCAATTCCAGTTTCGAAGGCTTGTGTTTGGCTTAACTCCAAGTCCAGCTATCCTGGCAAGTACCATAAAACACCATCTGTCTAAGTACGAAGAAAAGGAACCGGAAGTAACATCTTTGTTAAGTTCGAGCCTCTACGTTGATGATCTGGCAGGAGGAGTGTTTCGCGAAAATGAAACTGTGAACTTGTACGACAAAGCACAGGAAATCATGAAAGAAGGAGGATTCTCACTGCGCAAGTGGAATTCTAACTGTCAGTCATTCCGCGAGAAAATCAAGCAGGACGAAAAAAGAAAAGGCCAGTCAGTTATGGAAGCCCCTGCCGAAGAAAGCGAAACTGCACAAAATCTCAAGAGAGGAGAGTCAGCCAGTGCCAAAGATGTTAAACCGGAAACCGAACAATTTGTGAAGATACTCGGGATTTATTGGGATGTGATCCGAGACGAATTTCATTATGACCTCTCTGAGCTAATCGAGTATGCAGAAGCCCTTCCAGCTACCAAACGATCTGTACTGAAACTGTCAGCTAAAATCTTTGATCCAATTGGACTGTTAACTCCGTTTACAATCAGCATGAAGGTCCTCTTCCAATGTCTATGTGTCGAGAAAGTCAACTGGGATGAGAGCTTGGAAGGAGAGGCTTTGGCAAAGTGGAAAACGTTCATTAATGACCTAAATGCTCTGAAGAACATCCGAGTTCCCCGATGTTATGCCAATTTTTCACCGACGCAGTCAACCGTATGCTCATATCAGATCCATGGATTTTCAGATGCGTCGGAAAGAGCCTATGCAGCAGTCGTGTACCTGAGAACCGAATTCAGCAATGGTGAAACACAAGTCAACATCATGACATCCAAGACGAGAGTAGCCCCAATCAAACGTCAGTCAATTCCCAGGTTGGAACTGCTAGGAGCTTCATTGCTAGCCCAGCTAGTTCATTCAACGCAGCAAACGATACAATCCGTTCTCCCCATTGAAGGAACATTTCTATGGACTGATTCATTCACCACGCTGTGTTGGATCAAAAATGCTAAAGCATGGAAACCTTACGTACAACACCGGGTCAGCAAAATACGAGAACTATCTAACGAAGCCAACTGGAACTTCTGTCCCGGAGAGTTGAACCCGGCTGATCTCCCATCACGAGGATGTGGAGGAGAGCAATTAGCACAAAACCAGTCATGGTGGAATGGGCCCAAGTTTCTGAGGTTATCAAGAGATCATTGGCCCGAGTCGCCTCAAACAAGTGCACTGTCTGAGAACAAAGACGCCCTTCAAGAAGTTGTAAAGAACCCTGTAAGTGTCACACATTCTCTGGTAACGACAGAGTCGAAAGACCATTCAGTCAATCTCAGTCAAGTTATTGACATTGAACGATACAGCAGTGTAACACGATTATTACGCGTGACAGCCTACGTATTACGGTTCATACGTAATGCTAAGAAGAGTGTATCAAACCGTGAAACTCCCAAGTCACCGGAACAGTCATCGAGAAAGGAACTTAATGCTCAAGAGTTAAATAAAGCTGAAATGCTGTGGATCAAGACTGTACAGACAGCCTCATTTGCCAAAGAACTCGAATTTCTGCAAAGCAAAAGAGGAACATTCCCACCTGTCTATGTCACGCAATTTAACTTGTTCCTTAACGACCAACAAATCATCAGATGTAAGGGAAGAGTAAGCAATGCACCGCTCTCTGAAGAAAGCAAGAATCCAATCTTACTTCCATCTAAGCACCCACTTACTAATCTCATCATCCAGGATGTGCATTCCAAGATTAAACACAGTGGCATCAGGGATACCTTAACCACTATTCGAGAGAGATTCTGGGTACCAAGAGGTCGAGAAGCTGTGAAGAGAATTCTACAAAAGTGTGTCACCTGTAGAAGGGTAGAAGGGGCTCCATATAGACCACCACCGACTCCAGATTTACCAATGGAACGAGTGTCTCTGGACACGCCGTTTGCCCATACAGGATTAGACTTCATAGGACCGCTGTACATACACAATGGAAAGTCTTCAAAGGAAAAGGGCTCCGACAAAGTGTACATTTGCTTATTCACTTGTGCATCCACAATAGCGATTCATTTGGAACTGACACCTTCTTTGAGTGTCGAATCATTTCTCTTAGCCTTTCGGAGGTTCGTAAATCGCCAGGGATTACCAGTCACCCTCCTGTCGGACAACGCCAAGACCTTCAGATCCGCATCCAAAGATATAAGGAAGATCATACAATCAGACGAGGTTATGCGATACTTAACTGACAATCGCATCACATGGAACTTTATCATTGAGCGAGCCCCTTGGTGGGGGGGTTTCTGGGAACGCATGGTTAAAGTTGTGAAGCAACCCTTAAAGAAAACAGTGGGACGCACTACATTGAACTACGATGAGTTACAAACCATAATGGTGGAGATCCAGGCAATCGTAAATGCTCGACCGTTAACGTATGTCTATGATGATGAAGAGTCCATTTCAACTCCACTTACGCCCTCCCATCTAATTACTGGCAGACGAATTACCTATGAACCCAGTAACCAGCATTTCCAAGTTGTTAGTGTCAACCAAACCTTGACAAAGCGAGCTAAACCTCACCAACGACTGCTACAGCAGTTTACCAAAAGGTGGCAACACGAGTATCTTTTGAGTCTACGAGAACGTGCTAATGAGAGATGCAAGAAACAAAACAAGGAGAGCCCAATCTCAGTAGGTGACATAGTAATCGTGAAGTCTGATCTAAAGAAAAGAACATTTTGGAAACTGGGAAAGATTCAAGAACTGCTACCAGGCAGAGATGGGCAGATTCGATCAGCCAAAGTCAAAGTTGCTGGCAAGGGAGAGCGAAAGCCACAAGTATTACGTAGAGTGATACAGGACCTAATTCCTGTTGAAGTTTCTGAGTGAACATTGAGCTTAAAACATGCAATGGAATTGTTTCATTTCAAACATTTGTTTGCGAACATTGGAGTGAAAACATGCAATGAAATTGTGTCATTTCGAACAGTGAACGAAAAAGTTGTGACATTTATCGAACTGTGGACTTTTGAGATTTAGACTGTTGAGTGAAACGTTTTATCACTAAGTCGTGATGCAACCCCGGGGAGTGTTGTAAACAGTTTCATATAATTTATGTAAATTTATTAATGTAGTCAAATTAGGCGATCACGTGGTTTATATATTGCACCATCTTGTAATATCGATTCGACGACGAATAAACATGTCTTGTTGTGTTCACTAAAGAGTTAGCTTGGTTTGGGCAACATGCTGTAAACCATTAGCTATAACCTCTGCCATTTCCATTCAAAATTAAAATATAGGCAAATAGTGAAAATGAAAATGAATAAATGAGTGAATGAAAAAAATTAAAATCAACCTTATTATAAATGTAGATGTTTGTTATTTCCTTTATACTCTAAATGTAAAGTGATTTTTTCTTTCTTTTAAAGCTGGTAAAGCAACTACAAAAATGCCTAATTTGCCATGTGATATGCCTATCTACCCCGACATGCAGCCCTACTCCTCCCTCCTTTTTTCTACATGAAGGTAACATAATTGCCCGTTTTGCAACATAATTTCCCATCCAGACTTCTTTATGATAATGCTTTCGGTGGAATTATAACATTTTGATTGATTTTGTTTGTTCTCTTATTTGGTGTTGCTGTACAGGGTACCCGGAGGGGGGGATGGTACTCCCATATAAGAGCTATACGGGTATGTGCCGCTCAACATGGTATGCTTTTTGTCTCTCTGACTCTGAAACAGGGTATACAAATCACCCTTTTGACTCTGGAACAGGGTTGATTGTTTTCCCAGAATCCTGATTAAACACTATCAAGTATATAGCTATGAAACTCCGCTCCTTTCATCGCTTTATCTCCACCCCCATAGTAAATTTTAGGGAGTACCCCCCCCCCCACCCCGGACACGGTAAAAAACGAATATAAAATTCTTAGCCTTAAAGTTTTACAATGGCCAGAATTCAGAGTTCAATAAAGTGCAAAATAATTAACTGGGGAGCTCCACTTTTAGGCTTGCCTAAATTTATTTATTACCAATTTGAAATCAAGTTAAAGAGGAAATTTTAACCATCTACTTAATTAAAATATTCCTTTTCCACTAAACATGTAGTAAATTATGTTTCCCTAGCAACCGTTGCTATGGTAATTTATGGCAAATAAGGTATATTTTGCAACAGGAAGAGCCTGGAAGTTTAAAACAACTCCCCAAACTTGTCCAATTCGCCTCTTTCTCAAAAGTTTAATTTGTTTTATGTCTATAATGAAGTCCAGGTCAAAAACGGCATTTTTAAAACTTTGACTGATTTTCTATAGTTTTCACACGGGGATGCCATACACAAAATAGCCTATATTGTAGTATATAAGTTTACCGATGTATAGCAATAACAAATTAAGCCTTTTGTTTGTTTAAAATGAATTCTGGCATTACATTTTCGTCACAAACGTGAAAAATACGCTTTTTTTCATACAAAATTACGGTAAACTCTTAATGTCCTGGTAACCGTTGCCATGGCAACATTAATTTAATTTTCAACATACCCAAACTAAAATACTTTTTGATTTGGACAATCTCCCCAAATTTCATCCGATTTGCATGTTTAGATCAAAAGATATTGATTTTTGAAAGTTGTGAATGACATCAACATGACTTCCAGTGGAATAACCTTTTAACGTATATGGTCCAGGAAAAGAGCCTCGTTCCCATGTTTTGCAAGAGTTTCGTCAAGTCCAACAACGCGATTCATATACCCCAATGATCACTCTAAACTATGGTATACATTGGAATTTTATATCAAGCCGGCCATCATTTTCGAATTTTTTCGGGTCTGGCCCCCTGACTATTTAGTGTATTAACTTTTTAAATGATACCAACACACTACTGATACGTGGCTTTTTCTCTTCTGATACTGTTTGCTTTTTTTTAAATGTTGTGTCAGGGGAATCTGAAAATAGTATATATTCTCCCTTAATGTATTTCAAGGAAGGCGAGATTTACTTCTGGGAGGGAAAGAAGAGTAATAATTTTAATTTCAAGACTTTATACCTTTTTATGTTGCATATTTTGGTTACTGGAGGTTTACTGGTTATTGTAATCCTATGAAGATGGTCAAAATTATTCTCTTTATTCTTTTTTGAGTAGAGTGGAACGTGATGAGTTGGATGATGATGGCATTGATGAGAAAGTCAGTGATGATAGTGGTGATGATGACAATGATGTTGAGGGAGATGTTTCACTAAGCCTTTTTGTAAAGAAGTCCAAGGGGAAGAGAGAAAAACCCGGACGCAAGTCGACTTGGGATGCTGAGGATATTGACGACTTCATTGATATTGTGGTGAGCAATTCTTACTACACAAGAAAGCTGATTTTTACCAACAACAAATGTCAAAGGAATGGTGAGATTTATGGAGACATTTTGACCGAGTTACAAAAAAGGGCCTCTGAAAGGGGTAAACAGTTGGAATTTAATGTGAAACAGATGCGTACAAAGTTCAAAAAATGTGTCAGTGACTGCAAGCAGCACTCACTATAAAAACAGCACTCACTATAAAAACAGCCACAGGGATCAGTATTTTTGTGTGTAGTTTTTGTTTGGGTTTTTTTTTTTTAAAGCTCCAAGATGGCGGCATTCAGTTGTCGAGTTTTGGTAAAGATTTCGTAGGGTTATAGCGAATGTTGGAGGCTAAAATTTTGGAGAATGACATATCTTTGTGTAAACTTTTTATTGGCGTAAAGAAAATAAATGACCATTCTAGAGTAAACTTCTCCTTTAAATATGTTGTTTATAACTATTCTTCTTATTTTGTTTTTAGTGAAATCCTTCACTAAAAATCCTTCACTTGTGGTGGTGAGGGACACATCAGGAGGAAGTGCCCCTCAAAACGCAGACGGACAAAAAATATCAAAACGAAAACCTACTGTAAACTTACAAGTTAACAATTATTCATGCCTTCTTTTAGGTCTGCACACATTGAACCATGAGGGGACATGGTGGGACCCTGACCTGAACATCTCAACAACAATAAGACAAACACGTATCTGCATCACTGCAACAAACTTAAAATTGATATATCAATGGACTACTTTGGCGATTCGGCTACCATCTTAAAAGTGCCCCCTGGACGCCCCACAACACTTTGCGAAACTTGTAATAATTTGTTTTCGTAAAAGGAGGAAAAATGACGATGAGCCGGGGGAAGAAAGTGAAGAAGAAGATGAGGACGAGGAGGACGAAAGTGAAGAAGAAGATGACGATGAGGAGGACGAAAGTGAAGGAGAAGAGAGAGAGGAGGAGAAAGGAGGGAGAGAAAGAAGAACAAAGCAAAGAACAGACGAAAGTGACGGCAAGGAGGCGGCGACGCGCTGGTGAATGGACTGGCCGTCAGATCGCAGTGAACAGATTAAAACAAGGAAAGGAACAAATCTTGTGCATGGAGAATCCAAACCAACCTTCGTTGAGGCGGTAGAAGAGTCTAGAAGAATCTTACATCAGTTTGCGGATGGAGGGGACATATCAAAAGATCATGCCGCTGCAATGCGAATCTACATGTGCCATAAATATGGCATTGTCAAGAGATGAATTAAAACAATGGACAGTTGCACAATTCAGCAGCTTTCTTAGAGATCATGGAGTCATCATTTCTGTGGATGGAGGCAGAAAGAAACATCTCGTTGAAAAAGCAAGGAAATTCAAATGTTTCACCCGGGTTCTTACAAAGCATCTGCAACTGACCATAAGAAAGAGAAAGATAAAAAAACACTCATTAATCTTAAGAAAATTGGAAAAGAAAAAACGAATATCTTCTGCTCGTTGAACGGTGGCAAGATAAAAGAATAAAGGAAGGCAGCAAAAAAAAAGGAAATGGAGGAAACGCAGACAGAGAATGAAAGATTGGAAAGAAAGAGAAGCACAAGGACAAGGCATGGAACACAAAGAAAGGGAAAAGAACAGAAAGTGTTAGTTGAAGAACAAAGGAAAGTAGAGAAAAGAAGGACCACAATGTCAAGGTACAGAATGGAAATGGACTATCAAGTTAGGTTAATGAAAGAGAAAAACAAGAAAAAGAAGAGGAAAGTAAGGTCAGGGGGAAAATTGAAGAGGAAAGAAGAATGAAAGAACAACAGAAAAAAGAAGAAAGAAAGATGAAAGTGCAAATTGAAGTGGAAAGAGATGCATTTAGTCAACTTCATGAAGTAAACGCATTAGAAGACGAAAGTCAGTGGGCTAGTGGAAGCTACATGCACATACTTGATGAGTTTGCCTCAAGGACTGTCGATGCCACGCCCCAAGAACTATCTGAGGTTAGTTGTTGTTGTTCATTGTTAAGCTTATAACACAATTCATACTTCCTTTCAGTGCTGGTATCAGGCTATGTAAACAAAGAAACGGACTTTATTTGTTCCTTTCATAAAGATGTTTTAAGATAACTGAACTCAAACATATTATTTGTTCCATGTTTTTAGTGTCTTTTAAGTATGCAAGAAATACTCAGGACGTTACAGGAAGGAATTAAAGAACTTAAACAAGAGTTATCATGTCTAAGGGCAGACTTTGCAGGAATCAAACGAGATGGAGATGGAGCTAAAAGGACAAGTGGCACTCCTAATCAAGTTTGTGCATAATAGTCCAAAATCCTTTTGAGATACCTGGATTTACTGCGTCGTTTACCGAATACCAACTTACATTTTGTGCTTCTCGTTTGAGGTAACTAGATGCATATAATTATACATCACGTCATGAAAGAAATTCGTAGAATGGTTGTTTGTATGTTTGGATAGAAAACTGACCAATTCAATTCCTCTTTGCCAAAATATTTTCTCTTGTATTGAATTCTAGACACCACCTAGCAGTACAACATGTAGGACATTGACTTCTGAAACTGCAGTACAGTCATCGTTGGAAGGCTTGTCACCTGCTAGTCAAAATAAATGCCGAAAAACATTAACGGGAACCAAAGAATGTCACCTTGCAGCATTAAAACTAGTGCCTCTGTACTTTACAGAAGACGAGCTGGCAACGGAGGAGTTGGATCGTGTCCGTTTGGACTTGATGAGAAGTAAGCAGTAATAGCTGCAAGAGATGTCTTCATTTTTTCTTCACAAATGTATAATCTGGATTTTTCCCTCTTTATTTATTTGTTTATTTATATTTTTAATTTTTTTTCAGGAATTTTGTTCGACAACTATCCCCTTGAAGTCAACGAAAACGCTGATGCAGTGTGGGTGCAAATAACTCAAAAAATTTAAAGCAAATGCCGCTTCATTCGCCTTTCTCGGAGTAAGGAGGGACCGTTCCATTCTTGGAGCTACAAGAGACCATTCATTTTTATGAGGTGAGGAGGGGGGGGGGGGGGGTGGGTGGCGCTGGTGGTTTTTGTACACTGATACATTCTTTAGTCACAAGGCTTGATAAATTTTAATTTCACTGGATTGTTGTTTTTTGGGGGGAGGGAAGAGTCATCGAATAAAAAGAGGATTTCAAGGGGGGGGAGGTAAAAATTTCTGATGAAGGAGGGGGCCATTAGATATAACAGTAACTATCTAACAAATTCCACCCCCTACCCCATAAGAAATGAACGGTCCCCAAAGCATGAAAACAGTTCTTGATTCAGATTGTGAGGAGACATTAAATTTTGTAATGCATTTCAATACATCATATTACAATATAATTCTAGTTATATTGACTTAAGCCTTTAGCTAGCTCACAATGTAAAATAAGGCTGTAGAGGGGTATTCTCGCAATTTCGTGATTAGGTAATTTTTTTTTTGATTTTCCGTTAAACCTGCGTTTTGCGTGACCTGTGAAGAACTTGAATTAATAATCGATATTGATTGTGAGTTGCGAGCCTTGCGAAAGATTTATGAATATGAAATCACAAAAAAGGGCGGGGGAAAGACGGCAATAAAAGGTAAGACATTTGCGTTGAATGGCTTAAAATAACAGTGAAAGAACTCTCGGTGATTAACTGTAGTAAAAAAATATATTTCAAAGTGTTCACTACTGTGGTATACAATAATAATGTAGAAGGTAGAATTACATTTCTAATAACTCGGGTTGTTGTTACAGTTTTACACTAATTGCAATTTACAGTCAAATGAGCTAGAACATTTCCCTGCAACAATAAAATTAAAATACACTTTTATAATTTCTGGCTAATTCTTCTGTTCCATCACAGCAAAACTGAGGATCTTTGGATAGAAAGTGAAATATGCGGTAACAGTGTTGCAGCAAAGATAATCAGTGGGACGTACTATAACAGAGCAATAAGAGCTCATAAACTAACTCTTGAAGCATTGGAGAGGTTACAGTGAGACACGTCTTTTTGAAATGGCTGGAAAGAAATAGGGAAGTGAATGAGACAGCTATAAACTGCATCAAAGAAAAGAAACAGAACCTTCTCAGTCTTTTTCAGAAAGGGCAAAGCTTTTTCAAAATCCGACAGCAAGCACTTCAGCTAGGAACATTGTTAATTGAGGAGATTAATCCACTGTTCATCTAGTACAAATAGTATGGCCCTAAGTGTTCGGCCTTGTTTGCATTCTGAAATGAATACATGGAAATGGTGTGGCTGCTGTTGGACTTCATCCATGGTGACAGGGATGCCAACTGGCTTTTGCATCTCGAAGGATTTAATGCAATGCTGCCTTATGACCGAGCATTCGACCATCTAAACTACTTCCATTGGGGAGCAGTCTACATAACTGATATGAAGATGATGGAAGAGGTCGCCTCAAATGGGTCCCACGCTGTTTCCACAGCATCTTCAGAGTCATCTCTCAATTCGGTCGCACCAGACATGGCTCTAGAGCAAACAGTCAACCGAGACTTGAAAACAAAAGGAGGAATCGTTGTTGTTGTTGGACTTTTGCTGTTTGCAAATATTGTATAGAAAATTAGTCTATATGATTGATTTTGTGGTGGGCGCGGGGCGTGTGGGGTTTGAAGTGGTTGGGTTGGTTGTTTTTTTTTGGGTTTGGGTAAAAAGGAAAAAATTTTTTTTCCCCCCGCGCGTTTTTTTTTTTTTTTTTTTAAATTTATTCACAGGCATGGAGGAAACACGAGACAGGTGGGCACTCACAGCTCATATAATGGCAGCTGCAACAACTTTTTTCAAAGCCATGAGTGGAATGTTACCAACCTCAAACTGTCACAAAGAACTTGGATCAAAAAGAATGGAAAGAAATGAAAACGACATGCAAAATATCATTTAGTGCATTGAAACAAAATTAGTTAATCCATTTGATATAAGTCAGTATGAAGGAGAACAGATGCCACTGGCACTAAAATTGGTTCAGTTTTTGAAAACTGAACCAATTTTAACTCTGAATGAGGGTAACAGAGAGTTACCGAAAATTCAGTTTTATACGTTTTTTACCAACCGATTTTAAGATCAGATACAAAACCAAACTTTTATTATGTTTTTGTGACAGTGTCAATCATTTAGTCAAGTGAGTTGATTTTTGTATAGAAACTATGTTTTAAATGGGTGTTTCAGCAAAAATTGGTGTTATTATGCTGAAATTCAACTTTCAGTGTTTTGAACTACATTTATTTTTCATGTTTTTTCAATTAATTTTAAAGCTATTCGCACATTTCAACATTTTTAAAGGGTCCAAAATGGCGACCATTTTGAACTGTGACGTCATCAATGTGTAAAATGACGTCATGAATGACACGTGACGTTCACTTAAGTAAACATTTGGAACTTTGAATTCTATTGAGTGAATGCTTTTGAGGATACATGACCATGTGGCTGTGGGAGGAAAAATGGGGGGTTAAGGGTGTGGGCTCAAAGAGAGACCATCAGAGCCCCCGGAAAAATTATACTCTGGCTTAATAGTGTTAAAGACAAGACGAATGCAGTGACTACCATGCAAGAAGAGTAATATTTTCTTAATGCCTTAGATTTAAGCTTAATATATAACTAACATGCTTGTCTTAAGTTAGAAGTGTTATTTTCCAATGTTACAGTAAACTTCAGTGCCCATGATTTTACTTTTAAATTATTATACTTTTGATTTAAAATGTCTTGTTTTTTTAGAGTACGGTAAATTGTCATATTTACCTCAATAGTTATTAACTGATAAATGAAAGACATTTTGTACAAAAATAGAAAAAGACGTTTGCATTAAACCTGGTCAGCCATATTGAATTTCTCAGTTACTAACAATTTTGTGACATCACATGCTGATCACACTTATTATAAACAAATTCAAGTTATACAATGCATCAACTACTTCTTGTGAAAATTTCATGTTATGGGACAAAAAATGTTAATTTCTCATCTGACCCCAGATTGTTGTGAAAATTTAGTTTAACAGAATTGAGTAACTCAAGGGGGGTGTACTATGGTGGGCGATAACTGCCACTGAGTTTACTGGGTATTTTTTTCTTTTTTGTAAGCAAATAAAATGCAAAACAAAATGCAAATAAAATTAAAATAAAACGCAAATGCAAATAAAATGCAAAACAAAATTAAAATAAAACGCAAATGCAATGAAATGTAAAACGAAAAGCAAAGTGCAAATCAAAGTCAAGCTAAATTCATTTTTAAATTGAACGCATTTTCAATGAAGAATGCAAAGCGAAAGGAAATAAAAGTTAAAATCTATTTAAATTGAATACATTCTGAAAGAAGAATACAAAACAAAGCTAGTGGCAGTGCTCGGCCAAGCGAAAAGTTTACTTTCGATTCAATTGGAAAATGAAAATAAATTTTTCGCGTTGCCAAGCGCTGCCACTGCCAAACTCGTGCCCAGGCCTCTCAAATAATTACCCCCATGCGCGTGTTGTCAACGCTTGTCAGCATGGCGGATTGGAGGCGATATGCCAACATCCAAAAGGCAAAGAGGAAAGGCAAAAAACTAACGAGGAAAGCACATTTATCGATGAAATATTAGTACAGCAAATGAGCCCTGATGTATCAGGGAAACAACAGAAGTATACAAGAATCGGGGCACAACAGTACGTCCCTTTTGAGCACAAAGATATCACTCAGGACCAAACCACGTGCAATGGAGACGTCGGAAGGTTCCAACAATCTACCACTGGAACCCAATGTGGTGGTTAAGAATGGCCCTGAAGAGGTTGTTGGTACCGAAGAAGATAACTTTGAATTTGATTTAGACGAGCTGAAGGAACAACTTGGCATTGATAAAATTTTTGACAAGCTTGAATTTCTTGCCGAGGCATTTGTCTCACGGACTGAGCACTCTGGTTCAGGGGCTCGAGTTTCTAAGTCCGTTGCAGAAGCTGCTGATGGGGCTTTTGACCCCACAGCTCCGGTAGTTGTACCTGATGATTCTTCATTGAAAGATGAGGAGTTTAAACTCCCTTCAGTTTTCAATGAAACCAAGAGCTTTGGGCCCGCAGTGGCCGAAATTATAGCTCTACGAATCAACGATGCGTGTGGCAAAAAGGCTATGGACAACAAATTAAGGGAGCTTTATGAGAAAAATAAAAAGCCAGACAATTGCAAGTATCTGTGTGTTCCAAAAGTAAATTCGGAACTGTGGAATGACTTGTCCAAAGAGGCCAAGAATAAGGACCTTGGTCTTCAAGAAGTCCAAAAGGGTGTTGTTAAAGCCACTCAGCCTATTATTCAGCTATTTGAAATAGCATTAAAGGCTCGAAAGGACAAATCTATGATTGATTCAAATTCTTTGTTGCCCATGTTGGCGGATGCCGTGACCTTTCTTGGGCATGCCTCTTTTCTCACCTCGTTGAAAAGAAGGGAATTTCTTAAACCTGAAATTGCTAAACCTTATCAATCAGTTTGTAACAAGTCTAATGTTATTACGACTTTTCTTTTTGGCGACGAGTTGCCAAAACATATCAAAGAGATTGGCGAAGTGAATAAGATTTCTAAAAGGGTGTCTGGTCGCCCTAATGCCTTTAAAAACACAGTTAATTCATACAAGAGTGGTGCTGATGGTAGGACCTACCAGCAGAGATCAAGTGGAAGAAGAACCACTTTTTTAGCTACCGAGGTCGTAGAGGACGTTTCCACGTTTTCATCCTTGTCATGATGAATTCATTTCAAATTTGTTTTTTGTCCCCAAGAAAACTGGTGAGTTCTGTCCAGTTATTAAGTTGAAGCCATTGAATCAGTTTATTCAGAAAATTCACTTTAATATGGAGAATATTCGGATGCGGACTACATGGTTTCCATTGACCTCAAGGACGCATATTTTAGCGTGCCTATAAATGTTGAGATGCTCCATTGAAAATGCCAGCAGGATTAATTTATAATGTTCCAAAGTTTAATATGTGATGATTGGATGGTTGATTCTGATGTAGAATCGTCAACAATGTCCGGATATTTAATGTTGGATATGTAAAGACCACTTTCTATATATGCAACAGTTGACATGTAGGCTTGTTTGGTTGTTCAGGTCGATCTTGATTATTAAAACAATTGAAAATATTGGTTTCCTGCTCCGGATACATAGTTAAAAGGGTTTAAAATGTTATTTAAACTCGGAGCGCAAATAAAATTTAAAAGCGTGAAATATTTCGTCTGATATCATCCAGACTTCATCAGTCACTGAGGTGGTGTTTTTTAAGATGAATGGAGGGTAAAATCCCGTTCCTTGACACCTGTGTACACGTAAACCAAGATGGTTCTACCAAGATCTCCGTGTACCGTAAACCTACGCACACGGATCAGTACCTGAACTTCCACTCAAATCATCATCTTCAACACAAAAGAGCTGTAGTTAACACCCTAATGCTGCGAGCCCAGACCTTGGTTACCGAGGACGAGGACAAAACAAGAGAAGCCCAACACGTGAAACAAGCTTTGAAAGTAAACAACTACCCAGATTGGATGCTAACAATACCACATTCCAAGTCTGGAACGAAAGAGCCCGAAAACGAGAAGAAAATCTACGCTTCAGCGCCATACATCAAAGGAATTTCTGAACGCCTTCAAAGAGCGTTTAAGTCACACGAGGTCACACTTATTCATAAACCCGTAAATTCCCTGAGGTCGCAATTGGTACATGTCAAAGACAAAACGTCCAATCTAAAGAAATGCGGAACTGTGTACCAGGTTCAATGTGAACAGTGCAACAAGGAGTACGTTGGCGAAACGTCCCGTTTACTGGAAACCAGAATGAAAGAACATCAGTCGAGGAACTCGTCAGCCATTCATGAACATTGTCGACTGGAGGGCCACTCGGTAGACACAAGCAAGGCAAAAGTGTTAGCCACCGAAATCAACACCTTTAAACGCGGGGTAAAAGAGGCCATTGAGATAAAACTCAGAAAACCTTTGTTAAATAGAGACAATGGTTTTGAATTAGCTCCAATTTATGACAGAATTTTAACTCCCCCGAGGCAGTGAAATGTCTTCTTAACATTCATCTTAAAAAACACCACCTCAGTGACTGATGAAGTCTGGATGATATCAGACGAAATATTTCACACTTTTAAATTTTATTTGCGCTCCGAGTTTGAAAACATTTTAAACCCTTTTAACTTGATTATTAAAGGTAATAAAATGGTTACTGTGCAAAGGACTAATTTGTTTAGTTATATATTTTTTGTTTATTTTTATTTTAAGTGAACAGCAATGTTTACAATATGACCTTCCTCGAAGACCTGCTTTAATTTTTGGTGACCCTACCCTTTTTGGTCACAAAATCTAATGACCCTGCTCAAATTTGCACCAGCCCTCCCCTCCCTGTAAGAAATGAAAGGTCCCTTGTTACCAAACTTTCCTGCAAATACAAACACTTTTTCAAATCATTTTGATGTGTATGGTAGGTACACAGAGATGGAATCATTCCTGACCAGTTATTTACCAAATACAGTATATTTATTGGATAAACCTTTCCTCACCACTCCACTTTCTTGTAAGTGTTTTTTAGGTTATTCTGGTTCTAGACGAATAGTGAAGCACAACATGGCAAGTGGTCCAGCCAGGAGCATTGTGACAAATACTGCTCCTGGCAATAACACTGCATTAGCCAAGGCCATCCTCAAGGACACAAATCCGAAGGACTTGATCCTGGTAGGAATTTTGAATAAGATCAAAATGGAAACAAGGCTGTATTCCACGGACCCTGGATGTCTCCTGAAGCGAAAGTCTCCAGCAGACATCAGGCAGTTAACAAATGAGCTGCTCTTCAGATTGCTATTGGAGAAATGTTAAATGGGTATGTTTTTCACATGCAAATTGTTATAATCGGACAAAGGACCTGTCAACGTGCTAATTACTGTTCATTTGACACAAGCTAAAGCAGAGAAGCATGAAAGTGCTGTGTTTTGTAATTTACATAAATGTCGAAATAACAAGAACCCGATTATTTAAGTACCACCAGATAACTTTGGTTTTAAAATGGTGCTTTTTGGCTTTTGAAGGCCAGAAACTTTGGCAAGTTTAACAATGAAATATTCTGACTTTTCTATTAACAGACGTATACCTGCAGTACACCCTTGTCTTCAAGAATGGTCTTCGGAGAGGAAACACAAGCAGAATGACAGTCCTTAAAACTTAATAATTATTATTTACTTTACTTTGTTTATTATTTACTTTCACTATGTCTAAAGTAACGTAACCTACAGTTAGAGCGAGAGAGGAGAGAAATATTGAGCCAGGACCAAGCAAGAAACAAGCTGAAGCTAGCAACCCTTTAAACTTAGAAGAGCACCAAGTCCTCCAATTTAGTCAAAGTTGTTGAGAGAAGTGAGTGTAGGAAACAAAGAACAGGGTGCGACAGCTGCAGCAGTATTTCTCTCTTTAGAACGCCAGAGGTTTATTGAAAGGTCGACAACATATAACTTCGCCAAAAACGATATTTGAAATGATTAGTGAAAAGGTCACAAGACGTTTTACACCGCGCCCTCTTAGCTTCACACCTCCGCCACCTATGATTTATTTCACCTCAGCGATAAAAGAACTCCAGTTCCATTTTATCTGTGATTTAATGGCTGCGGTCAAATCTACGACGTAACTAAAGTTTAACTATAGTTAGTCTCAAGTTACGCGACGTCATACCTAACTATAGTTAGTGCTTTCGGTCGTGTTTGCGGTCACACCAATGCAGTTAACTATAGTTAGTTCTGATTAGGTTGTGAATAATTTGGTATTTAAATTAGTTCATGACAGCCCTTGTTGTTTATTTGTGTCCAGTTGTTCCTCTATTTTTTCAATTTTTGCACGGCATTTCGGCATTGAAGAGAATAAAATAAAGTAAGGATGCTAGAAACCGAAGAATTCGAGCTTAATTTTTGCTAACATTGATGATATGTAATTTCTTGGCATGTTGTTTTTCTTGTTTTCCTTCCCTTGACGCTTTGTTTTGCAAATTTATGTTCATCTCGCACGTGCGAAATAAATTGTCGCATTCTGACTGGCTTTTCGTTTGCAAACTTAAGACTAACCCATGAACCTTGCTTGGGTATAACTATAGTTGGTGTGTATTGTTTTGGATCAGCGAGGCGTAAATTTTCTAACTATAGTTAGGGCAAACAGAGAAGTGGTCACATTACCGAAATAACTCACTATAGTTAACGCCGTCCTAACTATAGTTAGCAGTTGAGATGTGACCGCAGCCAATGACATTGACTGACTATCTGATTTGTTTTGCTTTGTACTTCTGGATATGATGAAAAGGACAACCTGGCTGGGCATGTTTGATGATGCCCAGTTTAATGTACCAACTGCAGAATTCCTGCTCCAGTTTCAGGGAGGTCTAACTACCAGGCGCGGCGCCTCAGGACCATGTAAACAATCCAGACGGGAGTTTAGCTCCACCGCATGCAGTTCAAGAATCACGGATGTTCCTCAAACCTGCCCAGTTGGCTAAGGGTGAGGAGATCCTTAGAATTGTAGACTTTATTGATAAGATTGTCTCAACTGTTAAGGACAGAACTTTATCCGAGATCGGCGCCACAAACCTAGTGGTATCTTACGGGCCAAAAACGCTTGAATCTGTCACAATCGCCCAGTGGGGTGATTGCTAAAACTAGAATTTTTCATACTTTACTTAGTGCCGGTAAGTTGCCATCCCCTCAGGATGTGCAACACTATTTAGCGTATACTGTAAAGATTATGGAGCTCAGCACCAAATTCACATGGAGCTCAGTCCTAAAGTACGATAATGAATTTCGCCACGTACAGGCTGTTTACAATTATCCTTGGAGCTATGATTCTCATCACCTCCACACTGTGCTCCTGGAGCCTTTAACTGTTAAGTCTACTACTGTACGAGCCCCTCTTGGCTCCAATTTTTCTAAGTTTAGTGGGGATGGGAGGACAATTTGCATCAATTTTAATTGGCCGAAAGGCTGCACTCTCTTTGAGTGCCACTTCGCCCATGTGTGTAACCGTAAGGTAAACGGGAAGGCATGTGGGCTGGCTCACCCCTCTTATAGTCATTCCTCCCATAGTCCTCCAGCGGGAGGGATGAGTTCCATGCAGGGGCAGAGGGGCCCAACTATGTCTAGCTGACTCCCACCTACCTCACCCTTGAACACTATTTTCTGGCTGGCAGAATTAATTGGCGATGAGGATGAAGCATTCCTCACAAATGGCATATGCAATGGCTTTCTGTTGGCACCCCCAGATTCCAAATTTATTCCTGCTCAACAAGGCAACTACAAATCAGCCACTAATGCAAACTCCAAAGCCGCAGTTTAGCAAACAATTTTGGAAGAAATTGCAGAGGGTAATTATGTTGTTACTAATTGCAAGCCTATTATAGTAAGCGCATTAGGAGCGATTCCTAAACCTGATTCTACCAAGTCCCCATTATTCATGACTGTTCTAGACCCATTGATTACATTCAGCAATCCTTTCAATTCCAAACTTTAGATGATGCTATAAAATTGCTAGGGCCAAATTATTTTATGGCAAAAATTGACCTTCGACACGTTTATCGATCCGTCCCTATTCATCACACAAATTTTGCAGCCACAGTTCATTTATGAAGTCCAATTTACAAATATAAAACATTAAAGCAAAATTTACTTACAAAAAAGAAAAAGATTAATAACCTCCAAATGAACATAAGTTAATAATTTTGAACAAAGTTACAAATGCCCATAATAATTCAAATCGGTTCTCAAAGCAATAAGTGCCCACAGCAGCTGAGTCAGGCAGACAAGAAAGTTTGGATTTAATTTTGGCAATAATGCATTTTAAAATTGCATGTTTGCTTTGCTTACAGCAACTAAAAATAAGGTGTTGCTGTCAATGAAGGCAAGCTAATTAAATTAATTTATTTGCCTTATCCTAGGAACTCAGGAAGAATGCAAAGATAAATTGTTTGACCTGGAAAATAAGATCAAGGCGTTCACACCAGTGTCAAAATATGGCCAAAAAACCTCCAAAACCTCAAAAGCACAGAGTAAGACAGAGGAGCCAGAAGTTGCTTTACTTGGTGAGTACATGGTGTACTTCAATTTAACCTATCACGGTAGGTTGTTTTAGTCCAAGACAATTAAGTTGTCAATTCTAGAACAAAAGGTTGGAGAACATGGGATTTCTCATGGATTGAAATTAATTTGACCTAAAATTAGTTTTTAACTACATTCACATACAGGTACGGGTTGTGGTTTAAGTTTCATACTTAATCTACTACTCAGAATGGAACTGTAACAGCAGTATTTCTTGTTGAATATACCGTGGGTTTAGCTCAAGAACGAGACCTGACGGGGCTACTGTACACCAACAAATGGTAAAGCTCCAAGATATCGGTCTTTCATCTTTCGTACAAGTGGAGAGATCTGATTACTTCTACAAAGCTCTTCCAACAGTTGTCAATGCCGATACCTTGGCTAAGTTTGGCGTATCTGTTGCAGAGTACACCTAAAGCTTCAACAAAACCGACGGCGGCCTCACAGATCTACAAAGAGAATCGGCTAATACAAGTCATCCAAAAGGGGATGAGTACGATGAATACATTTCCTCCCAAAACACACAAGGCTGACTGCCCGAACTGCATTATCTTGTTACTTTAAAAGCCCCTCTACTGCGTTTACCTTTACATTGAAGTATATTAGTTTCCTTTAATCTTTTGTTTGTCTAGGAAGTAAAAATAATTACTGCATATGTTAGGGAATTTGTAAAAATAAAGAGGAATGACGTTTCTGTTTTTGAAATTTTTTTTTTTTCGTTTTAGAGAGTATTTACGTTTTTGAATGACGCAAATTAGGAAAAGGAAATGTCATTAATTGTTCTGCGAAAAGATAGGAAACTGGATAAAGGGAATCTCTAAAATATTACAGGGGTGTTTTAAAACTTGACACACACCATTAGTTTTTTTATGTTGATTTTCTATCCCTTTTTGAAAGGAAATGTAACGAGACTTGTTTAACAAAGTCGGATTGGTTAATTTCATACACTTTAAATATTTGTTAATGGTTTTCATTGTTGTGAGACATTTTTTAAACATTCGTGTGAATTTTACGTCTTAGCCCATGATTGAAGCTGACACGTTTTCCAGAGATTTCGGCTCCAGAGCAGAGACAATTGTTCTTGCAGGGTTAATAATAATTATAAATCTTATTCTTATTTAAATTTAATATCGTTTATTTTAGTTTATTACAATGTAATATTAATTTCTCTTAGGTAGGTAGTTAGTCGCACGTAAACACGACCCCTCAAGCATGTATTTGCTTTAAAACAGATCATGGTTAAATAAAGGTTTATTATTATTATTATTATTATTATTATTATTATTATTAATTATTATTATTATTATTATTATTATTATTAAATGGATTCTTACTGATTATATTTGACATATATATATATATGTGTCTTAATTGAAAGGTTTACACTGAGTGGAGAAAGATAGCAGAAGTACTCATAAATCGTGTCTTCAAGGAGGAGAATGAGCAGCACTTAATTGACATTTTTGACATTAAGGTATGCCCATCAACAATAGTTTATTTATTATTTTATTTGCTTGTATAATTAATTATGATATTTGTATATTTATTGGTGTCAGATAATAAATTTCCTTTTACTATTTAGTGCAAAGAATGGGGACCGGTGACTATGGTCATATTACCATAGAACATGCAAGTATGTTGCTAAGGAAATTTCCTGAGTTTAAGGGAGTTTACAAATCAAGGTTTTGAGACAACACACTCCTCTCAGAGGTTGGCTACTCCAGCGGAAATCGTTTAAAAAGATGCATTCTCTATTGTCTACACCTACCCAGGCAAAACTCCCTGTTGCTGGGTTACAGAATGTGTCATATATTGTTGTTAGCGGGTTAAGTAAAAAGGTCTTAGCACAATTTGAATTTCCTGTAATCATAACATTTTTGTTCTTCCCTCTACCCTTGGATAACAACTCCTTCACAGCAGCATTGAAAAACTGTGGAGATATTGAATTATTTCTGAGAACTTCCATTGCGCACACTAGCCATTCACCATTACCCCTCTGCAATATAAAGGCAAATATACAAGGCACTATAACATTGAAGTATTCTAATATATGAACGCTATTTTTTAGGAAAATAAGGCAGCTGAAACAATCCAAAAAGCTTGGAGAACATTCCAAGTCCACAAAAGGCTTAAGAACAAGGAGAAGTCACGACTACATGTACCCATTAGTAATAACCCGCTAACAATCAAACGGCATGTTACAATAGATTAACGCTATATATATATACTATAACATTGAATTATTCTCATAGATTAAATATAAAACTATATTTTTTAGGAAAATAATGCAGCTAAAGATATCCAAAAGGCTTAGAGACGATTTAAGGCCCAAAAAACGTTAAAAAAAATCGCAAAGATCTTTGATTCTCGTTAATTAATGCAATATAAAGGCAAATATAAAAAGTACTACAGCATTGAAGTATTCTAATAGATTAACAATTTATTTTTTTAGGAAAATAATGCAGCTTAAGATATCCAAAAGGCGTGGAGAAGATTTAAAGCACACAGAAAGGTAAAAAAAATTAGCAAAGATCTTTGATTCTTGTAATTACTGCAATATAAAGGCAAATATAAAAAGTACTACAGCATTGAAGTATTCTAACAGATTAACGCTTTATTTTTTTAGGAAAGCACTACACTAAACTGCAATGTAACACAAAGCACTACACTGAACTGCAACATAACACACAGCACTACACTAAAATGCAATGTAACACAGAGCACTACACTTAACTGCAATGTAACACACCGTACTACATTGAATTGCAACGTAACACCTTAATCTGAAAAAAATACATATTTGCTCTGTTCCTTATTTAAGTTCTTTGATCGTGACTACCTCGCGCATGTTAGACTTTAAAAAGAACTGAAATGATTTGGTTAGTTTAGTAATTTCAGAGTTCGATTTGATAAATTTGTGTAAATAGATTAAGCCAAGCCTAAAAGCGGGGCTCCCAAGTTATGTTGTTTATTATTATTATGTCCGGCCAAAACCAGCGTAAGGTGACATTAATCATCACAGAATAATATTGAAGCAAACTGAGTGTACTGACAACGTTCTACTGATGAAAAATCTAGACTTGATCGAAAACTAAATCCTGAATGAAAACAGTTGCTTCTGCGTGACAGAAGAGACAACCAAAGTCCCCCAGCCCAGCAGTATTGCAACTTATCAAACATTTAGTCTTTGAGCACAAGGAACGCTACTATTTTCCCCTTAACGGAAACTGAGAAACGAAGCAAGGCACAAACAAAGAAGCTAGCCGCTACTACCATGTGGACAAGGCGTGACTCATGACGTGATTTCCTTATTTCACCAACGACTACATAGAAATCCCAGGGCATTAACAAAACCTCGATCGGATCGGACTTATTATCAAAACTGGGATATGAGACTGAGTCACTTAGACAGACGTAAAAGAAGAGGTTTTAATCTATTGAAATCGTCGTTCAGCTTTTTTAGTACTCTAGAGGCGTAAAACATCATTTCTGTGCTCCTAGCTCCCTGACTGTTGATTTGAGGAAAGAACTTGATCTTCAATCCATATGTACTGTACATGTACTTTTCAAGTCATTGTTTATTTAAGTTTGTTCTTATATATAAAAAATTCCAAATGGGAAAGCCACTGATAAAAACTAAGGGTGTATTAGTAATATCACTTCAACCAAAGAGAATGTTTACTACTTTAAGCTATAAAACAAGGAAGGAAGCCAAGCCAAGCCTTGTGATGCCAACGCTGGACTGGACCTCAAAACGTTTAAAGAGAACTATCCTGCTTGCGTGTCATGAGCATAGAACAAGTGAGTTCAAGATGTTGACAAACTATTAGAGTTACCCATTAACTAGACCATTGGATATCCTTATGGCCTGTTCGAAAGTGAGGCCAGCAACTGAACATGCGACTATTCCTACTCATTTGCAAGCCCTGCATGACAAAGGGACACAGTAAAGTTATTTAGGAATGTCAGTCATTCCAGCCGGTCCTGCAACTAACTATCACTCTCTAAAAGCTTGTGATATTGCATCTTTCAACTTTGTCTCTGGCCCTGCAGCAATGCACAGACTTTCTCAGTTAGAAAGGCATTGCTCGTCATCACATCAGTACTGCCAACACTACTCCGTCAGAACCATGCGGCAAATGCAGGATGTCTACTTGGTGGATTTTGTAGAGTTAATTCTCAAAAGCATTGTGTTCAGTACAAACATACGGGCCCAGGGAGGGGGGATTATAGGGGGCTGCAGCCCTCCCCCCCCCCAAATTTTGGGCAACTTTGATTTTTTGGGCAGCAAGCCAACATTGGGGCAAAGCCAGTTTTTAAGGAGGTTTTTTCCATGAGATAAATATTTTCTATTTAAACCTGAAGCTGGCGTGTTTAAGCCAGTTAAAGGGGATAATTTGTTGATATACATATCTGTATGTTTTTACTGTTGGGTACTGTACTGCAAATATCTGTCACAGTTAAACACCTGATAAAAAATGCTTCTCTACGTTGCTAAATTTTACAAAGTCTATGGCGAAATTGAAAATGTACATGAGTTTTCATTGTGTGCGCGGATTAGTCTACATGACTTTTTTTTGAAATGTTTGAGACAATGCAAGAGAATGATCTACTTGAAAAGTTTTCTTACATGGTTCATATCCATGCAGTGATACCTGCTACATCATGTTCTGCAGAACGATCATTCAGTGAGTTGGGCAGATTGAAAACTTAATTCCGCAGCACCTGACGGAGCAATGTGTCACTAAGGCCAAGTTAAAAAAAGAAACAAATACTTCTTGTCCCGTCCGCTTTTTTGGAGCTGCCTCTCTTTTTTTCATTATTTTTTTGGAAAAGTTAGAATAAACAAACCCAACAATGTTTACTTTCACTTTGTACGGAGTAAGACATGGCTTTTCTTCACTGGATAGGTCAATTACCTTGCAGGATTTATTTTGGATAGCCTGGCCTCGCCAATTTCACAATTGAGGAAAAACATCGATATTTGAACAACACAGTCGGAATGGAATGCAACTCAATAATACAAATCTAAAAAATAACAAAAAATGCGCCTGCGTGCTCTCTTTTTTATAGAAGTTCAGATGAGAAACATTTTACTACTTGGCCTAAATAATTACTTGTCATCGCACTTTTTAGCATTTAATGGGCATATTCCAACTCTGTAGTCATTGTCTTCATTTTCTTTTACCAAAGATAACAAACTGCTGTCAACCACAAGAAGCATCTTCAAGAAGAGTATGCTAGACTGAAACAAAAGGATAAGTATGACAATATTTATTCAAAAGAAAAGGTATGAATCAATAGTGACGGATATTTAACACTAGCAGTTGACATTTTAATAAGTTGTGGTTTAATTATATGTGCACTAGCAACAGCTAAGTAAGGCTCCAATTGTTAAATCCCAACTCAGGCCCAGATCTCTACCTCGATCGCGATTCAGTTTTATAAGCAGATCGGCATGAAATTCAATTGATTTAAATGAGTTTACTTCAAGGTTTAAATCTACACCATGTTTATAAACAACAAGATTGCAGTTTCATGTTTGACTGGAGATAAATGGAATGGCAAGGAGCCATCAGTTGAATGAAAATGTATTGAGCCAGTGAGCCCTAAAGCCCTAAAACCCGGGACAGAGCATGAGGGTTAAGTTTGATCTCTGCTGGTTTTCTGCCCTCGTGGTTACTTCGTGGTCAGGAAAAAAGGACAAGAGAAAGCCTGACAGTTTAAACGGTAAGTTGAAAGTATCCATTGTAATAAACAAATTAATAATGAGTGGATTCATGTATTGAAATGATTTTTATAACATGCATTGTAAAGAAAATGCTTTTTCCCGCCAATTTCTTCAAGGCTGGAGAACTTAAGTCAGGTTTCCTTCAGTTTATTGCTAGTTACTGTTATTTATTTTGCCTGGCCCAGTAGGTACAACTGACTTGCAGTAAATTTCACAGTTGTCTTGCTTTTAAAGCTTAATGATCAAATACAGAAGTTTGGCTTGTTGCATTACAGTTGCATGAAACTCAACATTGCAGATCAAACCTTGAGCCAATTGCATGTTTTTGCTATAAAATGTGCTCAATGAAGATTTAATTTGCTGACCACTTTTGGATCAAAGGTCCAAGTGTATATCCAGCAACACATGAAATATGAAGAAATCCTAATTAAAGACGTTTGGTTGATAAATAAAGTGGGGCTTGCAATATACGGCTGGGACATGAATTAGTTGGCGCAGAGACAGCGAATGATCCTCTCTAGCCATAGTTTTATTTTACAGAAAAATGTTTCTATCCAACTATTATTAGGTGTCTGATACAAGTCAGTAACAGTTCCAAGTTGTAAAGTTGTAAAGTTCCAAGTTGTAAAGAAGAGCTACAGAGAATAGAAGAAGACTCCATGCCCAAAAACACAAAAAAGCAAACTGCATGGGGCATGAAAAAATGTAATGAATGGCGAGACAAGAGACAAATTGAAGTCAACCTTCACTCAGTGAGTTCTTCGAGCCTGTGGCTCGGGCTAAAATGAGCCTGGGTCGGGCCAAAAAATATATTTACGCACGCGAACATCAACTCTATCGTTATTTTTAGTCATGCTATGACATCAAGATACAATTCGTATTCCTAACCTTCATATCGTGTTAAAACAAGAAAGCGGTCCTCCATCTTGCTTAAGTTCACAGTAATTTGCGGCTCAAATCATTAATAATTCACCCTCTATTTTTGCTAAGATAGAAACGTTCAGCCAAGCACAGTTCTCTAAAACTTTAAAAAATGTTTCCTTTTTGGCACTAAATGACCCTAGAGTGTAAGGGAGCAGCCGACCATTGAACGGCTTGTACAACTGAAAATATTCACGCTCTCCTGCTTCGTCTAATTTACTTTTTGTCATAAGCTCTTTTGGCGCCAAGGTTAACTGACATCATATATGCTGTTCTTTAAAACTTAATGTCGAATGCCTCTCCAACAAAAAGCAATGTCTGGCAAATCTCTTGTACCTTGTATTACAGCTCAATGCCATATAGCCATAATCCTCCAACCCATTATGGGTTGGTAAGAGGTAGCCAAGAAGCAACATCTTAGACATAGCCAGAATGAACAACCACCCATGTCGTCATTTAGGTAGAAGTAACCTCTCCTTTAACATCCCATAGGCTTGTGCAGAAACAACCCTCCAGAGCAAGGTCTCCTGTTGAAGTACTTTCGCTTCTGTACCCTTGTTCCCTCTTTGTATGGCTTAAACACCAGGAGTGATTGGGGAATGCTTATCACCAACAGTTTTAAACGGAATCTCCCCATAAGGGTGAAGGTTCAAAGACCATGTGACCAGCTTCAAATTCGGAATAAATACTGAGAAGCCTGGAGTTGTGTGGATCCCAGAGCACGATGTCCACGATACGACGTCCACGATGCGGATGGAATCCATTTAAATCGAAGAGGAGAAAAACTGCTCTTTATAGATTAGTCATACAACATTAAAAATGAAGTTTTGTTAAAATTAAATTTTCATAAATGCTAAAATTATACCAATTTTGAAATTAAATACAATTCTTTATTATGTTAAAAAGATTCAAAGGATATAATGTATATTAGTTGAAAGATAAAATAAGAAACCAAACGTTTTTGACCAAAAAGTCATGATCATCAGGGTTGATGTGTTTAATGCGTATGTTCCCATTGGGAACAGATGATTTAAATGAGCCAGCAGCGTTTTGTTTAGCTCTAGTCTCTAAACAAAGACTCAGGATCTTGTGTTTTCACAAATTGTGTTTCCTGGTGATTATATTCCATGTACAGTACTGTGCAAAAGTAATCCAAACGAAATTCGTCAAAATTTGTTATTTGTTCCTCTCTCTTTGGAAGAAAGGCGAGAGGATGACCTTCCGAGCCTCAACGCTGCTTTAGACGAATGGCAGTTCTTTTCAGAAAATGTCAGTAGCTTGGTATTGACAATGCCAGACCGCTTTAATCACTACAGAGTTATCAATCGTTTTTAATAATTGAAGAGTGAGTATTCAGTTATTATCATTATTACCTTTATCGCCATCATGATATTTGCCTCTTATAAAATCCGTGGCACTTTCCGCCATTTCGTTTTTCGTTTGATTCATTTGGTTGGTAAAACTGAAAATCTCTTTATTTTATATTTTCCGTTTTCGATAGTTGGATTATCTTTGTTTATTTTATCCTGCGCTTTCTCCGTTTTTCATATTTCTTTTTTCTAGAACCGTCTAATCATTTATTCTTTTACCCTTTTCTTTATTCAAATTTCTATTTTCCCTTTATCAATATTTTGTTTTTCTTTTTTCCTTTTTCTCTATTTCTTTTTTCATTTTACCTTCTCCCTTTTTACTTTATTTTTTTTCTTCCTGTTTTTTTTTCTGTATTTCTTTTTCATTTTACCTTTTTCCTTTTCCTTTCTGCCATTTTTTTCTTTTCTTTTAATCGCTTACCCAGTAACCTTTGCTTGCAAATTTCGCGCCATTTTTCGCCATCTCCAGGTGAGCTTCATTTGGTGTCTAGTGGTCTTCATGATCAAATTCTGACTTGGAGCACTTTGTGCAAGTCCAAAGCAGAGAACAAGTTCTTAAAGTAAAGCTCAATAATAGCACGATTACTGTGTTGTCCAAGGTGTTTAGCCTGCAGGCCGAAACGATCTATCTTATCTGTGATGACAGTGTGGTAATGCCCGATCCAGACACAATGGTTTTCAATGTTGCGGGCATATTATCCTTAATCTGTTACATACGAAGTACATGGTCAGCAAATAACTGGCAAGCACGACCCCATCGACAAGTGACCCGTTCCCTTTGGAAATCGTTATTCGTACCAATCATCTTATTTGGCCGCCGGCACAAGGCAAAAAGAGAGAAACCAGCTGCAGTAAGAAACAGTCGCTTCCCTCGCGACGGGAATTTACTTTCAAGTCAAGCAGAGAACATGTTTAAACTTAGAAATGGCACAAGAATATTATTATCTCCGAAGTTGTGGATGGTAAACCTTTACCCATCTATCAGATATACCCCACTCTCAGTAAATGAAACAGCATCGGTCGAGCAAGTCACACGAATGGTGGCCGGTTGAAGAGGAGGTTAGAACAAGTGTCATGCTGCTCGACAACAAGGGTTTGAGAATATGCCTCTGAATCAACGATAGAATAAAGGAGAAAAGAAAAAGAAATAAATAGAAAAGAAAATAGGAAAAAGGAAAAAGGTAAAACGAAAAACGGAATAAAGGAAAAAAGAAAATAGAAATAAAGAAAAACGAAAAAAGAAAAAAAGATAAATGAAAAATCGAAAAAGGAATAAAGAAAAGGATAAAATGGAACCAGAAAAAGGAATATGATAATTTAATAAAAAGGAAAGAGAAAAAATGGATAAAGCACAGGATAAAATTTTCAAAACTTTATCGCACTATCGAGAACGGAAAATATAAAATAAAGAGACATTCAGTTTTTTGAAACCTACTAATCAAGCGGAAAACGAAATGGCGGAAAGTGCCACGGATTTTATAATCATCGTAAAGTATTTCCATTTTTTTCGAAGTTTTCTCTCTTTCATTGCTTCTTTTTTGGTCTCGGATGGAATAAAAAATTTTTATGGAATATAACGTTTACGTCATTTATCTTTTAGCCTACGTGTAGCCGTACCCACCCCCCGAGGAAAAGCGGGAGGGGAAGGAACGTCTACGAAAACCTGGCGCCAATCGTGTTATGTGATGTCACACCTTTTGCATGAAAATGTATAATGGCCTTTCATTGGTTCACCATCTGGTCAATTCGTTCGAGTTTGCTGATTGGCTTAAATTAGTTCTACCTCGTTTTCATGACCTAAGTGGAACTGATATTGCAAAATGGCGGACATTGCGGAGGAAAGGAGTCAAAATGAAACGGTCTATGCCGCAGCTTTAGAGCAAGTTTGTGCGACATTTGGAGTACAGACATTGCACGAAGAGCAACGGAAAGCTTTAGATACGTTTTTTGAGGGTAAAGATGTCTTCGTTTCCTTACCAACCGGCTATGGAAAATCTGTTATATTTCAGGCGATTCCAGTAATCGCCTCGATTATTTCGAAGAAACCTTGCACCATTTTCGTCGTCTCACCACTGAAGGCACTGAAGGAAGACCAGGTCAAGTACCTGAACAGTCTGGGACTGAAAGCCATCGCGCTTTCGGAACAATCTGACGACAGTATACTCGAAAGAGTTATGATTGGGGAATACTCACACGTTTATGGCTCACCTGAGAGTTTTCTCGCAACGGACACGTGGAGAGATGTGTTCAATGCCACCACGTTCAAAACACGCCTGGTTGGAGTCGCTATAGACGAGGCGCACTGTATCAGTCATTGGTATGTTGTTTTGGTTATATTTAGTTCCATAACCAAGAGCTAACGAGCAAAAGAGCAAAAATCGAGCAAACGGCAAACATTTAATACAAAGCACAATTATCTTTGTTTTTCAATACCCTGGTAAATATGGCACTGTACTATGTTTTGCTGTACGTGAAATTCCTTGCTAATAATTCAAAAGCAATCAGCAAGCAGCAATTTACCTTCTAGTTTCTAAGCCTGAAAGTCCAGCTACACGTAGGTTATCTAAAGTTTGGATTGTTTGTTGTTCCCTTTGAAATTGTGTGATGTCTATGTTGTAAGTTTACATATAGATCTACCCGCTTGTGATGGGCCAACTACCCGCTTGAAGATCTGTTTAAACTGGTTGACTTCATACATACAACAAAGCAATCTTAAAAGTACCCTCAAAATGCAGGAAAATGCACCTACGAGAGTATAAAATTTCAAAATTTTCTGGGGGGGCATGCCCCCAGACCCCCCTAGAGGGGGAAGGCCCCTTGGGCCTTCCATTGATACCCGCCTGTTTTTATATTCTACCCACTTGTGCCAAAACTTATTGAAACCCCTGCTTAATAAGTCATACAATATTGGTTTATTGCATGTTTTTAACAGGGGTCTTCCTGGGGAGAGAAGTGTTCCATTTCGAGAGTGGTTCGGTAATCTTGGCGAGCTGAGGTCTCTCATCCCACAAGAAGCAAGATTGCTAGTAGTTACTGCCACTGCCACAAAGTCAACGAGGCAGAAAATATTCCAAACCCTCCAACTTGGACCCAAGACCATTGTTATTGAAAAAAGCCCTGATCGTCCAAACCTCAAGTACAGTGCAATGTACATCAGCAAGAGCCAACCATTCGAACAAATTTTTGGAGAAGTCATCAAAGAACTCAAGAAGCATGGCAAAATGGCATAAAGGTCAATGATTTATTGTCAAACAAGAAAGCAGTGTGCTTTAATCTTCAGAACATTCACTTTGTTTTTAGGAGAAAAGATGTTTTGTGGTGATAAACATCCTAAAAACCGAATCGTAGAGATGTATCATGCAGGCACTCCAACTGCTGTAAAAACACACATTGTCGAAAACATCTCATGTGATGATGGCCACATCCGTTGCCTAATTACAACTGTTGCGTTTGGAATGGGTGTTAACTGCAGGAAAGTAAGGAAAACTTACCACATGGGTCCAGCCAAAAACCTGGAATGCTACGTGCAAGAAAGTGGAAGAGGGGGAAGGGATGGCATGCCTGCAGTTTGTGTTCTTCTCTACAATGGAATACTATCAAACCATTGTGAACAGGATATTAAAGAGTACTGCACAACAGTGGAGTGTAGAAGAGCTGCTTTGTTTGCTCCATTTGGTGAGAAACCAAAAGAAATCATCCCAATACACGATTGCTGTGACAATTGTTCAAAAAATTGTTCCTGTGGCACAGCTAACTGTGACCAAGCATTTAATTTTGACATCTCACAAACAGCAGAACTTCCTGGCCCTTCAAATGTGACAACGAGAGCAGTCACTAAAGAAAACAAACTCTATTTGAAAACTGCCCTTGAAAATTTCAGGAAAAATGAAGTCAGCAAACATTCAGACAAGCTTGAACAGTTAGTTAATTGTCCAAATGTGCTGCTTGAACTTGGTGACTTTTTCATTAATCAAGTTCTGGAAAATTGCCACAAAATTTTTAATGTTCAAGATGTTTTTAAATATGTTGAAGTGTGGCGCAAAGAGCATGCAATTGCCATCCTTGACATTATCGGTTGTTGTTTTGGTGACATCCAAAAAGTGGCAGAACTTGATGTTGAGCTGATGGAAGATATTGACATTGACATGGACTGGGAAGAACTAAGGGATGATTCAACCCTACTGGATATGGCAGAAAGTTTTGATGATGGTAGCACTTACTGTGATGAAACCCTTATGGCAGCAACAAGTCTTAATAGTAGTAGTTTTTTGGGGAGCATTGTAAACAATTTACCATAATTTAAGTCAATTAAAAACTGGTCTTACACTGACTGAAGCACTGAACATAATAAACAATGAAGACCGAAGATGCTCGGTTAAAATGTCTTGATTTAATTGCTTTGTGAACATTGTTTATTACATTCAGTACTTCAGTCAGTGTCAGACAAGTTTAAAATTTGTAAAGCATATCCCTGACTGCGATTTTAGCATTTTATTAACACAATTTGGGGCAACAATATCTGAGCAGTAAAAAAATACTTTTAAAATTTCAAAGTATGATCATTTACTGATGTTTAAATTAGTTACATTGTAGCAGTAAGACAGTTTAAGATATTGCACGACACGTTGACATTTATTTTTGAGTTTGTTTTCGTTACATTCAAATGTCAGTCAGCAAGTCATAGAAGTTGGGATGAAATTGAAATGGCTTGTTTTTCAAGTATGTTTGATAATAGATTATGTTCATGTTATTTCTTTCAAAATAGAGTTGTCATAAAGGCCACAACATGTTACACTTCTTACAGCATTGAGTGTTCTTGTTTTTCAGTGTTAATAACAAATTTTTCCTTGGTTTATAATATTTGACACCCAGTGCGTAAAGGAATCAAAATTACTCTTAAAATAGATTGTTATTTCATATTATTTAAAATTCATATATTTTTTAATTCTTTAACTAATCCTATGTATATAGGAACCAATAGTAAAGGAATCACTGTATTTATTTTGAGCAATCCTGTATTGTGTGGTTCCAGAAAATGTCAGTACTCCTTCCTCAGAAGGTATTATTTCTTGGGTAGGGGGATCTCAAAGCCCAAAATCTTTAAGAAAATGCATGAAGCTTAATTGGAATTTCCAGAGGAGTGGGTCTTAGGAAAAATCATGCCTTCTATGAGATGGTGTATGAATCTTTTCTGGAACCACACATTGAGATCAGTACATACCACAGAGGCATCAGGTTTGCATGACAGGACTCTTTAATGGGATTGTGTGCACTGCCTAGGAGACATGTCATTGTCAAAGGAATGGTTGCAGCTTAATTATCTACACAACACATTACTGCAAATCTGTTGATTAGTGTGGGGGTCAACTTACAAATTCTTGTAACAGATTTCTATACATTATAGTATGTTGGGTAACTTTTTAAAAACCTTATGCAATTTTGCATTTGAGATATATTCTAAATTCTCAGATCATTTTCTGAGAACTATGTTTTCAATACTGTGAGGAGAAATTTGTTATTGATCACTGGCTTAAAGGGGCAAGGCCTTCTTTCAGACAATTAAAAAAGGACAACAAAAACAAATAATTTAACGGGCTCTTCTTTTGATTTTAATATACTTCTTATGATCATTGATCCACTTGTGCATGTTTTGTATGTCAAAGTCCCATAAAAACGAAGGCTTTATGCCATGATACTGGTGGTAGACCCTTCCTGGTATATGGCGCATGGCCTTGTGGTCTACAAGGTCCTTGACTACCTTCTTGAGATCTTCATCTGAAGACTTGACTACATGCCTTCCAGAACGCTTGTGAATGTGCAATTCTGCATCAAATTTGTCCATGAGTTCCTTTGTTATGGTTATTGATTTACATATCCTGTCTATAGACTTCTGGGAGGCATTTGGTCCGAGTTTCTTCACAGCATCTTTCAAAAGCCTGTTGAAGAACTCTAGAAGCAAATCTAGAGGGATGTTTCCACCGATGCCATTCCTCGACTTTGCTGAGCGATTCCATATCAGTTCATGGGCTGCCTTGGGACTTAACAGAGCATACACTTGAAACATCAGGTATAATGCTTCAAGGGAATACTTGGTGCTATGCTTGTCATTTCTCAGATGAGGTAGGAAAAATTTCCAACAGCGAAGAATCCTATCCCCATCCCCTTCACTGATTGCATCCTTAAAATTAAGAAGAAGAAGACCATACTCCATTAAAGCCTTTTGATAGGAAAGCATGTCATCACACTGGTTGGAATCCTCTGACTCTGCACTTTGATTTTGACTCTGTTCACCAACAATCCTGTTAAAAAGTTCAAGATTTCGAGCAGTGTTCACCACATAATCATTAACAATCTGACCTGCAAGCTCTTCTAGGTATCTCTTTTTGGCAACCTTAGAAGCATCTGCCTTTGGTACTGCCTCAGAGGTGTCATCAAGGGATTCAAGATTCATTATTTCTAGAGCAGCCGCAACCACTCTTGCTTTTAAGCAGAGGTTAAAAAAGCTGTGGGCTGGCTTCACCGAAGAGTCAACCTTTGCCTTTACATTTCGCCTGTTGATAAGATTGCGATCGCTGTATAGTGTGCATTTGTCTCTTGAAGAAGCTTGTGAGTATAGACGATCAAATGCAAGCTGCAAAAAGAAAATACTAAAACTAAATTGCTAATCATGAAATTAATAATATTGTTAGGCTCTGAGAAGTATCCATGCCTATCCCAATGTCGGTGCAAGGTCATTAGAAATTTCCAGGGAGAGCAGCAAAATAAACAAACATTATTTTTCCAGTTTATGCAAATAATAACTACCTGTTAGAACTGCAAACTATTGAGGTAGAATATACATTTTACCAAAAAACTCCCAAGTGCAACAAAAAATTTTGAACTTTTCAAAAATTAAATTCAACCCTCCAAGTTAAGACCTTTTTAGTTGCCATGGCGACGAATATTTTGGAGCTGGCGACTAAATTGCAACCGAAGTCGCCAGCCTGGCGACTAAAATGGAGAAGAAGGATTGAAAGCATGAAGCATTGAAATTTTTCACTGGCGACCAAACTCGAGCAGTCGGTGGCCAAATGGCCACTAAGGAAAAAAATAAACTTGGAGGGTTGAAATTTATTGGCAAGTGTAGATCGGTGCTTGGATATTTACCTGGAGAAATTTATTACTCGAATGCCAATCCGCAATTTGAAAGTTCAGCCCCTCTAAACGTTCCTCAGGTGTGAAACCATTACTCAGGGATGCATGGCCATTTACCGATCGCTCCACAGTTAGTTGGTCACCAACCAACCCTTGATCATCATAAGTCCTGTGCTCATTGTCACCAGAAAAATGTACATACTTATGGAGTTCTTTCAAAATTTCAAGTATCCCGTCCGCACTATTTTCGTTGTGGTAAAGTACACCAAGGAAAGTCTACAAAAAAAAAAAAAAATTAAATTAATAGAAAGAACATTTGGTGCTACAGTACCAAGATTTCCCCAAGTCATTTGCATATCATAAATCTCCTTTCAACCTGTTCATCCTGTATTGGGCTGTTTTAGTTTCTCTCTGCTACATTTAAATTACAGTCAACTCTTGCCTTGCGGACCACCTGCTATTACGGACACTTGCTATCACAGACAAAATTCAGATCCCCGGCTATAGAGGTTTGACTGGAAATGACTCCCGCTATTACGGACTCTAGCTAATACGTACACTAAACGAAGTCCCAAGCGTGTCCGCTATAAACAGAGTTGACTGTATATGTGTAGCTAGCTACTTACAGTGTCAGTGGCTTGAGCTGTTTCCTTTTGATAGCGATGGGGTATGTGCATTGTCACAACTTCCTGAAGATGTTTGAGACATGGTATATTTGCAGTAATGATTCTCGCCACCAAGTTAATGTAGTTTTCTTTCTGCTTTTGGTGCTCGGCTTGGTTTGGTACACAGTTTCCATTCTCAAGTAAAGAGATGTCACCCACAGGTCCAATTCGTCGGAGGTGTGCTCCACTTATCCGGTTTTCTGTGCTCATGACTGTCACATAGTGTTTATCTTTGTTTTGATGCTGTTCAGTCATGTGGTGAACCACCTGGTAAATGTCAAAATTGTCAAATGTGATCTTTCGCCCTTTATCAGGCTGGAGTATCACTTGAATGTTTTGAAAATTTTGTTTTGGATTCTCAGCGGCAGTGGTGGCTTGTGCTGAGTGGAGACCCTGCTCCAAAGAAGTACAAGTAGTAGTGACAAATTGATGTTGGGGGTGGACTTGCCCCCCCAAAATACCACCAGTTGGAGTTGGGATGACTGGCCCCAAAGAAATACCACCAGTTGGAGTTGGGATGACTGGCCCCAAAGAAATACCACCAGTTGGAGTTGGGATGACTGGCCCCGAAGAAATACCACCAGTTGGAGTTGGGATGACTGGTCCCGAAGAAATACCACCAGTTGGAGTTGGGATGACTGGCCCCAAAGAAATACCACCAGTTGGAGTTGGGATGACTGGCCCCAAAGAAATACCACCAGTTGGAGTTGGGATGACTGGCCCCAAAGAAATACCACCAGATGGAGGTTGGGGGTTGACTGGCCCCAAAGAAATACCACCAGATGGAGGTGGGGGGTTGACTGGCCCCAAAGAAATACCACCAGATGGAGCATCGCCCAGAATGCCATTGTTTTTAGCGACATGTACTTACAGCGCCCGATTTCAGGGTGAGCGGCATAATACCACTGACGAGTACCGCAAGATCATGTACTCTCAAAGGCTATTCCTTGTTCACATGTTTGTTCGGCCTGTTTGACTTTCAGCCCGTTCGTCTCTACCGAGCCTCATGCGAATTCTGCCAGCGCAAGTAATTTGTAATTTGGCGCATTGATCATATAAAACTAAAAAAAAAACAACAAACGAGCGCATGTTGTTGTCGGAACGAGCCGACCCACGCCGTCAGTGCCTCGTGGGATTTCGCATTCTATTGTTTCTAAAAATTAATTATTCAACTTTGGATTGATCAAAAGTTATAAATAATTGATTGTAACTTTTCAGTTACGAAAGAGAGCTTTCGGTCAATGCGCTGCAGTTCGCTTAGAAAAGACATTTCAATTGTGGGTTCCGAAAGCGATCGCGATCGAAGAGTATGTGTCTCAATTTTTGCGCATTCTGGTGTTATCAGTTTGTCACACTTCACTGATGCTTAATTGTCATAGCTTGGCCTCTATTGTTTATGAAAGCGGAGTTTTGAATTCATTAAAACGCAAGCGGGAATTTTAAATCAACTCACGGGGGTAGAATCAGACAAGTTAAAAAAGATAATGCTTCCAACCGTAGGATTTGCGCGAAAAAGCGGCAAGTAACTCTTGAAATGCTACTTATAAAAAGCCATATGAATGCTTTCCTGCTTAGTTCTTTTTTTCTCGAGATTTTCAACCTCAAAGTGTCGATCTCATACATGCAGAGCTGCAAAATAGCTGCATTTGAGGCTGAAAAAGATAATACTTCCCAAACATTAACAGACGTAAAAGTAGCCGGATTGTCTTTATTTACCTCATTTTTACAAAAGCCATATGAATGGTAACGAGTAAACTAAACCGTTTTCTTGTAAAAGTAGAATTCCCGAGCAGTGGTGACCATTTTGGCCGACTTTCTTTGTTATTACGTGTTCTTTGTCTAATGAGCTTTTGAATTTTCGCGCGAGAAGGGCTTCTAAAGTCCCGGATGTGTCGCGGCATTCTGGGCGATGGGTCGGGGGTTGACTGGCCCCAAAGAAATACCACCAGATAGAGGTCCGGGGTTGACTGGCCCCAAAGAAATACCACCAGTTGGAGGATGGGGGTTGACTGCCACCAAAGGAATGCCAGTGGAAGGTTGTGGGCTCCCCGCCTGTCCCAAAGAAATAAAATTAGGAGGTTGGGGATTACCTGGTCCCAAAGAAATGCCAGTGGGAGGTTGGGGGCTACCCTGTATTAAATAAAAACCAGTGAGAGGATGGGGGTTACCCTGTCCCAAAACAAAAACAGAGGGATGTTGTCGGTTACCCTGTCCCAAAGTAATGCCAGTGGTATGTTGCGGGTTACCCTGCCCCAAAGAAATACTAGTGGGAGGTTGTGGGTTAACTTGCCCCACAGAAGAACCATTGGTGGGTTGTGGATCTTCCAAAGAAATGCCAGTGGAAGGTTGGGGGTTAACTTGTTCCACAGATGTATCAGAGGTAGGATGGGGGTTAATATCACTTGCAGACTGTGAGTGGAACAAATTCAGATATTGGCACTCATCTTTGACTCGCTTCTTGATTGCAACGTCAAAGTCTTTTCCAAACTCATCCAGCTTTGTGTATAAATGAGTGTGGGAAGTCATTAGACGCAAGGGGCTTAGTCTTTGCATTGTGGCCTAGATGAAATAAATAAGTAAAAATACAGATTCAACACACATGCATGATTTTTGATTAAGAACTTACCAACAAACATGTTACTTATTTTTACTCAGCTCAATTAGCTTTTTAGTTACTTACTGAGTATCACTTTTTCGTATTAATATCCGTTTGTAATTCAAATCTCTTTTTTTTTTCAGGTAATAAAGCATGTAATTGTTGTTGATATTATTATTTCAAATAGGGGTGGGTACGGCCACACATAGGCTATTACAAATTGCTGGGAAAATTGTTTAATAAGGTTGACAAGGTGACTTTGAGAAATTACATAAATTAAGTGATCAATTGATGCATGATATATCTGCACTGTAAGTGCCAAAAGGATATAATTTCTATATCTGGGGAAACTTGATTAATTTCACAAAACTTTGAAAAAATTCACCCGAAGAAATCTTATCAACCTTGTCTTTAATAACCTAAAAATATGCACTTACCATCCAATTGGAGTGATATCCAAATATGCTAAGAAGAAGCTGCACTCCATTCATGTACTGCGATCGATTTCTTAAGCAAATAGCTGCTGCCATCCCAACTGATTGTTGCCAAACACTATCCTTACGCCTGTTGACAGAACTGACCTGAAGAACGGCGTGTAAAAATGGAGCTTTGGATGATAATTCATCGTTAAATTTCTCAAAAGTAAAATTTAACAGTTTTTTTTTATCAGGCGACCTGACACAACTTGGCTCCTTTTTAGAACACATCGACGTGCACTCCTTGTCGATATCCTTTAACACGAGAAGCTGCAACTCTTTCTTTAAATTTGGCGATCGCCAGGCAGCATTGGCAATCTGCTTAAATAGGTGCCCCTTACAAGCATCTTTCCGAGGGATTCTAGCTGCTCTGGCACTTTTCTATCGAGCTTATTGGATGGCCATTCTATTCGAACACGCACTGATGTCGAAGAAGGCTTGTCGCTGGCCTTTGAATCTACTCGCTTTTTCGGCGTCGAAGCTAGCAGAGGCGAAGGGAATGGTTCAAAAGCGGCAGATTGTTCATGTTGTGTGTTATCGTCTTCCAATCTTGGACGTTTCGGCGAATTAGCGATCTGTGATGGCGGCTCCTTCGATTGGAAAACAAGTCCCGTTCTCTCCAGATTTGCAGCATAACTAACCCTCATTGATTCTTTTAATTCGTCCAAGCTCTGCTGTAAATTTTGTCTTTTCTTAAGTACGCCATGGCACTGTCTACAAATGTACTCTGACAGCGTGTACACTTGAAAATCCAAATTTGCGAGCGCGATGTTTACATCGAAGATCGTCTTCTTCTTGCTGTTCACCAAAAATCGCTCGTAATCCTTCGTAATTTCTTTAAAACACAGTATACAATTGAAAGAGGACATTGAATTGCAAATGAGTTCAAAAGACAATAGTACACACGTACAATGGTTCGCGGGTAAAGTAATTTATTTACATATTTTGCATAAATTACTGTGACGTCACATAACACGATTGGCGCCAGGTTTTCGTAGACGTTCCTTCCCCTCCCGCTTTTCCTCGGGGGGGGTGGGTACGGCTACACGTAGGCTATTTATCTTTATCTCAGTGTGTTTCTCATCTATGTTTTTAATTGTTATCTATTTATTTTGCCAGTGGCATGGCTGAGTATGTACCAAACGACACTATCCAGAAAGTTGTTGTCACCTGCTAGTCAGAATAAATGTCGAAAAACACTAACGGAAACCAAAGAACGTCAACTTGCAACATTAAAACTAGTGCTCGGTACTTTACAGAAGACAAGCTGGCATTGGAAGAGTTGGATTGCATCCTTTTGGTCTTGATGAGAAGTAAGCAGTAAAAGTTGCAAAGAAAGAGAGATGACATGACTCTTCATCAGAGGATGAGAAACGACCCATGGACGATGCTTAAGACACTTTGAAACATTTCAAAAAGGCATCAAAAGTCTGGAATGTGCGATGTGCCAATAATGTACATGGAAGAGTTCAAGCCGACTGTAACCTGCGATCAGGCGTTATTTTTCTCGCGGTGGAGGGGTCAACGGAAAAATGAACGCCTGATACAATTACTTGTCGAGTCGTCTGTAAAAAGTCCAGAATCTGGACTTTTTTCTGATTGGTCAGAAAACAAAAGGCAACATTAAAACTCTATCCTGATTGGCTAATTGAGTTCAAGTCTAATTTCCGGTCCAAAAATATCACGCGTAGATGATTGTTATCATGGCGGGTGTTGAGCGGAATGAAGTAGAGAGCGAGTTCTTCTAGCTTTTAGAAAATCTCTCAAGAGTTTTGTTCACAAAACATTTAAAGACAAACAAAGGGAGTGTATTCGACGAATAGTTTGTGAAAGAAAAGATGTTTTGGAGGTGCTTCCGACGGAATTCGGCAAGAGCGTGATCTATCACCAATGGTGTCGAAGATTATTACATCACACCACCAAAGACGCCAGACGATCGTGCCAGTGACGAAAACTACAACCTTGAAATGTCTAACCTGAGCCTTACACAAAATCAGCCTTTGCAAAAAACAAATTTTAAAAACCATCCGATCAGCTCGTTCAAAAGGGTTATTCAAACACACGTTTGTGAGAGTAAAAATATAATTTGAAGGCGCTAATCACGCTTATCTGATGGCATCGCCGACATTCTAGACGACGTCGACAGATACTTTAATTAGGGGGCGGCAGACGACTTCACAAGTAATTGTATCAGGCTTTCCTTTTTTCGCCTTCCCTCCGCCGCGAAAAAAAAGAAAGCCTGATCGCAGGTTAAAGCCGACTGCCCCATACGATACAAAGAGACATGTTTGAAAACACTTTCGAAGGTATATGTGGTATTTTTTTACTGATTACTTTCCTTAGTATTTTGCTGCGTGACTAAGGCGAATAAAAGCACAACTATTAAAGAAAATGGTTAAAATGCAAACAAAATGCAAACAATGCAAACAAAATCTTGTGAAATCAGAAGGTTATGGCTTCACGTGGATAAGTCACCTGGTAAAAAAGAGAATTAAACAGGCCATGAGCGATGATCCTAGTCTTTGCACTACAATAGAAGAAATATTTCATGGAACAGGGACTGGACATAGAAAAGTTGAAAGACCAGGAAAGTGGTAATTTCTTGCCCACTTTCTTTACGCTTTCAATAAGTGTCACCATTTCACATTATGATGTGGTATGGTATGTATCAATTGTACCTCTTTTGATAATCAAACTTGTGAAAAACTGTTGCTATTAAATCAACCTTTCGGCTTCGAGCAGTTGTACGCTTTGCTCAGAGTGGTTGATTTTATTTGGAGTTCATATCATCGTTCATATCGTTAAGGTCTTTTAAAATGTTTTATTTACACCATAACTTTTATAATACGTGTAGGTACGAAAGATGGGGATGTCACTTTATTGCACAAATGATAAATAATCTGACAAACATAACAAAATGATTGCAAATAGTGTATGCTGCTTCTTGGATTAAGGGCTTGTTAGCTGCCTGGGCCATGAAATATCATCGGATTTGGAATCTGGGAGAAGAAAATGGCCTTGTTATAAGATAGACTGACCTCCTGCGGAACGTTCAGCCAGATTGTTACGATAGGTGTATAGAGGGACGTGCAATGGTATGTTAAGAAAGTTAGTCAACAGGGTGAAACTGAGCACAGAAGCAAGAACCGCATAGGTAAACACACTAGACCTAGAGGTAGTTAATTAATTATGATTTGGTGGACTCTAAGTAAGGCTCAATGAATACTCCCAGAGATGAAGTCCAGTAAATTCTTCATGGAGATTCACGTAGATGTAGTTTGATGTATTTGGAAGAAAGTTGTGCTTGGTTGAAGGATTGCCCTCTCCCTCAAGCCATCTGTTACGAGCTTTTATTTGAAACAAAATTAATAGTTCTGTTTTCTGAGCCAAAAATTGACCCTCCCTGTTATATGCTCTGATTGTTCAAAGTTGTTACTGATAGGCGAGTCAAAAAGGGCAAAGTGTCTACAAGGAAAAAAGTTAACTAGCCTCCCAAGGTAACCATACCTTCAAATTAAGTGGCCCTTTTCTGCAGGGCAACCCTGCCCCAGGCTATAAAAGTTGTAGTAGAGAATATTGTAAGATCAGAGCCTGTTAGAATTGTTTAAGTGAAGGACTGGCGGATTGTTAGATCATCGAGTCGCCAGATTGTTGGATTGTGATAGTATTTGGAATGGAACACTGCAAAGAAACCTTGAAAGGAAGATATAGAAACCACATTTACAATTGCCTATGATAGCAGAGAAACTAGCTGATAAACAGATCCAACCAGTGCAGAGTAGTGTGTCCGTCGAAAACAAAAGTGATGTTGCCTAAACTGGAAGTGCGAAAGGTCAACAAAAAGCTACATGAGTGGCAAGAGTTTTGGATTTCCTTTGAGAGCGCCATCCATGGACGTGAATCAACAAAAATGCCCAATTTACATGTGTCATGCCTATCTACCTGACACATAATTGCCCGTTTTGCAGCATAATTTCCCATCCAGACTTCTAGATGATAATGCTGTTGGTGGAATTATAACTTTTTGATTAATTTTGTTTGTTCTCTTACTTGGTGTTGTTGTTCACGGTCAAAAAGAATAAGGAATAAAATTAATATTTATTAAAAAAATAAAACGAATAAAACATTCTTAGCCACAATTTAGAGTACAATAAAGTGCAAAATAATGAACTGGGGAGCTCTGCTTTTAGGCTTGCCTAAATCTACATATTCCCATTTTTAATTAATCCTCTTAAACAATTATCTTGTGTTTTTACTGTAGGAGTTTCCTGTTATCACAACAATATAAAATATTAGTGTCACCTGTTTCACCACGAAAACTGAAAAAAAAAATACATTTTAAGGGAAATCATGAAAACTGTGCACAAAATTGACATTAAAAAAAAATTACAAGTATTCTGGAGTTTATGTATCAAATTTCAAGCATTAAAAAAAAAGCAAAGAGCAACAAGCAAAAAAACATTGAACCTAATTTACAGTACATATACGAATTATACGGTCCTGTTCCATAAAATGTTTAAAAATGTGTGTCTTAAACTTAGATAGAGTGTTTAATTCTCTCATTTTCCTTGGTAATCCTATCATTCTCGTGCAGCGTCACACTTGAAAGTAGACTGGCCCATTTTCGTTTTAGATGGTGTGACGTTTATAAGTGTTGAGTCTTTGAGTGTTCTACCGTGGATATCTGATCTCTTAACAAGATATCCCTCTAACTGGTGCGGACAGTTAACATTGAACGATCTTAAACACCAAAAGAAGCTTCAAAAACCTCCGTCTACTGTCTAAGGAAATAATAATAAAATAGCAGATATAGCCTGTTTCGCATATCCTGTGAGCACGTTCTGCGATTCGCAGCAAGAATAATACGCATGGCCTGATTCTGTAATCTCTCTAAGCGTTGTGAATTACTCTTTCCACAAACACCCCATATGATACACCCATAATCTAGGATGGGTAGTATAGTTTGTTTATAAATGTTTAGAAGCACTCGTTGGCTAAGAAAGGGCGCGATCCTGTTTAACATTTTGAGCTTAGGATAAATTCTGGATGCAATATACGTAAGGTGCTTATTCCAGTTTAGGCAACTATCCATATATACACCTAAATATTTGCAATGTTCACTTCGTTTTAACAGCTTTCCGTCAAGTGTCACTTGTAAGTCACGAGTGTTAGCTATCGAATGCCTTGATCCAACTAGCATAGCCTCGGACTTTTTATGGTTGCTGATGAGACCGTTGCGATGTAACAAGTACCACAGTTATAATTTCCATGAAAAACGAAATTTACTTGACTTTGATAGTTGATAGGTCACTTAGAGCTGTAGCCAGCTAGTTGTAGCACAGGTACATATCTATGCAAGATTTACAGAGCAAACTTGTAATAAAATAGAAATATCTTGAACTTTTAAAAAATTACCTTCAATGAAACTGAAACTGTTAAAGACAATAACAGTCTGTATCTCTCCGAGTTGTAAACAAACTTGTTACACTCCAAGACTCAGAGAGTCGACTAGTTTGATCAGAGCTTTAAGCTCTCAGCGCACTGGTTAATACTGTTGCACATTATAAAATAATAGCTTTGAAAACAAGATGTATCAGTTTCTGTTTTTTTGGTGGTTTGTGTATTCTTGATGATTATTAAATTAAACCTTATTTATAAGTATACATTTCTTACCAATTCTGTATGGGTGAAGGTACCGGAGAGATGTTTAAATAATGGCACCCAAAAGTTGCTGGTCTTAACTCTTCGTGTTCTGTAACATAACACATCCCTGTATGTGCAAGTAACGTGACAAAAAACATTATATTAGTGACGAATTAATCCTTGCTTCAAGGGCATGTTCGACAGAATTTATAGCTTAAGAACCTGCTTTTAATATCTAATTATGAGACTTGATTGATAGAAGTTTGCTCGGTATATTTTTGCTGATAAAACATTCAATAAGAAATAACTTATGACAAGCTAGCTAAATTAATAACTTATTAAAGTCAGGGAGCAAATACCAAAGCAGGGGGTCGCAAAACCAATATACGAAGAAAAGACATATTAATTTGTTCACGATCTAATGGATGATGCAATTTTACTGAAGAAGGACGAGATTGATTCTCCGCCTTTACAGGCCACACCATGCACAAAATACTAACATTTATTGTTTTGTTCATGCAATTTTGCTTTTGTTTAGAGCAGAGCCCAAAAGATTTTCCACTTTCGTTGTGAGCTAGTTGGCCTTATTTCGTGAGCTTCTTAGCATCTTATGGCTTGTTGTTTTGCATATGCTTTTGTCATTATTTTACGCTCAGCCCACAACGGCTCTTGTTTTGCGATTATTCAGTCTAGCTTTTTATTGTTTGACTTTGTCTGTTTGCATATTTAGTTTTTGTTGGCCTTGTTTTATTGGGTTTTTTTTTTATTTTTATTTTGGGGTGTTTTATTGTTATTTCACCCCTTGGCATACTATTTTTAATTATCTGCTTTGTTTTCCTTTTGCATTTTACCGTTAGCTTGCCGGTTTACTTCAACGAATTAAAGCTCTGGAGAACCGCCAGCAGACTAACGTCAAAAGTGGTTTAACTAACCTTTCAGCCTACGGTTTACAGCGAAAGCCAGATTTTGACAAGTACGCTGCCCTAACATCGGCTAAAGACCTTGTGGTGATGGCCCAGAACTCGAAACATGAAAAGGCGATTTTTTTGTTGGCGGCTACCCATGCCCTGAGGAATCGTCTTGATAAACCTGTAGAAAAATTCCAGGCCTACTTTATGACCCTTTCGGGGTTCTGCAAAGGGCAGGTTCAATCCATATCCCCAAATCCCCCGTTCTAGGGACAATTCCAACCCCCAATGACCCCTAGTTTGTTTGTTTTTTGGCGTTTTTTGTTTATTTCCATAGACATGTCATTTATTTTTTGGCACCTACTTTGAATAAATAAAGCTCTATTTTGTCATTATATTTTATTGTTTTTCCTTTGTGTTTTAGCGCATGCGCTGCGTTTTTTCTTTTCCGTTTCCCTCCTTCCCCGCTCTGGGGAAGTTTTATAAGGTAATCTCATGCCCTCTCGGATTACTGAAGCATAAAACCGCCACCACTTGAGCCGCGCCCCTTATCGCTCTCATCTTGGTTTTCCTCTCTTGCAGCCTCCTGCTAAGTGTGTCAAAGGTTGCAATCCGCCTTCGCCCAGTTCCCAGCTGGCCTGTTTGCCGCAGAATTTTATCCGCTGGGTTGCTTCTGCTGGTGATCCTCTCTCCGCGGCTCAAGGGGTGGTGCCTCTTAATGCGCACATTACTGATAGCTTCATTAAATCCGTTTTGGACGGCTCCATGCTAGCAGATGTCTCCATGCTGGCAGTCCTTTGTAGCAGGAAATCTCAAAACTTTGTTCTTTAGTGGTGATAGGGGTGGTGACTTGGGACAGATTAAAACAATGGAAATTGCCTGTTTCCCAAGCGATGACGGTTTTTTGTTTAACCACGTATGGGGTAAAACCCTTAGAGATGGAAGTTCCAACCTTTTGGGTATGTGCCGTCATCCAAATCCCTTTATATGCCCGGTTAGGGCTATTGAGAATTATTTCCCAGAATATCGGTGTGGACTTGCGTCATGTCTATCTTTTCCGTCCTACGTCTCCGCAAGGCAGCATTTTAGATAAACCTTTCTTATCTTCCACTGCCGAGTTCTACCTGGGGCAAGCTAAAATCGATGAGGGAGAGACGCTGCATAGCTTTAGAAGTGGTTGAGCCTTGGCTCTAGTTTTTTCTGGCTCCCCTCTCACAGATATTATGTGCCACGTGGGCTGGAAGAGCTCCTCTATTGCCTCCTATTATATGAAGCTTGCCGACGTTTTGCGAGCTGGAGCCCCTGCAGACGCGCTTACGAGTGCTTTGCTCCCAGTTATTGAGTCCTCCAAGATTTACAAGGATTAAGACCACTTAAAAAACTTTGTCTTAGCTTTTCCTCCTTCAAGTCAGCCTCCTTTGAAGCGCCCTGTTTCCTCTGTTTGCAAAGAATAAATTCATACTTGTTGTTCGGCCTATTTGGTATTTCACTATTCTCAGCGGTCTTACCCAAGCACTTATATAAGAGAGTTAACAAATTAGCATGTTACCACTTAACTAAGATTGCGCCGGTACTTGCCGCTCTATCGTTTCTTCCGAATTTTATTCTTGTCAGTTTTTCCTGTCATTGTCTCACGGTTGCCTTCAGCCTCCATTTATTTTCTTCCCACCCTCCCGTTTCCTTAGTCAAGCTATGTTTCTCGGTTTTTGCTCGAAGGCTTCTGGCAGATCGCCCATAACTCAATATAAGGGCAGGTGAGACAGGTGAGAATAGAATACTTTTCTGGAAATCGAAATCAAGATTCTGAATATTGCTGATGATCATCTACATTCGAGCAGTGATCTAAGCCAGTCTGCTTATTGCCGATGATCATCTACATTCGAGCAATGATCTAAGCCAGTCTGCTTCTCATGATGATTAAGCTGCATCAGCTCCAATCACAATACAAGCATATCTCATGACAGGGCTCATTATGCTCCAAGGGATCCCCTTCAAACTGTCGACAGAACGTGTATATGTAAGGGAGCAAGTTTGTACGGGGTAATATTCTTACCTTGTATTAGTCTTTGCAATTGTGGTTTCAAAGGAAGGTAATAGAACCTATCAGCATCCACTTTCCCCATGATACTCGCAGTCTTCATTTGGGCAGATAGAGTTCTCTATCTTCTCATGGCAAGTTGGACAGAGTTCATAATGTACATATGACAGCTGTAAGTTTTTGAATAATTTGTTTAAGGAATAAGCAGATGTTGAAGCGTTGTTGTCATCAGGCAGAGCCAGCTGAAGAAGTTTCATTGAATCTAACCTGAGTATCAGGCCTTCCCAAGAGGAGGGGGTAGGAAAGTTCCCCTCCGGCGTAGTGGTGCACCATCACCCTAAGGGCTGGATGGACGGCATCAAGCTATGGATTCAGAAAGTCTGGCACTTTCGACCTGGCGGTATGGTGGGAACAAAGAGTCTGCTCGTCTGGGATTCGTTTCGCGCTCACCTTGCCGACCTAGTGAAACGATCGCTGCACTGAAACGACACAGAAATCGCAGTGATTCCGGGCGATTGACCAGCATCGTACAAGTGCTAGACGTATGCCTGAACAAACCATTTAAAGATCGGCTGAGAGAAAAGTGGACAACCTGGATGGTGGAGGGAGAAAAAGCCTTGACCCCGGGTGGAAAGGTGAAGGCGGCTTCACTAACAATTGTGGTTTCCTGGGTCTTAGAAGCATGGCAAGATCTTTCTGGAGATATGGTCGAAAGATCATTTAAGAAATGCGCATCTCCAACGCCATCGATGCCACTGAGGACGACCTTCTGTGGGAGGAAGAAGAAACTACAGCAGAGGATGAAAATGAAGACGAAGATGAAGACCCGTACGACGATCAACTCACCAAAGAACAGTGCCAAGACTTGTTCAGCTAGAGCGATGGCGAAGAAGAATTTGACGGCTTTTAGCGAGCAGGGTTTGTACATGCTATCAAAAACGGCTCCTTTGTCAGAAAAAGTCAATGATCAACATGATAGAACATATCAGCATCCACTTTCCCCATGATACTTGCAGTCTTCATTTGGGCAGATAGAGTTCTATCTTCTCATGGCAAGTGGGACAGAGTTCATAATGTACATATGAAAGCTGTAAGCTTTTGAATCATTTGTTGAAGAAATAAGCAGATGTTGAAGCATTGTTGTCATCAGGCAGAGCCAGCTGAAGAAGTTTCATTAGATCTAACCTGCGTATCAGGCCTTTCTAAGAGGAGGGGGTAGGGAAGGAAAGAGGAGAAAGGAAGGCCTGACACAAACACTTTGATTGGGTCAGGTCGAACATCCAGATTCTGAATGTGGCGCTGATTAGGTAATTCACAATGGGCCCTGACGTAGCACCACCAGAAATAAAAATTTCATAATGGCGTCTCCTATGCACTGATCTCCACTAGAATGAAAACTTCGTTTGATATTTATTTCTGTGCAATCATGGAAGACGACGACTTCAAAATGGCTCTTGAAGGCACTGTACAGTTGTTTCCTGGAATTAAACTTAAGAAAGAACAGGAATTATTCCTCGAAAGCCTGCTTGTGTTTTGCCGACTGGCTACGGGAAGAGTCTTATTTACCAGCTTCTTCCTACAGTGTTATCCCAGTATTGGTTTAACAAGAATGGAACAAGAAGATAGTATTCAGTGTTGGTTGTCAGTCCGCTTGGGTTGATCAGAAAACAGACTAAATGCCATTGGCTTAAAAGCAGTTTTACTTGAAGATTTGTCAACTTTGACATGTGAAGATCTCGACCACGAGGAGATACACCATGAGCAGTGGCTATCTGAAAAGTGGAGAGAATCTTTGAAAGCTGGGAGTTTCAAAAGAGCAGAATTTTTGAAAGTTGATGAAGTGCATATTGTAACCATGGTATGAATTAAACTTTGAAAGAAAGATGTAAATAAATTACAGATGGCTTTCGACACACGTCTCTGACATGAAAGAAAAATTACATGCCGTGAGCAGGATTCGAACCTGCGTCTCCCTGTTACTAGTCAGGCGTGATATCCACTACACTATCGGGTCAACCACGCTGGATATGTGGCAACTTATTGATGTGTATCAGATAGAGCGCGGTCAATCCACAGGGCAGTTTTCTTTCGAGACATTTGTGTGTTTCATGGCTAAATTCCCAAAATAAATTGGGTTACGTGACAGATAGAAATTTTATAAGCCTAAAAACCCTTACAAACATAGAAAGAAAAAAATTCTATCTGAATTAAACTTTTACCTACTCCTTTTGTCTTTGTCATTAAAGCTTAAGCTATTGCTTCCTTTGAGATCGCTTTTTTTTTTCTTAAATCGCACTCGTACTTTACAGCATCCTGCAGTAATAAAATTCGAATGAGGCAACCATGTGTTTAAAACCGCCAATAGTGCCAGGACTTGTTTGTTTACAAGAAACTTTACTCCATCTTTGCTTTTCATGGTTACGATGGAAATTATATATGCGTAATGGGCATTCGCTTGCTCGCTTCTTCCAAAAACTCCTCGCCATTGAAATTTTTCAACTTTAGCGGGTCGCCTTCATATTTCGCTATTGATTTCCCCTTGCTGTAGTCACGAACCTCTTACTTGACTTGTTGAACAACGGCTTTTACCGTTGCGGTAAATATTGGTGTGCTCTTTGACACATGGAAGTTCAAGTGACTTCCGGAAATGAATTTGAATGGTTGATTCGTTCAGTGACGCTTATTATGCTGTGAGGGGGGTGGAAGACTGCAATCAACGCATTTGTGTCAGGCCTTCCTTTCTCCTCTTTCCTTCCCAAATATTTTTTTCAGGAAAGTGTTTCGAAAAGTAGATGATATGGACTTTTTCGAAGACATGTTGAAGCTCATAGCTGATGATCTTAAAGTGAATTACTCCATCACCATAATACACTTGTTCTTGCTAGGAAACTGGGAGATGAGCAATATTTCCCCTGTAGTGCTGCTGGAAAGCCTTAAACAGACTCTTTGCACAGTGCCATGCTCCCCAAGCAAAGGCAATGAAAGATCAGATTCTGAATGAGCTTTCAACATCCACCTCCAAAAAAAGGTTGGTATTTGCCACAGTTGCAATGGGGATGGGTGTGGATATAAAATCCATAAGGCAAGTAATTCATGTTGGTCCCCCACGCACAATCAGGGAGTATTTTCAAGAGACTGGGCGTGCAGGCCGTGATGATAAGCAGTCTTTTGCTACACTCTATTTTAACCACAGTGACATTGCAAAGAATTGTGAAGTATTTAGCTATGGCATTCGTACATTTTGTCACCTTGAGGACAGTTGCCAAAGAAAATTTCTGCTGCAGTGTCTTGATGCTCCATATGCCAAATGTGTTGGTCATCTCTGCTGCAGCTATTGTAAATCTGTGCGACTGCGATGCATGTCTGGTAAAGTTAAGTGAACTCAACTTCCTTCCATTAACACAAACTGCCATCTTTAATAGTAATATTTAGCTGTCAAATTCTTGACTTGTTGCCTCCAAGATACAATAGGCATTTTTCTCATGTAAACAAAATTTACAAACATGTGCTATTTATGCTCAGTATTGCGTAGTTCCAGAACATATCCATACTCCCCCCACAAAAGGGATTGGAAATTCCCGAGCGATGGGAGTTTTTCAAAGGTCTAAAATTTTAAAGAAATGAATGGAGTTTAACTGGAATTTCCAGAGGGGTGGGTGGGGGGTCTTAAAAAAATGCATTCCATGGGGAGGCACGGATAATTATGGACTACATATTATACAAATGCAAAATAGTTTTATAGATCAAAAGTGTTTTTCATTCCTTGACCTTGGAAATATTTACTTAGATTATTCATTTTTAAGATTTTTAATGCATTTTACTTTTATGTACACAAAATTGACTACCAAGTACTAATTAGGCTCAACATTATATAAATGCATAACTTTTTACATGTAGATTAAAAGGGAGTTTTTTCACTCCTTGTTCTCTGAAATATTTATTGTAGATTATTGCACTTTTTATGATTTTAAATTCTATGAATAAAGAGCCGCTAAATGTTCATGTGGAGACAAAGATGTCCACATTATAATACACTTACAACCTATTCCTTCAATTCTGTTTCTTCATTGCAAAAAGCAGGGCTAAGAAAAGATGAAATTCTGTTTAAAAGTTTCAGTTTGGGATAAACCCCGGAGGCAACATAAGACACGTCATTGTTCCATGATAACAACTCATCTACAAAACGAGTGTATTAATTTAATCAAGACATAAGCTTACTTAGTTAAGTTTATATTTTCGAATTCTTGGTACCTTAAGGTCATATGCATATATTTTTACCCTTCCCGGCCCAATATTGCAAAATGAACAAACTTTAGCTAAGTAATGTTCTGTTTCCAAGGTGTATCACCCACTCCAGTAAAATTCCCATTTCGCAACAGTCAAAGCAACCCAAGAAGTTCCCTCGTTCAATGTGTTTCGTTCACTTCACTTTAACTGTTCAGGCTGTGCAGTACGGTAAGCTTACATATTGTGATTTAGCTCAAGTTTTTTTTAGACATCTAATGGGTTGTAACAATTTCAAATAGAAATAATGTCAAAAACACTTAGCAGCGAGAGGCTACAACTTCAGGTCCTCAAGAAGACAAAGCCATTATTATTTTATAGTTTTTCGTCACATGAAATTAATATTACCGGTAGTAACCTTTCAATCACACCTTTCATAATTTTGCAGTCTTTGTTTAAGTTCCCGCAGAATGAGTAAACGGAAGATAACTGTTTCTTATAATGAGTTGTTTTGCAATTTCAGAATTTGAGAGTCAGGATCACTGTGTTTTGTTCTTTCCAATGGATACAGTGTCTCAGAAACAAAAATGATTATGGAAGAGCTGGAAGAAATGGAAATGCTAGAGACAGTAACAGTAAAAGACGGTACTAAATGACACAAAGCTACATTAATGCACGTTGGTATGTTTGAATAAAGGCTGCACCCTATGGCACAGGTATGTTATAAATTATAAAAACATGATCTAAAATAATTTTACATACATGCAGCTAAATTTTAAATAAACAATGTTAGAGGGACAAACACATTTTACTTTTAAGGTGGCTCCATATAGAAGTATGGAGGTCGTTGCAATTAAATTTACATTAACTTACTTCTGTCTATGCAATCATTTTTTTGGTATACACTGTAACACATGATACCCCTCATAGTACCAAGAAGAATATGTTACAACAGAAGACAGAGAGCCTCAAACAGAGGATTAAGATCGTTACCAGTAAAAATAGAGCACTTGAACGGTTTGCAAAAGATTTATTCTTCAATTTCTTCTGTATTTTGACACAAAAGACCATTTTATCCATTCGTATTAAGTACATGCGCATTTCTTTCAAACAGAAGAAAGCATTTCATTTATCGAATTGCGCATATAAAATGTTGCTGTTTTTGTAAAAATAAAATCAATTCTACAATCATTGTGAAGAGTGTTAGCATGAACATGAACATTTTGTTAATAGCTTTATTCTATTTATGTTCTTAAAAATAAACACCAGTAAACCACCTATTAGCCTTTTAATACAAAGTACTGTAAGATGTTCACAGAAAAGTGTTTGGTTTCGAGAATGATGGCTTTATAAACATGTTTTTTTTAAACTTTTATCACCCTAATTAAAGGAATACTTGTTCAAACAATCTTAATTCAATGAAAATCAGTTTGTTTATAATTTATTAAGACGGACAACATAAAAAACCCTCTGTTTTAAATCATAGCAATTTACTTGAAACATGTTAAAAATTATTTCTTTTGTTCTAGGGAATGGCGGCTTTCCTCACCTGGGTGAGTATTTTTTAATTTAGATAAACTCTCCACACCATCCTGCCAAAAAAACCTCTGTTTTAAATCATGGCACTTAACTTGAAACGCACAAATGTAAAAACAATTTCTTTTGTTCTAGGAAATGGCGGCTTACCTCAAGTGTGTGAGTATTTTTTAATTTAAATAAACTGCCCACTTCATCTTGCCAAAAACCCACTGTTTTTAATAGTTCAGCACTCTGATTAATTGTGAAACATGCAAATGGCAAAATTAATGACAATTTCTTTTGCTCCAGGAAACGCTTTCAGACCTCAAGCTGCTGGTGAGTATTTTTTGGCAATCTATCCTGCCAAAAAAGCTGCTGTTTTCAATCATGACACTGATTGTGAATCAACATACAATTCGTAAAATGGAATTGCCTCCTAAAGTGAGGCAGTTTAGAAAGGTCAATGATGAATTTGTTAAAAGTCTCGAAGAGGAAATGGAGAAAAACTCTGCAGGGAGTTATGGGACACTTTTTGTAGCGGCCATCTCCAACCAAAGTGAATGGAAGGTAGAGGAGAAAGACACTACACTTACGAAGTTCTTGGTGGGACACACTTGTCCCTAGCCACCAAAAAAATGAACTGTTACCCCCTCATTAAGTATCTGTCAACGCAATGTAAGCAATGCCATCAGATTAGCGATGCTTTTTTGTTGGCAGAAACTCAAATAATTACTAAGTCAGCTCTTATTTGGTCAATTTGGACACTTAATGTCTCTCTGGAAAGGTCTAAAGATGTAGGTGGCGCACAGATAATTCATTTCTATTTCTTTGATCAAGAAATTAAAATTGTTTACTCCTGAAGTTCCATCACATCTGTTTTCAATGGCATGTAACACTTTAACGGTCCAATAATAATTATCAAAAAAAAATTGTAAATCAGGCAGTTCAGGAGAAAAGAATGATGTGATCCTTCTTTGTAGTTTTAGCAATCAATGCTACAGGCGACTAATTCTTTGTTCACCTTTGAGTGTTTCAAAAACTCAATCCCCAAATACAGTATTAAGGTCTGCGCATGCAAGATATTTTTAGACCAGAACTCACACATAAACTGAACGCGAGTTTCCATTTTTAACCAATATTTTGGTTTCACAAAATATTACATAACTATTACTCGAACACTTTTAACAATTCCCAAAATTAGATCTGATCTTTACAACAAAAATAATACCTTTCCAAATTATAGTTTCAAGCGAACCAATTTTATATCAAACGTAATGAAATGCCCTCCCCTTACAATATCCCAAACAAACAAGTCCCAATCAGTATAGCTTTGAGTTAAGACATTGAACTCTAAACTCTGGTAAGCTATGTTTTGTTTAACTTGCCTGTGTATTAGATGAGCTTAGTTAAGTGAGGCAAATTTATTTTCACTGACTTGCCTTCTAATTTTGTTCTGCCAGATCTAATACTAAGGAAAGAAATACCTAACAGCAAATGAACAGATGCTGTCCAGTTACTTGGCCTCGGACCAAGTATAATAATTAAGCTTGAAAATGCAAACAGTGAAGAGATGTCAGCGCTGTATTGCTCAGAACTTCCAAGTCCCCAGACCCTGGATGTTGAATTTGAAAAATGGTTGAGAAAATGGCAATCAGAATTAACCAAGCCAGACTCACTTCAACCTGCTTTAGAGGTAATGCACTTTCTTTTTTTAGGTCTATGTTCTTAAAAAAGTCAAAGATAACAAAGTTAAATTTTAGAAAAAACGTTTTTAAACAGAGTTAAAACACTAGTAAAAAATGATCATTAAACTGATGTGGACCTTTTTCTCTTCTTTTTCATCAGGCTTGTGATCCTGAAATTTTTCCCAACATCGACTGTTTGCTTCGAATTGCTTGCACCATACCAGTCACCTCAGCCGACAACGAGCGAGGAAACAGCACTTCGAAGCTTGTCAAGGGTTACTTACAGACCACTACGACAACAGAAAGGCTGTCAGGATTGGCCCTAATGAACATTCACTACAAAGAGCCTGTCAACTATATTGCTGTGGTCCAACTTTTTGCGGAAAAATACCTCCGAAGAATGCTTCTTGTTGATCCCATCTTCGATGAAACACAAAATTGAAAAAAAAAAACAGTACTCACATAGCTTTGTATATGTAAATTTCAATCCGAAAACATAATTTTTTCATTTAAGCGCAAATTTGCAATAATTTCGATCCTAAAAAGTATGATTTTGACCTTAAAAAATGAGACATTAAAACATGCAAACATGGCCTCAAAATGGCAGAAATCACATTTCTGGAACTTGGTTTTCAAAAATTTCTCGGGAAGGATGCTCCCAAATCCCCCTACAGGGGACCGCCTTTGGCAGTCCAAGAAAACGAACCCCTTTCTGTTAAATCCTGGATCCACCCCAGGAACTTGTGACCATTTTTAAAGCTTCTAGAAAATCAACCTTGTGACTTGGCTTGGCTCCAAAGAATTCCAGCAAATGTGGCAACCACGAAAGGACGGTTGTGAGTATAATTGTCATCTTCAATTTGCCTTGTACTTTTAATTTGCATCTAAACAAACATGAAGCCAACACCTAAACCTTGGCAAACGCCGAATCTACACTTGAAACGAAACTGAAGCAACTCGAAAGTACCAAAGAGAAAACCAACAATGTTCTTATAGGTGGGAAGTGATCTGCAATATCGAGACACTTGACAAACATGAAAGAAATACTAACAGAAGTGGATAACGCGCGAAAAGCGTTTGCAGCAGAGAAGATAACAGAGAAGGTAAGCGATAAAGAAATCAGCACGTGTAATGTAAATAGAAGTAGATGTGGAAGACGTGATGCTTGGCTCGTCAACCAGCAAAGTAGAGATTTATTCAGCGACCCATGGAGCAGTGGATGGAAATTTTGACATAAACATTGAACTCACGAAAGTTCATAAGCCTCAACTACTGACACTCAATAACCAAAATTATGCAACTCTGCTAAGTAAATACAGCCAACTCAAAGGAGTCAAGATTGAAGACAACGACACAAGACCTCAAATTCCCATTCACATAGTCTTAGGAGCAAGTGCGTACGCCACAATCAAGAAAAGTACCACGCAAAGAGTGGAACAACCTGGACAACCAGTTGCCGAGAAAACACTCCTTCAATGGACTTTAATGTCACCTGGAAGAGAAGACATCGGTAGTCCTATGCTTCTAACTCAAGTAGCTTTGTGACTTCAATGAGCAATTCTGTGACTTGGACGTGCTCAGAATGATGCAACACTTTACACAATAATCAACACAAGAAGAGTGAATGTATTTCCTGATCCCAAGAGGGATTGTCATGCAAATTTTGTATTTTGTTTTAAGTGACGAAACTGAAACTGATGAAACTAGTTTTTGTCACATATACTAATTAAGTGTTGAAGGTTAATGCAAATGAGATTTCCCATATTTTTATGATGCTTTACGCGTCTGACATTTTCCCAAGCTACGCCAACACTTTTCTTCAAGAACAATGTATATATATATATATATATAAACGAGAATCTGACAGATTAGAGGCAAGAATAAGTTATTGCATGTAGAAGGAAATTGACCGCCAAAAAGTGGACGTTGAGAGCCATAATAGATCCATGACTTCCGTGTCTATTTGTAAAGCCAGCATCAAATATGAAGGAGCATTCGGAAGCTAAATCGGCTTGATATAATAAACAAACGATTTTATTTTTTCTTGATTGAGCTAATCCAACAGACTTAATATAGAATGATATATATCCTATATCAATGTTAGATATTGTGGGGTCTACTAAACTGCTGCGAAACTATAACAGAATCGTAAAACTATTTTCTATTGCTAGAAAGCAGATTAGTAACTATACTCTAAATTAATTTTACGTGCCATAAATAATGACATTTTTGTTGTACTGCAGACATTCAGTTTAACCACGAGCCAATTAAATAAAGCACTGTAAACATTGGTACTTTGGCCGCTTATTCACTACAATGAAAACATTGTAAGGTCCAGCAAAAATTAAAGAAATGGGAAACACCGCTTTTAGGCTTGCCTAAATCTATATTATGATTGTTAGCTTGCCCGTTTACTTCAACGAGTTCAAGCTCTGGAAAACCGCCAGCAGACTAGCGTCGAAAGCGTTTGTCCAATCTTTCAGCCTACGGTTTGCGGCGCAAGCCAAATTTTGACAAGTATGCTGCCTTGACTTTGACTGAAGACATTGTTGCTGTTGCCCAGAGCGCTAAACATGAAAAGGTGACTTTTTGTTGGCGGCAACCCATGCCTTGAGGGATCGTCTTGATAAACCCGTAGAAGAATCCCAGGCATACTTTATGTGGCTGTTTTCAGACAAGGATTACTCCAAAGTTCTGGAATTGATTGCAAAGGTGGATAAGTCCCTCCAAGCATCTGCTCCAGCCTCCATCTCTACTTCTTGGATGGCTTGTTATAATTTTAAGAACACTCGTTTAATTTGTAATTTTTGCAGAATTCCTGGCCACACCTCTCTGTTCTGTTTTAAGAAGCGTCGGGGTTTAGCTAGGGGCAGGTTGTCTCCTTATAAAGCGAGCCCTCCATTCTAGGGACAATTCCAACCCTCAATGACCCTTAGAGTTAGTTTTGATTGTCGTTGGCTTTTCGTTTATTTCCATAGACATGTTTATTTTTTGGCACCTACTTGAATAAATGAAGCTCTATTTTGTCACTATCTTTTATTGTTTTTCCTTTTTGTTTTTTTGCGAATGTGCTGCGTTTTTTCTTTTCCGTTCCTTTTTTCCGTTTCCTTCTTTTCCCGCTCTGGGTTGGCAGTTTTATACTGGAGTCTAATTTCCTCTTAGATTACTGAGGCATAAATCCGCCATCCCTTGAGCCGCGCCCCTTATCGTGCTCATCCATGGTTTTCTCTCTTGCAGCCTCCTGCTAAGCGTGCAAAGTTTATAATCCGACTTCCCAGCTGTCCTGTTCGGCAAAGAATTCTATCCGCTGGGTTGCTTCTGATGGTGATCCTCTCCCTATGGCTCAAGGGGTGGTGCCTCTTAATGCACACATTACTAATAGCTTCGTTAAATCCGTTTTGGACGGCTCCATGTTAGCAGATGTCTCCATGCTGGCCTTCAGGGATCCAGAGTCCTTCGTAGCAGGAAACCTCCATGGTCATTATGGATCTTGGGAGTTCATAGCCCGTTCCGCTCTGTGCGATTTGGCCAATACCGTTTTGAGCTGGATTAAAGACTTTGCGAACGTTTATGACTTTTTTCAGCCCTTTAAGGGGCAGTTTAAAGGGGAGTTTTTTTATTCTGATGTCCCTCTGGCTCAAATTTTTGTTAATAACCCATCCTGTGATTCGTTTGTAGATTTTATTAACGATTGTATAGTTGCTGGCTTAAAATCGGGAGCCATCTCTGTCTGGGGTAAAGTGGGCGATTCCTCTCCTTACATAGTCATGCCCCTTACTGTAGAGCCTTCAAAACCGTGGTTATGTCACAACAATCGTTTCCTCAAACTTTGGATAAGGGATACCCCTTTTCTTCTGATAACCTCTCTATGATTCCTAGGTATGTCTCCAAAGTCTCCTTTCAATCTGTCCGTGATGATTAATCGGGCTTCCATCACATTCTTCTCTTTCCCTACAGTAGGAAGTTCGGATTTCAGTGGAAGGGTTACTATTAGGTCAGTAGCGCGATCCCTTTTGGTTGGAAGTCATCTGCTTGTATATATCATTCCAAAGGCCTTTTAATCATGCATTATTTTCGTTCTATAGGGATTCCATGCCTGCTTTATATAGACGATAGACACATTGGTGAAATCAGTTTTGGCCGGCTTACCCAGGTTTATTTTGCCCTGTCTTCAGATTGCGAGCATGCCTTTGCCAGAGCCTCTTCCACAATTTTCATTGTGTGTTATACTCTATCTCTGCTGGGCTACTTTATTGGTCTCAAAAAGTCCATCTTGGCCAAGAGGCAATGTGTCCCATATCTTGGTTTTAGCATCGACTCTGTCCGTCAAGCTTTCACCCTTCTAACAGAAAAAACTCTCAAGTTTATTGCTCTTATGGAGTTTATTTTATCGTCTAGGACGGTGGATATGAAGGCCTTACAGCATTTCGCCGGGAAGTGCACAGTAACACCAGAAATGATATCCAAATTTGAATGGAGTGAGTCAGAACAGATGGCTGTTAACTACGTTGATGAACTTAGTCCAGCACACTCCCTAGAAATTAATCAGTCAATCTACACTCTCATTAGAGATTCTGTATTCCTTGAATAATGCACATAGGTCTGGAGTTTTGGCCAACACAACAATTGGTGAGTTTGAAAAAGCCAAGGAGACAAAGCAAGGTAGCATGCTAATCAATGTGAGCAAACGCAAAACCACAGAAACCCATGGTCCTGTCCGTGTTGTTACATCACCCACTTTATTCTCCTATTCAAACTCAATTTGCATTGGTAATTGACACCCTGGGGAGTTACGCAAATGAAACTATAAAAGGGTGTCACATGTGCTCCACCCCATCACTCTATGAGGCTGCAAAAGTGAAGTGTTTGGCGTTTGTGTTCAACCTGACTTTACTAACTAATGCTGTCGGTGCAAAAGAAATTGCATCTTCTTAAGTGAACCCACCCATGCAGGCCCAAGCTCAACAGCTGCCTGAAACTCCACCAAAAGGGCTCAACCTGTGTTACAAGTGAATGAGGTACGGTTCTATTGTATTCCAGCAAGGGTGTCCGCAAAAGCTCTTCCTACCAGGAGCTGCTGGGTTCCTTACAGCAAGAAACTAGCAGCAGAGACGAGCAAATAGAACGCTTAATGTCCCCCTCAGATAACAAGGCCTCTGACTCGCCCTTCCCTAAAACGGATCCTTTGGTTCCTGATGTCCAGGACTGTGATCCCGACCGGGACTGGGCCCGACAAATGAGAGACGCCATTGAAGAACTAGGTGTCCCTGATGGGATCGACATCGATTCCATCGCTCCTGGTCAACCAACAGCCATGACCAGAGTGGCGCTTGATGCTGAGTATATCAGGTGGTTGCCCCCTTTGGTTCTAACACGACCTAAACCACCAGTTAGATGCCAACGTAACAACTTAAGTCCGAGAGCGAGACGTAGGGCTGCCCACGCTCGCACACAGCAATCTTTCAAGAAGAACAGAAAGCGCTGTGCTGGAGACATCCTATCTGGACTCTGGAAGGAGGAATCTTCCCCAGTACCGATGGCTCAACAAGAGCCATACTGGCGTGATATATTTCAGGTACCCTCAATGGAGGATAAGCGCAAGCTAAGGTCCAAAGGGCCGGTTCAGTGGAGCGTTGTTGCTCCAATTACGATCAAGGACATAAACACTGCTCTGAGAGTATGAATGACGGGGGCCCAGGACCCGACAGAGGACCCTTAATGATCTTAAGGACGTCCGGCATGAGGAGCTGGCAGCCCACTTCAATCTGTGGTTGCTTGGGGGCTACCTGCCCGCTGCCCTCCGCCGTGGTGACTGTGCTGATTCCTAAGGAATCTGGCACCCAGGACCCAGGCAAGCACCGTCCGAAAACCTTACCGGACATTACGATCAGGTGCTTTCACCGGGTCCTGGCGAAGCGCATGAAGAAAGATCTTCCGTGGAATACACGCCAGAAAGCCTTAAGGTCTGGCGATGGAGTTGCCGATTCCATGTGGCTCCTCCAGAACATCATTTGCCAGCATCAGCATATGTACAAGCCTTTGAACATCGTGTTCCTTGACATTAAGAAGGTCTTTGACTCGGTCAGTCACCAGAGCCTCATATTGGCCACTGGCAGGATGGGTATTCCCTCGCCCTTGCTTGGTTATCTAAGCAAGCTCTAGGGAGATGCTCAGACAACTTTGCGTATAGGGTTGGACCTCTGTGAGCCGTTCACCTCTTTAACTCAGTTATTGACTGGATCCTAGACTCTTCAGATCCTGAGCTAGGTGTTATGATAGGGGAGAGTAGAGTGAATGCCAGAGCATTCGCAGATGATATAGCACTTATCGCACAACACCATCACCGCCTCTAGTTCTTGCTTAATGACCTTGCCGCGAAGTTTCAGCTTTGGGGCATGGAAATTAGTGCGGGACTGGATGGAAAGTCTGCTTCGCTGGGAATTGACGTTGATGGCAAGAGGAAGAAGTGAATTGTCAACCCACACCCCCACTTGCTGGTATTCAGGGAACCGATACGGCAATTAACATCGAAGAGGTACAACAGTACCTTGGGGTTCCTCTCTCACCCATGAGGACGAATGCGGACGTTGCTGGGAAGCTTCGGGTGGGGCTGGAGAACATCTCTTCGGCCCCGCTCAAGCCCCAGCAGCTTCTTTACATGCTTAAGACCAACCTCGTACCTGCCATGTACCACCAGTGAGTACTGGCCGCGTCAACAAAGAAATATTTACTCTGGCTGGACCGCACGGTCAGGGCAGCTGTCAGATCCTGGCTTTAACTGCTGCATGATACGCCCAAGGCATACTTCCACGCGTTGATCTACGATGGAGACCTTGGTATTGTTAGCCTGGAGTTCAAGTTCCGTTGTTGAAGATCAAACGCATTGAGAGACTCTGGGCCAGCGATGACCCAGTGATCCGTGATATTCTCACAATGGAAAGTGCTGAGTACTTGGTGGCTAGGCAGAGGCAGCCAAGCCTACACTGTGGGGTGCTGATTACGAGCAAAGACAGCCTTAGGGCTGCCCTTGCTAAGAATCTCCATTCCACAGTGGACGGCCGTGGCCTTGTGCAAAGCGACCTCGTTCCACACGGTGGATTGCCAAGGCCTTGGGCCTGCTAAGCGGAGCAAACTACATCGGTGATCTGAAGGTTCGTGCGAACCTTCTTGCTACAGCGGTCCGGGGTGCCAGAGGGCGACCACTCGCTAGTACCAACTGCGATGCATGTGGTCGACCCTCTACTTTGGGAAACATCTTGCCCCCGTACTCATGCTCCACGGATAGCTCGGCACGATAGGATCGCGATCGTGGTGCAGGATGCAGCCACCAAGGCTGGCTGGTCTTGCATCAGGGAGCCCGCCATACCAACACGGACCAGTCTGCACAAACCGGATCTGATTTTCCATCATCGAGACCGGGATACCTTTGTGCTTGACATGACAATCATGGTGGACAACGCCAACTTGAGCGAAGCCCACACACGTAAGACCCAATACTATGATGAGCCGGACATCAGTTGCTGGATCCAACGTAACATCAGCGGAAGAGTAATGCACTTCTCGAGTGTGACTCTCAGTTGGAGGGGGCTGATGGCTTTGGCCTCAGGTGAGACCTTGTGCACTTCAATGGCTCTGGGGAGACAGATCCTGTGCCTTCTCTCAGCTATCACCTGCGAGAGAGGCCTGTGGATTTACCAGCATTTCCACAAGAGCACCTTCCATATCCCGTCATGACTGTGCTGTGTTCCATCACATGAGAACACTGCGTCTTTGACCTGGATACTCTGAGCGTGTCACAGCTTGGCACGGAAAACATTGACATAAAGCTTATCTGTTTAGTAGATGTCTACGGCAACACAGTGCCATTCATTATCACTGCCCAAAGGAGAGTATGAACCCATCAGTTAAGGGCCAAATTAAGGTCACAAACCCTCTTATGGTGAATCATCGTCCACCAGAAAGTGCTGTTACTCATGCCACAATCCTTTTCACAAAACTGCCCAGTCCTACTTGTAGAACTGGGGCCCATTGATGTTGTGGAACCTGAAGACTGGGATGAAGATAAAAAAGCAACAGTAACCATGGGTACACTAGAAACTTTTACACAAGAATCAATTGGATTATACCAGACTATATTGTATCCAGATCGTTCACACTCCCCCCCCCCCAGCAGACAACTCCAATCTGGACGATTAGCCCCCTGTTTAAAAGATAAAACTCAAAACATTCCTCATATAAACTCGTGTCCATTCTCTCTGCTTCAAGGCTTTAATTTTAATCAAACAAGCACTCAAACAGTGTAAATTTCATTGGCTTACCCACCCCTCCAAACCTATTTCCCAGGTAGTTCTTCTGTGTTCCTGATGAGAAGAGGACTATTTTTGTTCTTTTGAAATGGCTTGGAAAATGCTTTTGAAAAATGGTTGGAAAAGTTTTTAAATGTTTGAAATGGCTTGGAAAATGCTAATAGTGAGCTCACTATAATTTAGTATTTAAATATTCCACAAACACCAGGATACTTGGTGTTAAAGAAGTAAATACCAACTGTGAATAAACTAATAATTTATTGCAGAAAGAGAGCAGCTAACAAGGTGGCAAGAAGAACAAAAAAAAAGCATAAAAGCACATTACTTATGAAAACGACTATCTTTTATTTGCTCAACATACAACAGAGAAAGCAACCAAAGGGGCTACGAACTGAGGGGCCTATTGATGTTGTGGAACCTGAACACAGGGATGAAGATGAAAAAGCAACAGTAACCATGAACAGACTAGGAACCTTTATCCAATTATTGGATTATACCAGACTATGAGGTATCCAGATCGTTCACCTCCCCACCCCAGCAGACAACTCCCCCCCCCCAATCTAGACGATTAGCCCCCTGTTTGAAAGATAAGACTTGAGACATTTCCTCATATAATCTCATGCCCATTCTCTCTCCTTCTTGGCTTAAATTTTAATCAAACAAACACTCAAAGAGTGTAAATCTCTTTGGCTTACCCACCCCTCCATACCTATGTAGTCCTTCTGGGTTCCTGACGAGAAGAGGACTATTTGTGTAAGTAAATACCAGCTGTGAATAAACTAATAATTTATTGCAGAAAATAAGACAAAACGAAAACAGGAAAGATCAGAAGAGCAGGGAGGGAAAAAAAGAAGAATCAAATTAATTAGGAAATTAAAAAAGTTAACCAAGAAAGAGAAAACAGCAAATAAGGGACAAGCATAAGGCAGCGCAGTTAACGAGAATGTCTGCTGAGCTCAGAGGGCTTACGAAAGATACGCAAAAATATTTTCAAACAAGTTCTCAAAAATTTTATTCTTTAACAAAAAGAGATGTTAACATTTTTCAAAAGTTATTATTTATCAAAGAGAAAACTATTGTATAGCAAAGAAAGAGGTGGAAACAGAAATTTTCACAAATTGTCCTGTGCAATCTCTGGCTACGGTCTCGTCGGCTAAGTATCAGGCGATATTCTGCGCGATTTCACAGGATAATTTATTGTTAAATATATTAAATTGGACCATAATTACTATAAAAAGAAACAACTATATAACAATGAGTAACATTTAAATTTGCGGTTACTTAATTTCTTTTTCTTTTTTTAGGAAAAAGGAAAACAAAGCCCATTAAAAGGACGGATTATTAGAACTTTTTTTCTTATGACATCTTAAGTCAGAGATAAATAACTATATAACAAGAAGTAACATTTGAAGTCGCAGTAACTTAATTTATTTGTCTTCTTTTAGGTGAAAGGAAGCCGAAACCTGTTCAAAGAACGGATTTGTAGTTTACAAGGTTAGTTCAACTGGTCAGTTGCAAGATTTGGTTTCCCAGAAGTTATTAATCACCAGCATGTCCACCGAACAAGTGGTTACAAATAAATTACTGTTGTGACCTCACGTAAGCCATCATTTCCTGCTAAAAGACATGTTGCTAGAGCCCTTCACAAGCCTAGATACACCATTTACCTAAAAAGCTGAATGATTAGTTTTTCCTATGTTAAATCTGTAGCCCTATAAACTATGTACAGTAGTTACCATTTCCAGATAGATAAATACTGTAACAACTGTAGTGGATTCTATTACTGCCTGAAGAAGAGTATGAACCCATCAGTTCAGGGCTAAATTGAGGTCACAAACCCTTTTTTGGTGAATCATCGTCCACCAGAAAGTGCTGTTACTCATGCAACAATCCTTTTGAAAGAACTGTCCATGTCCAGTTCTACTTGTAGAACTGGGGGGCCTATTGATGTTGTGGAACCTGAAGAGGGGGATGAAGATAAAAAAGCAACAGTAACCATGACTACACTAAGAACATTTACACAGGAATCAATTGGATTATACCAGACAATGTGGTATCCAAATCATTTTCCCACTCGCCCCCCCCACTCCCAGCAGACAACTTGCCCCCAATCTGGAAAATTAGCCCCCTGTTTGAAAGATAAAACTCGGAATATTTCCTTATATACCCTGCTTTAGTTATGTATACTCTTTTCCGACAAACTAGTGTCCATCATTAACGTAGTCCCCATTATGAATATGCAACTGTGAAACCCAGGCTTAAGAGGCCGTCTGGCTTATTTCCGACCAACGATTTTGATTCAAGAATTGAATTGTCTCATTTGCTGGGATTTTAAAGCCTTTACCTAGTTAATTAATAAAACGGGTTTGATTTGATTTAAAATTCTAATTTTGTTTTTTCGGATTTATCGAAGTTTGGTCCGATCCAGAGCAATTACCCGCCTTCCGAAACGTTAAAATAGCACATATTGCAATTGCTCTCAAAAAATAAATATTCGCTAAAAAATCCAGTTCTTTTTTAAACTATATACTCATCATTGTAGTTTATTTAGCAATTTTCAATATGATTCATTCTTTTCTTCATAGGCCAAAACAAGATTTCCGACCCGCCTAATCCAGCTTTGACGAAACACGGAAATAGCCCAACTTTGAAGGCAAATTTTAAAAATGTGGCACCTGCTTGAGACTACTTAATTACATGAACAGAATCTATAAATGACCTTTTCTTGAAAACAAGAATAAAGTTTGTCAGCACACCAAGTCTGCAAAGCTGACAACCGCTTAAAATTCAGGAAATTTTCAAAATTTATAGGTAACGAACATCTTCGTCTTTACAAATTCTTCTGATAAATTCGCATACTATAACCCCTTAAGCTCTCTTACCTGGCTTTAGAATGTCTGTTCCAGCCTTTACAGTCATCTCTGAATTCTAGGTATCCTCAGAATTAATAGCTTTTTCCTCCAGCTGTAAGTTTGTACACGTTCCCGGCGAACCAGATGCATCTTAGTAGCGTGACTGTCACATCGCAACATATGTATAAAAGAAGCGTGGATGTTCTTTGCATCGCTGACTGTAGTTTTGCTCAAAGCCACTCTGATCGAACAAAATCCTCTTAAAACGTTTGCAGGGACATATTTGGGACTGTGTTACCACATATAAACGTTGTAAACGGCGAGTCGGAGATGTAAAATCCTGCGGCCATCTTGTGTTTACAACTGGTGTATTCGTTCCCAGTCCCCTACGAGCACATTCAGTCAGCCTGAGGAAGTGAATATTAAGATCCGTTTGCAGTTTTCATAATAAAACAGTTTATAGCAGCCAGCCGGCCAGCCAGATCATAATAAAAGGAAGGGAAGAAAATAAGGGAAGAAATGGAAGAGTCTGAACTCTAAAAAAAACTAATTTTTTTTAAAACAAAAACAAGAGTTATATTTCAAAAAACATTGTGTATAATTTTAACAAAGTAGATTTCTTTTAGCTTTCAAAAGTTGTTTTTGCCTTGCCGGAATGATTTCCTTCTCCATTTACATCTTTTACGAGTTTTCTTACCATTTTTTCGCAAGAAGCGATACAAGCAAGCAAAGTCGCAAAAGTTTTCCCCTGGTCACTTTACCAAGGGCAAAAAATTTCCACGCACGTTGGTGAGCAAAACAACGCATATCTGTTCTTTCCTGTAAATTCGTGGCCTGTCAACTTTAAATTTCAATCACTGTTCGTTTATACGAACTAGACTTTTTCTCCGAAATATAACTCAAGGTAAGTTGAGGAAAAAATATTTTGCCTTGGGGGAGGAACCTACGGCCCATGAAATATGGGCCCGTAACCAAATTAATTTGAACTCTCACTTTCACAAAAATGCCTAAAAGCCTGAAACCCCCTCCTCCCTTAAAAAAAACTTGGGCTTGAACAATAAAGTAAACAAAAATATTGGTAAAGAGCTTCCCCCCTTTGAAAAATCCTGGATCTCCCCTGACTGTATACTTTTACGGGTAAAGAACTTCGATACTCAACCACTGGGTATTTCAGTCTTGTAGGTTTGAAGCCCTAATTTTACAAGTCCAGATAGGACCGACAAAATATATGACATATAATTCTACTCTATGGAGATAATGCGCAGTCTCACGAATTACATAGACAGAGAGATTAACATTCGTTTAAGTTTATGTAAAATTTCATAAACTAACAATCCCTCAGCAAACAAATTATAGAGAGTAGCACGATGTACACGCTGCAATAACCACGCTCAGTTGTAAGGAGAATGCCCTTTTTGTTTTGGACTTGAAAGGAAGATGAAAAATGTTTTAAGATTTTAACATTAAAAGCTGACAGGTTGCTTGGTGATAAATTCACAGAGGGTAAAAAAAGTAATGGGAGCTTCAGCCCAACTTGATCATTTTCAAGAAACTCCTTCTTCTTCTCCACAAGACATGAACATCTCCTCGGTCCAGTAAGCCCTTGTCCTTGCGTCGTGACGCGAAGAGGAGAAGAAGCCCTGGATTTATTGTACATGCTATAACTGGCGCTTTATATTTTTATTCTTCCTGCTCTACTTGAACAGGATCAGCCTCCGGCCAGTTTTTTCACCGATACGAATTAGCCGTGAATAATCTTAACTATCGGTGAAAAGCGAGTTGAGTGTGTTGGTTTGATGCCCACCCAGAGATGTCTCTGGGTGTTCCAGAAGACGTGGGAATGTAACGCAAGGTGTTTTCAGCTACATCCACCGTTGCAAATTTTGCTGCCCAGTCTCCCTATCCGTTTCTTTACTTTTTGGGACGACATCAAGGTGCACCCAGATCTTAAATGAATCAAACACTTCAGTACATCCTGGCACAGAGCACTCAAAAAGAGGATTTTATCAGTTAAAGGCTCCTCCTGTTCCTGTGAAGGCTTTTTCTAGGCTTCAGCTCCCGTTCTTTAATTGTGTCTGGAAACCCCTCGTCATTTGAAGAAGTGAATACATGGTCTTGAAAAAGCTTCCCTCGACATACCATAAGCTTTCCAGGCTCGGATTCCGACTCTCAAAAGAATATGGAAACCGCAATGGTGATAATAAAAGTTGATTATCCACCCTACTGAGGAGACGTTCCTTAACAGGATTTTTGAGTGCCTCTCGATATCTTTGCCTTCAGGATACGTGCCAAGAAAAGTTCAAATATTCAGAGGAAAAGAATCGGAGTTTTGCCATTCGGTTCCGAGTTAGTTATTTGATCCCAACTCTTTCTCCGATTTCACTAGAATCAAGAATGATATAGCACCGCCCGCCAGATACACTACAATTCTCAAGTATAAAAGCATAACTGCGAACATCTGATCAAAAAAGTGAAAAAATACCTAAGCTCTCCTGTGACCCATCACGTGATCACGCTACTAACGTGCCACTAAGGCCCTTCCATACAATCGCTCTGCTTCTCACACGAATTCCCAGAAAATTCACAAATTATAATAACCAAATATTTTTTCTCAAGAGCGAAAGCGTACCCTCAAACGGGCCCAGCAGAAGAGATGGAGGCCGGCAAATAACAAAGATAAAAGCGAGATCTAAAACAGTAAGTATTCTAAGTTAAGTATTTTAAATAACTAAAAAATTAAATTTTTTTAATTTTTTTGTGATTTTGTCATAAGAGCCACAAGTCAGAAACTCTTCATGAAAGTCTTGCATATGCTCTATTAATATATTTTTTTCCTCTCTGTCGCTTCATCCCAAGTAATTAAGAAACGTCAAAGGACTAACTTTTCCGACATTTTTTTCTCTGATAAAGTGGCATTGCTTATTATATAGGCAATCAAAGACTCTACCTTTTCTGTCCGTTCTCCCTTTTCTTGGGAGTCTTCTTATCATCTTCCGTCCATTGCTCGGGCATCCACTCCACCTTTTTTCGATCTCAGATAAATAATAGGTCATTAAGTTTTTGTTTTAAATTTATTCTGCCATCTGAATACAAAATAAACAAGATATAAACGTTGCACCGAGACTAGTGAACTGTTTACACCTGATTGAAAAAGTGACCCATGAAAGCAAAAACCATAAACAATGCAACCCAAACGTTTACTAGAAAATGTATCTTGACTTTATAATAAGACAGGTTGAATAGTAAATGAAATTCACTAAGCTTACCAATTCTACTTACCCCATAATCCCATTAGGCCTTATCGTTCGTGGCTTACCCATTTCACAGGTCAATTTTCTTCATTTCCTTTAATTTTTATTTATATTCTTTAATCTTCCTAAAGAAATAAAAAGTGAGCATAAAATAACGTTAAAAGGAATTTTTTGAAAAGTGAGGAATTGTTAGATTGTAATATATTACAACATTTTAAACTGCTCAATTATAAAAAAAAAACACAAAATTTTTCTCAAACCCAATTTTTTTTATTTTTCGTACAGCGGCTCCATAAAAATTTCTTCGATTTTTCTTTTTTCTTCAGACAGGAAGTACAAATCGCTGAAAAAAATTATTATAATATCTAATCTTTATTAGAAAGTTAATTTAGTAGTTATTTCCCTAAGTTAAAAAAGGAGCAATAAAAAATAAATATCCCATAGAACACGACAGACAGTCACAGCGAGAATAAAAAAATTAAACGACCCAAAAATATTAATACCAATTTTTTTTTTAGAGAGAGGGTATTGAGTTAAAGGACGGAATTTGGAAGCACTGTGGAATCCAGCATAAAAAAATTTGGAAAAACTAAGTGAACATCACAAGTCGGAAGATGCCTCGATCGCCTATGTCAATGAGGAAGTAGCATAGAGAAAAAGAAAGTAAATATTAATTTTTTTAAGAAAATTTATAATTATATAGTCTCAAGCAGGTGCATTTTATTCCTTCAAGGCTATTTCGTTTTGTTAAGGGAGGCGGGCGGAAATTGTTTGGCCTATGAAGAAAAAGAAAATATAATAAACATTGCTAAATAAACTACAATATAGTATATATTTACAAAAAGAACTGGATCTTTTTAGCGAATATTTATTTTTTGAGAGCAATTGCAATAGTGCTATTTTAACCGTTTCGGAAGGCGGGTAATTGCTCTGGATCGGACCAAACTTCGATAAATCCGAAAAAACACAAATTAGAATTTTAAATCAAATCAGACCCGTTTTATTAATTAACTAGGTAAAGGCTTTAAAATCCCAGGAAATGAGACAATTCGAATTCTTGAATCAAAATCGTTGGTCGGAAATAAGCCAGACGGCCTCTTAAACCTTAGCTCCGGCATTTGAAAGCTTTTATCAAATCATTGTAATCATTCTAGCACACAAAAGAACAAAATCATTTTGCCTTGGAGGTGCTACAAAAGGTAATCACCTGGTGCATGGATGCAACATTTAAACTGTGCCATAGTCCGTTTACACAGCTCTTTACTCTTAATACCTTTGTAAAGGACAATGACCAAGTAAAGCCATTGCCCTTTGTCTTCGCAGACATGTCCCATAAGAAAAGGCAGGACTACAAGGCAGTCCTAAAGGCAGCCCTGTCCATCCTCCCTGACTAGCTGAAAGTAAAAAGGGCACACTGTTGAAAAAGCAATGTACACCGCCATGTGTCTGATCCTACTAGATACAGAGCTGAAAGGCTGTTCATTGATGTTTATCTCCTTTCTTTTAAGAGCTCTGATGACAGACCATTACTAAAAACAAAGAATGATATCACAGCAATGAAAAAGTTTATCTTTTCCATTGTGAGGAAAATGATAAGAGTTCAAAGATACATAACGCAAAGTTTAAAGTTTGTGTTGTAAACCTTGATGTGATGTTAATCACAAGACACAGGTAACATGGAGTTCAATATAAAATTGGATAGCCATCCCATTGGACGTAGGCAAAATGTTTTTGACAAAGATTATTTAATAGTTACAGTATTTTGCATTTTGTTTATGCCACTTTATTGCCCGTCACCTTTACTAACCATGGCAACAAAAAAGATGCAGCTTACTACTGGTTTTTACGGTATTTGCTTCCATATTCCACACTTAAGGGAGTAATTCAATGTTTAAACAGGAATTTTCGATGCCAAAGACATGGCCTTCAATAATTACGTTTACAATCATACAGTCCAAAAAAAACAATCCAAAACAAACCATGCCTCCTCCGTCACTATATCCCCACAGTTGCTACATTTTTCCTTTTTTAATGTTATTTTTCTCAGAGTCAACGTGATCAGGGGGATTGTGCACAGTGCAATGCAGCATTTTATAATAGGTACAAGCCCAAGAAATGTCAGTCTTGAAGCTATCATCTTGGTGGATCCTACCAACCAAAAGCCAAGAAGTGTAAAAGTGATGTTCCCTGATGCATGCAATTTTTGGTTCAAGAAACTTGCTGTTTCAATTCATGGCAGACTGTTAGGAGCCAAAGGTGTTTTTTTTATGGTTGATGGTAACAACACTCAATGTGTTAATGAAAGTTGCAAGCTTGCCAGAGCTACATTTGTTAACAGCGGTAGTCAAGGAGCCTTCATGTGTGTGCACATTGCGAAGCAGAGGACGCAGTTCCACTTATGTCCACCCATACGTTGACCAAAGAAATTATTGATCTCTACAAATCTGACCCCAAACCAGAAGAATGGAGAAGGAAGAACAATTTGTGACTGAGGAATTAACAGCTGCTTTTGGGTCCAGCCTTGTCGAGACAATCCAGGGAAGCTGAGATGGGGGGAAATACGGCTCAGAGGCCCAGGTGGTATTTGTTCTCCTCCAGTCCTACTACTAATGAGCAACCTCTGCTTTCAGGTGCGAAATCTGCAATGTTGTATTAAAGTAGCAGAAGAGTTTGTGTCTCCAGAGGTAAGATCTGAAGAAGAAATATAGCAGTTTTTGTTGTTGTCTGTTTGTGGCGTCTTTCTCATGTTCTTGGCGACTTCATGTGAAGCAAAAGCATAATATCACCTAGATAAATAGGAATGTATGTGGCCAACAGTGCAAGAGAAAAATTCATCTGGAAATCCATATGAGAAAACACATTGGCGAAAGGAAATTTGCCCTTGAAGGAAAGGAAGGCACAGAAAATTTGCCATTGATTAAGATAAGAAGTGAAGAGTTTTTATTTTCACTTTTATCCTTCAATCAATCAATCAAACAAACAAACATAGTGTATTGTTAAATATGTTACATATTTAGCGCAAGCTAATTAAGGCCGCATCATTCAAACATTTTGTAATTAGTACAATGCAATGACATCATAGATGTAATTTACAACTTAACGACTTGCTAGTCAGAAGAACTATGTGAAGCCAATGGGTAAATATATTTCTTTGGTTTGAACTAACATTTGCCTTTCACATGCTAACACTACTCTGTAATTTAGATTTTGAATGTCTACACTCCCTGCGATGACTGTCAAATAAAACATTAGAATTGGGTTAAGGCGTGTCTTCTTGTTGCTTGAGATGTTTTGATGTTAGAAATGTTCTACAAGTTAAAGAGTTAAATATTTTTACAATTAGTATGAATATCTCATTCGCTATAGACAGCCTTATTGAGGGATGAAGCTGCCAAAACCCAGAAGAAATTGCAGAAATCCACAATCTGAGGTGGAGCTTCTAGTTGACTAGAAAACGTTTATCTTTTCAGGCATGCATCATAGATTGATTCATTCTGCATTCATTTGATATAAGAATTGCCAGCACTGTTAGTATTTTCTAAGCTAAGCTAAAAAAAGACCTTTGTCGTCATGCATTTTTATCTTAGTTGTTTTTAAATTATATTCTTCTTTTAAGTATTGTAATTTTAGTTTTTTGAAATCATAATAAGTTTACCTTTAATTGCACTTTTAGCTTTTTAATTATTGTAAGTTTACTCTTTATTGTAATTTAAGCTTTTAGCTATTTTATTCCGTTTTTAATCTTGTAATGCGCATTTGAACATTTTATGAAATTTGCGCACACTATAAATGTTATTATTGTTATTGTTATTATTATTATTATTATTATTATTATTATTATTATTATTATTATGCCATTTTCTACCATCCTCAATTCTTTGCAGATGGAACTAAACCAAATGTATGTTCCAAACGAGGCAGCAGTAGAAGTGAATAGCCCATGGAAGAAATGTGCTTCAATCAAGCGCTGCTCCAAAATTCACTTGCGCAAGAATTTAAACATTGTCGATGATGTCATAAACGAAGCTTTTTAGATAGTAGATTTCAAAGATAAACAAATAGCCATTGAAGAAGCATTAAACCGAAAAGTAAACTGATGATGCATACAACAGCCAAAAGAAGGGCTGGACAACTCTGTGGGACCCATATTCCACGTTCAAGGTAAAAGTCAATAAGAAGGAAAGCCAAGAAAGCGATGGGCAAACAAAGAAGAGAAAAACTTCAGGTATTAAAGTAGTCTACAAATCTGTCTGTCTTACTAGTACAGTAATCAAATTACCAGCGAGTAATGAATAAAAAACAATATCATTCTTTCAGTACTTAATGTTGATGACAACAGCCTTGGAGGAACAATAGCAGACTTCAAACTGAAGTGTTGGGCAAAATGCTGGCAAATTGTTTGCAAACACATTTTGTTTTTGTTTTTTGTGCTTATTAAAGTTTAATCTGTAGCCATATTAACTATGGACAGTAGTTACCATTTCCAGATAGATAATACTGTAATAACTCTAATGGATTTTATGAACTCGGGAATTTTACTTCACAGTTTGGAAAGTAACATTCGTTTTTACTGCCTTAAGGAGAGTATGAAACCATCAGTTCAGGGCCAAATTGAGGTCACAAACTCTGTTTTGGTGAATCGTCGTCCACTGGTAAGTGGACGACGTGGACGTTACCCATGCAGCAAACCTTTTGAAAGAACTGTCCAGTTCTGCTTGTAGAACTGGGTGGGCTTTTGATGTTGTGGAACCTGAAGACAGGGCTGAAGATGAAAAAGCAATTTTCTGTCCCCAATAACCAGTATGCCAGTTGTTTGCCCCAGCTTTCAACAAGCACCCCACTTAAAATTTCAGCCCTTAATTTACTGCCCCGTCAACCAGTATTTGAAGCCATCACTATCAAACCTGAATGACAAGAGAAGCATTTTGGGAGCATGGCAAATAACAACAAGAAAAAATTAGTGCAAACTCTAAAAAGCTTCTATATTATCATCCCATAGGATTTTATCTTTTTTTGAAAATGTCTGCATGATTGCTAATATCAGTGGATTCATCAAAGGAACTTAGTGGCTTCATGAGGTAGGCGTGACTTTTTTCTCTTTGTTTTAGGAGTAATTAATTTTCTTGTGGCTTGTAAAGAAAGTAAACTGAATTAGCATTTACCAATCAAATGACAAGAACTTCGATTTTGGCACTGTGTAAAAAGGTGTATAATGATGGGCATCATAAGAGTATTAAGCTACAATCAATGATCACCCAGTCACTTTTTTATTTAATCTTTCCACGCATGCATAAATAATTTAATTCATATTGTGATTTTCCTACTTTCTTATTCTTTGCAGATGCAGCTAAACCAAACATATGTTCCAAACGAGGCAGCAGTGGAAGTGAAGAAACCCATGGGAGAAATGTGCTTCAATCAAGCGCTGCTCCAGGCATGCATAATAGATTGATTCATATTGTGATTTTCCTACTTTCTCGATTCTCTGCAGATGCATCTTAGCCAAACATATGTTCCAAACGAAACAGCAGTTCAAGTGAATAAACCCATGAAAGAAATGTGCTTCAATCAAGCGCTGCTCCAGGCATGCATAATAGATTGATTCATATTGTGATTTTCCTACTTTCTCGTTTCTCTGCAGATGCAGCTAAATGAAACATATGTTCCAAACGAAACAGCAGTTCGAGTGAATAAACTCATGGAAGAAATGTGCTTCAATCAAGCGCTGGTCCAAGCATGCATAATAGATTGATTCATATTGTGATTTTCCTACTTTCTCGATTCTCTGCAGATGCATCTTAGCCAAACATATGTTCCAAACGAAAGAGCAGTTCAAGTGAATAAACCCATGAAAGAAATGTGCTTCAATCAGGCACTGCTCCAAAATTGTCACAAAAACAAGCAATCTTCACCTTCAATTCTACAAAGTGTCTCTGCTGCCAGCAGCCTTAGCGCCTGGCCCAAGCAAAAACTTGGTATCTTCAAAGAAGGTAGACATCCCTCCAAGCAACTTCCCTGTGTAAGTTAGCGCTTCACTGGCATCACAGAAGTTAGTGTTTGAATCCCCACAAGCACAACTTTTTTCAGGCTTTCTTTTTGCAGTTGCATAAGCCACATTTGTAACTGACGTGATTTTCTATACATTTATCATCATCATCATCACTATTATTATTATTTGTGTTGTTGTTGTTGTTGTTGATATTACTGTTATAAGGAAGCACAAAATATGTCTGCATGTAGCATAATAAATCTAATTGTAAGAAGAAAATTCGTACTCCTGGTTGCATAGATGGATTGAAGGTTCACTGGGCCAGGATATGAGAGGCTGGATGGATGAGGGAGGATTGAAGAGGTTGTTTCCTCACGCAACACAACAACAAGTGATGCACTTCATAAATGTCGCCTCAATATAACAATGCTTTGCCTTTATAAACTTCGCTTAAAATCACAGCAATTTAAAGACAATAAACAAACAGAGTGGACAACTGCGTCCTAGTCCCTAATGATACCACAGGCTGCCCCACATTCCTTGTCTCTTTGCTTTGCTTGTGGTGAGAAGAAATCATGTCAAAATTAGAGAAGAAAAATGGTTCTATGAAGCAAGAGAATCCAAGTAGTCCTTTGCCATCTTCAATTGCTTCCCTTCCCAGGCATTGTTGCTAACAATAGTGGATGGTGTTAAACATTCTCAAAGCTTACCAGCTCATAGCAGTTACATGGTTTAACTTAAGAAATCAAGTCGGAATTAGAGGGGGGAATGGTTTTCATAGTGATTTTCCAAAACTTGACATAAGTGGCAAGTTTTTTTTCAAGTTAGTCTCCAAGTGAATAACTGATTTTTATCTCGTTGAAAGCATGGCCATCTGTGCATAGATCTTACGAAAAGCAAATAGTTTTCTTAAAATAATATATGTAGTATATATTTTGTAAGGAGTGTGATAGAGTTTGGCAGAAAGGACACCAAAGAATTTCAGGAGATAATATTGTGGCGAACGAATGTGTGACATTATTTGCTGTTGCAAAATCACCACGCTGTTGTTATAGGATCTCTCATTGAAAGGTAGGGGTTGTGTGTCGGGAATTAAGAAGAGAGTAAAAACACGTGTATTTTCATGAAGGATCTGTCCTTTATTTCGGTCCGTTACATTGGTGGCAGTGGTGTAGGACTTGCCAAGCCAACAGTTTGCAGCAATATACTGATGGTGAGGTCAATTTTGGTCCGCTGATTGACCTTATTCTGAGGATTTCTCTCCAACTAAAAAGGATGCGATGACAATGGCGAAATCTCCTGTCTCAAAGCAATGACGAGAACGTAGACCAAATTTTAAAGGCAATACAGCACTCAGCACAGGTATGGAGAAGCAGAACAGTGCTTAAGAGGATCGTTTCCGCGATCTAAGTAAGCGCCTTGATGCCCTCGAAAAAAAAAAAACAGCGTTACAGTCACGTTACACTGGGCACCAGTCCCCGGCGATGGTGGGCTGGATTTGTTTAGCAATCATGAGGAGGTGCATTTTAGTGAACTTCCAGCCCCTCTTTCATCCACCATCATTGCAAAGATTTGCTTGCACAATGAGTGGAGTGAAAATTTCATTGTTCAAGTTATAGTGGAACTAACTAGATTGATTCATAATGACAAGGCATGAAAATCTACTAACAATTGATACAACATCGCAGATTCACCACATCACAAGATTCTAGGCTCAAGACTTTATCAGCCAGAAAAAAAAAACTTTTAGAAGCAAATACCTAAATTCATTGACTCAGAAAGTTATATTTACTAGTTGAAATATAACTGGCACAAAGAATTTGAAGTTCTTCTGCGGCCAAGCAAGACCAAAACTGGATGGCAGATTAATCCGGAAAGACTGCGTACCATTTGTTTATCCATGGTTGCAAAAGGTGGATACAGAATGAAAAATGAACAAGAGGGGGAGACTTGGGTTACATTTATCCATCAAAGTCACTAGCTGCTTTGTGGTAACTGTAGCTTGCTAATAATATAAAATATGAATATGAAAAAGAATATGAATTTTGTTGAAGAATCATGCAAACACTCTATTCCTATCACCATGGTCTGCCTATGCTTCTCCAACCAGACAGGTCTCCAACAAGCAAACAAATGTTTACCTATCTTCTTTACACACAGCCTCGAGTTTTCTCAATGCATTCCTTGTTTCAACTCTTTTTGTGGCACTCTTGATAAACTTTTACCTTAACAGGCTCTAAGAAAAAAAACATTCATCTCAGAGACAAATTCAGGTCCTCCAGATACTTGCAAAGAGGAAAGATTTCTTTAAGAACCTGCCCAGCAGTAATCCTCAGCAGAAGCTGACCAAGTTCAACATCACACAAGAGGAATACAAAGCAACATTCCTGAAGGAGGATGACAAACTTACCCCAGGTCACATCTTCACAATGTCTACCAATCTCAAGAAAAAATTGATACCTTCAGAGAAAGTGCAAGATTCCCACCTCTTGATTAGTTGAGAAGTATTGTGAAACAAACTGTCACATAAACAGCCTTAACTGATATAATGGATAATTTACTAGACAAAGAAAACTTGTCAATTAATGACACTACTGACAAGATCAGAGAAGCCCTACTGACACTAGAAAACATAATACTAGTTATTGATTCTGTATCAACCTCGTCTTCCACAGGGATCGACCAATGCTCAGCTAATTTACTAGCCACTGACCTAGTGTTGTCTAATATTTACTAGATAATCCTCAACCAGCTGGACCATCCCACGAGGATTTTGCAGCTTGGTCGATACTCTGCGCACAGGAACCATTTGCGATTTGTAATGCTAACTTTCCCCCCTTGCACCCATGCCTTACACACAGACAACATGGCACAGAATGATTGCCAAAAGTGGGAGGTGGTGCAATGCTTAAAATTCCTGTCAGTTCAAACCTGCCTACTCGACATTGCATATGGAAACAATAGTGTTACTGAAGATGTGTCTGTTTATGGTGCCTCTGCATTCATTTATATTGCCTTGCACTACACAGAGCTTTTCTTCAGTCTGCATGCATCCCTTCTTGAGAGCATTATGTATGCCGCCTTTGTTGTAATCTTCTTCAGCTTATGGCAAAACTGGATCTTGACTTCCGATGCCTTTTCTTTGAAGCAAACTTAATCACAAGACAATGCTTTGAAGATGATCTTCTGTCTTGTCACTTTGCTGTCATTTTAATATCTGTACTTTTGTGACGAACACCCTGATCTGGAATGCACTTTAGACCTAACAGGAAGTTAATACGGATAGTTAGTTTTAACAGTTTTCCTCAAACTGCTCCGAGGGTCCATGGAAACCACAGAAGGCTACCACACAACACCTTGCCCCAAGCTGTAACTGAGAACGTTAAGAACTTCTTAACTAACTACGTTGAAGAAAACGCCGTTCTACTTCCCGGCAGAATTCCTGGATTTAAAAACGATGACATTCGCCTGCTTTCGTTGTGTGATTCCAAAATTAATGTATGGTGCACATTTAAAAAAATCTGCGAAGAAACGGGCAAGCAGGCCGTTGGCTACACGGTATTAACAAAACTGTGGCAACAATTTCCTCCCAATGTTCTCATCGCCAAGCCCATGACTGACTTGTGTTTAACCTGGCAGCAGAACACATTGAAACTCTTGCGATCTGCAAACCTTCCTGACAGAGAAGAAGTGCGTTCTGGCTCAACAGGAACACTTAAACTGTGTGCAAACAGAAAGAGAGTTTTACAGGAACACTTGTGAAGAGTCCAAAAGGAACTTTGAAAGATTGGAAGAGACAATCGAGTTGGATGAACAACACAATCCTTGTTCAATCGATACAGTCATCCACTACTAATTTGACTTTGGTCAGCAAGTGCACAAACCTAGCAATCCTATGTAGCCAAGACCGATTTACTTAAAAACGCCACGCAAATGCGCAATCTTCAGCATCATTGGCGAAGCAGTGCCTCGGCAAGTCAACTATCTCATTGACGAGGCAAGTGACAATGGTAAAGGGGCGAACACAACAATCAGCTACGTTCACCATTATTTCCAGAGCCATAGACTAGGTGAGACAAAAACGTCCACCTTCATGCAGACAACTGTTTGGGGCAAAACAAAAACAATTATTTTCTGTGGCACCTGGCCTGAAGAGCAATTCATGAACTTCACCATTCAATCAGTTATTCGTTTTTTATCACTGGTCACACAAAATTTGGCTCGATCGTTGCTTTGGAGTCATTAAGAAGTTACTTACATTTCTTCTCTGTACGAATTTGCCCAAATGGTTGAGTCATCCAGCACTGCCGGAGTAAACAAGGCGCAACTTGTTGGGACACATGATGAGAAGTTATTGGACAACATTTCTGGAACAGTACTTTGTCAAGCTTCCCTGCATAAAAAATTCCATCATTTTAGATTTTTTAGGTTTATTCTCTCCACTTGTAAGTAGAGTCGTGAAAGAAAAAAATATATCTGGCTCTATTTGGCGTAAACAATAGGAAACGTCAAACAACATTTGGAATACAGCATAACATAAGATTTATACTGTTTAAGTCTGCTTTGTAATGGAAATCATCAAAGAGATGATGATGACATATGCCGGCTTCCAATTACAAGGACTTTATAAAAATAATTTTTGTTTTAAAGGCTTGCGCATGCCTACCAAAAAAACAGTTTAAGTTTTTTTCTGATTTTTTATTTATGTCATTAGCTTTCCAGTGATTTTGGCGAAAGACACCCTTTTTTGACAGTATAAACCTTATTTGTGCATAAGATTCTAATTAAAATCATCATCAGTATCTTCCGTAGGCGAAGAGAGGAAGAGGAAATCCGAGGACCAAGAAGAACCAGAGGGAGGCAGTGGAGGAAAGAATGCAAAATTGTAATACTATTCTGTAAATAAGTTAAATTATAAACTGCTTGAGGGTTATTAATTGTAATTTTTGCTAGCGTAATTTGCGTAAATGTGTGCGCTCTGCTGTGGATATTCATCAAGAACACTTCCACTTCCCGAGTTTATGACGACAGGAGATTACAAACACGACCTGGAAACATACATAGAAGATTTAACAGATTCCTGCATTATGCAAAATTGGTTTGCTCCATCGAAAGAAACGGATGCACAGAAATGCACTAAGCCCAATAAAGCAATGGCTTGTCTATGCACATCTTTATCTCCGGCAGCGAGAACAATTTATAAATACAGCGTGTGCCTTAATGAAAGAGGATGTGCATTGCCAGTTTTATTTGGTGTGTTGCAGATTGCAAGACAACTGCCACATGAGACTGTTAGCTATACTTGGTATTGAAGTGTGCAACTGAATTGTATAGGTTCAACAACAACAGGACTGTTTAGTTTGACATTCCAGAATTATTGATGAAGACATCATGAAAATAAGTGAGGTTACTGTTGGCCAGCATGGCAACCATGCTTAAAAAAGAGAAGAATTATTCTTGAGTTACTTCAAAAGTTCAAGTTTTTTTAATCAGTCACATTCTTCATGTATACAGCCACCATTTCATTTCCCAAATGTTCTTGTAAAACTTTGTGTGGCTGGTTGAAATTAACCCTTACAGGGTGTCATCCAAAACTATGTTAATTACATCTCATTATCTCTATAAGTATGTTTTACCATTTTTACTCATTATACCTTATCGTACCTTTTTTGGAATGTTTCGGAAGCATATCAGGCGTGTTTGGTCAAGCCATGGTTAATATCCATTGCGAGACCAAGCAAGCCTGATATGCAGTCGAAGCCTACCAAAAAGTTACGATTAGGTATTTACCATACCCAAATTTAGCCAAAAATCCGGTTATACTTATTGCTCTGTTGAGCCATACTTGCAAGGTACATACTGCAAATTGTGTTGCCTTGGTCTTCAACACCTTAACCAAGTTCTTTTTCAAAGTCATTTGAAAAAGAATTGCTCAATGAAGACTACCAATATTGCAGTCAAAACGACACGATCAACACCAAAAGTGACTCTATAGCTATACTCGTATACGTATCCCATTTTTTATGAAGATTGAGTGTTAGATGCTTGTGTTGATATATGTATAATTTAGAACTATATTAAGATACATGTACTCAAGTTTTGAGTAGAGCACCAAATAACTCTTTATGGCTCCTTTAATGAAAACATGTTCAACGAAAAGACACTGAGTGTTTTTGACCACGTACATTACACTTTGATATGGCGTAAAAACATGCCCATAAAAGGAAAAAAAGTGAACTACAGCCTTGAAAAAAGAAAAGAGAGAGGAGGAGAGAAAAAAAGACTGACGTTCAATTTAACTTTTATATTATCGTCTCCTTTGGAGAAAGAACCGTGTTTTAACAATTACATGAATGAACTAATACATAGTACTTCAAATACACTATTTTATTAGTTAAGATTGTTTACCAAATTTTAATTTACAGGACGCAGGAAGAAAAGTTTTGTTAAAACTGTTGGTGGCAGAAGAGAAAGTGAGTTATTTCAATTAAGTTACAGTACAACTTAGAATAAAACAATGAGATTAGTAATTATTGCACAATTACTTCTTCAATCAGTAACAGTATCTGGTAGCCTGAGTTTTAGACCTTCCTCTCTGGTCGCCTACTCCTGGGAAGGGACATCTTAAAAAATCTGGCCGTAATGCTGTCTGGTGACGTCACTGCACTTTGGTTTAATTCATGTGGAAAAGTTTCTGTTGAGGCCATGAATTTATGAAAGAAATATAGCTTTAATAAAGGATTACAGGGTATAAAATTGTTTTGATAGTATTAAGTAAACTGTTGAAAACTTGAGACAAATGGATGAGATTTAAATCAACTGTAGCCTGTATTCCTGTACTGAACCAATTTAATCTGAATTGAATTGCACTTTGTAGACTAGTCACCAAAATAATGTTACGCAGGGGAGAAATACAACACACTTGTGGGAACTTAAATGAATCAATTTAGACGGTTACAGAGGCATCAAGAAACGGAATTCAAGACGACAATATCCTACTTGACCGTGGTCAGTGAGTTCAGAAATCATCCATTGTTAGTCTACCAATCATCAATGCAAATAAAGCCGAATATGAAGATTGTGTTAACATTTTACGGACATTCAAGAACTGATAATCCACCAGTACTCGAGGGAACTGCAGCAAATGGTCAACCAGATGCTCATCATCAAGACACTGATGATGATCCAATGAGAGAAATGACAGATTCCTGCATTATGCAGAGGCTTTTTATGGGATCATATATTACAATGACGTTTCATCACATTTTAATGTTGGTGAAAGTGTGTTGCCTGGCGAAGTGATGAAGTATGTTACTACAAACTTTGGCAAATTGTCTAAAGTACAAAGAATGGAGCTAGTAACATGTCAGTTGCGAATGCTCATTAAATTGGACTACAGCAAAGATTTGATTTACTTTGTGCCACATGATTTGCTGCCATTGTTAGTCTCTAGGATGAGGCACCTTCATCAAAAGGAGAAGGACAATGTTATTTACAATCTGTGCAAATGTCTTGGCGAAATGAGACAGGATGGATCTTCCGCAAGGCTCAATGTGGATAAAATGTCATTTGGATTGCTTGCATACAACTGTAAATTTTTGACAAGTGAGGATAAGAATTCTGAATCAAAAATAAACCTTGTATCTGCTTTTCATATTGAGACCATTTATTACATCTGCTTTGAACTGTATCTGCTCTAAACCTTATTGTGCTCTGGGTTAGAATATTTATATTGTCAAAAGTAAGGATACTGAATATGAATGAAACAGCACATAAAAGACAAACTAACAAAGAGGGGCTTCAACTTTCAGATACCTGCTAACTCACAACCCACCTTGCATGTGTTGCAGCATAGAGACAACTATGATGATTATACTGATGATGACATGACACACACTTTTACAGGTGCACTTGTGCTGCACATAAGAAGGAGTTGCAAAAATGTTAAAATTGTAGCCAGGAAATCTTAAGTAAAAAAATTGGATGCTAGACTGAGACTGGAGCCACAAATGGGAAAAAAATGCCATTGCAATTGACATTGACCATGGCACTGGTTATTATCACGTGGGATACAGTACACCAAGCAAGCCAACGTTAATCTTGTCAAAAGCAATTTTCAAAAAAAGCCAACATGATAAGGCACAGAAAGCTTCATGAAAGAGGTAATGATACTAGTTTGAATGCTATCAGCATCCTGACACAAGTAAGATATCAAGAATTATTAAATGTAATAATCCTCATTTCTCAACATGATTTTTTTCTCAATGTAGGATGTTCTCTTGGGTACAAGATGGCACTATATCAACAGTTGAAAGACCTAAACAGTCAAATTTGTGAACAAAAGAACAGCAAGCTTGAACAGTTAAAGGCAGAGTTCTTGGAAAAAAATATTGCTATTGGTGACAGAATGGTTACGTTTTAGGATAGAATCGAGATGAAACAGTACATAAAAGACAAACCAACAGAGGGGCTTCAAATTATGGATACATATTAACTCAGATTCAGAGTACACTTACAAATGTCAGGTATATGCCGAGATATCATGTGGGGATGGGGGCTTGAAGTATGGACCTTTTTGGCAGGGATATCACCGTTTTGGGTCAACTTTTATAGCAGGTCAAAATTATGTTTAAATTTATTTCATTCACCTTATTCATTATTCATGACAAATTATAACTAACAGTAAATCAATATTAACATAATTAACAGTAAATCAACAGTAAGGGCCACAAATTAACTAGTGTTATCCATTGTTTTGTGCATTCCCTTGTTAAAGTGCCAATTTATTAGTTTGATGTTTTTATATGCAATCAAATAATTATTGTGGTTATCAAAGCAAAAAGCACACTTTGCAGACAGAGCTATCAAGTTATGACAAAACGTCAAGTTATGACAAATTACTAGTTATGGCCAACCTATGCACTCTACAAAATAGAAGGTTACAGGACCTAGCTACTCTTATGTACAAGGTTAAGCATAACATTTGTCCTAAGTATGTTGCTGACTTATTTCAAAGGTCTGAGACGAAGTATGCCTTACGCAACAAAGAATTTGTTATCCCTAGATTTAATACAGTCACATATGGCAAACATACGATCAGATACGTTGGGCCTAAGATATGGAACATAATACCAAAGGACATTAGGAGTTTACCAACATTGTCATCTTTTAAGAAAAACATTCGTAAGCTAGATTTAGATATTTTAATGAATGATAATTGCTGCGCTAATTGTTTTCTATGTAGTTCTTAATGTAAGTTCTTAGCTTGTATTTTAACTGTACATATTGAAAATATTTTATCTTGTATTTTAACTTGTATATATTGTAAATATTTTAACCAATTTTAACCGATTTTAGCATTTATTAGGATATTTCGATTTTGTTATTTTTCTTTTACTTTAAAGTGTCCCCATTTAGTGGTTTTATTACTGCTGTTTTAGTTTTTGACACTCAAATAAAGGTTTTATTATTATTATTATTATTATTATTATTATTATTATTATTATTATTATTATTATTATTATAGACCCTGATGCATATAAGCCGTATTAAGAGAGAAAAGAGGAAAAGACATGTTGAAGTTATTTCCTCTCTATACTTGGCAATCATCAATTCTTTAATTTCCTGTGGGATTAAAGAGCCAAACAATTGTCTTTTCCTAATAACATAAACCTCCTCTGAAAAGTTCATGACACACCTTGTTTTATTTTCAACTGGAACAAAATGTGAGATTGAAATACGTTTTACAACATTCCTTCCCTTGTTGACTTCAGATGTATTACGAATACAAATTTGACCCTATTTATTGACGAATGCATGTGTAAGTCATACCATGCATTGACCTAATTTTAATTATGTTGTTATTCATGTTTACTTGTGCTTGTGGGCACACCAGCACACACTAATCTTGTGCAATTGCCTTTTCTGTGCTCATCACACAAGTGTAAATTAGGTTTATGGTATTTTTATTTTCATCTCTTTTTAAAAGGAACTGTTTATAGCATTGGCATATCCATGGCCTATGTGTTGTTTAATTGACATATCTTCATACCCCTTATTACCTTATTCTTATAGGTCAATATAACAACAGTCCAACATCATATCAAGACTAGATTTATGATAATCCTAAAATCTTGATTTCCTCTAAAACTATGATATGTCGTAATTAAGTAACACACATATGGGCAGCAGAGTAAACATTTTCCTGGTACGAGTTTATGTTTTTCTCAAAATGCTAGCCAAAAGGGCAGGGAAAGAATCTTTTGTTTATTTCATCATTAAAGCCTTCCTTTGACCATGTATCTTTTGTCACAGGATCTCAGCATCGAAAACCAAGTAAAAGAGAGCTTCATTCTATGCAGGAATTGATCAATATTGGTAAGTATTTTTTGGGTATCACACAAAGAAATGCATTATGAGTTCAGCACAGATCCAACAACTGGGATACGCAACAACAAAGTAACCTATTCTGGGTGATCCTGAAAAAAATTCCTGCATAGAAAAGGGTACATTTTATGCTCTACAGCTGTACCAGAGGCACACTTTTAAAAAGTGTCAGCCCTAATGCCGTCACTACCCAAAAACGGGGTAGTGATTTTGAAGCAAATTATTATACATTACATCATAACTTCAGTTTGCATAAAAGAGCCAATATTGTTGAAATGCAAATAAACCTTTATTATTATTATTATTAAAAATCTATGCATAATTATGTGAAATTATGAAGGTGAACTCTTCCGAACTCTTTGCAAACGTTTCCAGATGTTTCAAAATTACAATCCTCATGCGTTAAAATTCAGTCATAATTTCATGTGGCTAAATGTAATGTAGGCTAAGTTAACCTCGAAGCATTGCTCTCCAGCAACCTTTGGATGCACGAAGCCCGCTTGCAACCTTGGCGGTTCGCTGGGGCACTCTGTGACGTCTATACGCAGTAGGCCGTTACCGCTGGCCACTTAGAGCTCGGGGTGGCCCTGGGGCCTTATCAGGGGCTCTTCATGGCCTTTCACGCAGCGTGTTGCTCGCTATCATTCGCAAGCTCGCTCTTCGTTCGCTCTTCGGTCGTTCATGTAATATGGAGGGCGAATCCGGCACTACACGCCTCACCAACAACAGCCTGTCGGCCAGTTTTTTCGAGTCTGCGAGTGCTGCCTCACCGTCCACGACAGCTCCTTCTGTTGTGTCGTCCCTCGCTGCGAGCCTGGCCATGTCTGTCCTGCCGCCAACCTCAACAATCACGTTCGATCCAACCTTTGTAGCGGCGGTGGCGTCTGCAGTCCAAACTGTACTTGCTCCGGTTGTTCCCCAAGCTTCGTCTTTGGGAATTTCGCCACCCTCTTCTAACATCGGAGCTGCGTGCTTGCCCCGCCTGGCGAACTTGCCATCTTCGTCTGTGGGCGTTCCTGTCCACTCTAATGGCTTCGAGTATCGTACATCGTTGTTCTTGGCATCTGAAGTCACTTAGCCTGCGAGCAGGCTCTCTATTCGGGGGCAACGTGAATATTGAACTGCTCGCTCGAGCGCCGAAGGCGCGATCCCGCAAGTGCCGAAGGCGCGAGTGCGTGGGTGAAGCGGGCACGCTGAGAGAGAGCCTGCACGCGCGCCATTGAATTTCAAATCCGGCCCCTCAGAATGTGACAACTTGTTGACAACTCGCTACGCTTCCGGTGTAAACGCTCGCGCGTTTATTTCGAAAAAAGTTGTAAACAAAGAGAGTGAATGTTACTGTATCTGCAAGTGTACATTTTTGGTAAAATATGAAACTGGTAAATCGCTTCGCATGTAAACGGAAAATTTATTTGAAGCGTCAAATCGCGATGGGAGCCGCGGACAAGTGACGACAGATGTACGAACAAATTGAAAAACAATTCGCAATATTGTCTAGTTTGTCCAGCCGTGTGTTCGATTCCTGTCCCCAAAAAAATCAGAAAATCGAACTTAACTAGTGAGCATCACTCTGCGAACGGCATTTGTAAAGCTGCTTTATTCTCCTGCGCGTTTCGTCCGACTGTCGCGGACTTCTCAGCCGATGCAAATATTAACTGCGAACTGACGCTCGTAACGCCGGTTAAATCTCACAAAGCAACACAGTTCAAGTTCAACCCATCGATTGTCCCTCCTTCACCTGGTCCCGGGCACCTGGTCTTCAATTATACTGGAAAGTGGGCATATTACTAAAACGATAGTGTCTGAGAGTCGCTCGTAAACTTTCTTCTCCACCATTGCCACTGCAAAGAGTTGAAATACATGTATGAAGCAATTGCCGTAACCGGTTTGGATAACCGCAAAAACATCTCGTTCTTCTAGAAGATAATTTACCGCATCTTCCTGTTCTTGTTTAAAGTTATGGAGATCGTTAGAATCAAGCGAAAGTTTCCAAAATGCTTCATCATGAACGCTGCTGAACGAACTCGCGTGCCTATTCACGGACGCCGGCCGTAGTTGATTTGGCTTTGATGTGGACGCTGGTTGTCATTTTTGACCAATCTGAGTGCTGCGTTCGTGGACCAACGTGCCGGATTTGAAATTCAATGGCGTGCGTGCAGGCTCTCAATTTTAATTGCGGGCTCGCTTCGCTCGCCGACTCGCGCCTTCGGCACTCGCGGGATCGCGCCTTCGGCGCTCAAAGAGTTCAATATTCACGTTGCCCCCAAATAGAGAGCCTGCTCGCAGGCTAGAAGTCACTCCTTTCACCGCACAATTGGTCCCACAAGGTAGGCAAATGCTTTCTGTTCCTTCTTTTATATCAACCTTCGCGCCTCCTCGCTCGGCGATTCCTAGCCTGGCGATCGCCACGGGAACTTCTCCTTATGTGCCATCCTCCATTAGTTCCGCGAGTCTTGGCCTCCCTCCTTCTTTCCAACAGCCGTTCGTCTTACCCCCTGGCGAACCGCCAAGGTTGCAGGTTCCCAGAAATGAATTTACCAGTCATTTACCTTTAGTTTATTACTTTCTTTAGTTTATGTACGGATGTAGAATAGTAATGGCACCGGTAGGTTTTAGGTTGGCGGCATTCGTCGCTTCAACATGCAGTATTTTACCCATTTAAAGCGAGGTCAAAAGCGACGGCCAAGCTCGTTAGATTACTGTATTTGTTTTCTGTTTTTATACTCTCGGGTTGAACCAGCCTTTAAAAGGCAAGAACATAAACTAAAACAACAGATGTTAAGGGATAACGAGTGCCTCGCAGTAGGCGAACCAAAAGAGAGTACGCCCAGTGGTCAGGCTTGTGAGAGTGCCCAATCACTAAACCATGATTCTGAACCTCCCAAATTTTAGGAAAGATTGAAGGTGTTTGTGAGAGACACAAAACCTCTGTTAAGGCCGTACTTGGGCATCTGTGCTGCAAAGACCCAAAAGGGGAAACTAATGAAGCTTGCGACATCATTTCAGAAGTTGTCACAGCCGTGACAGAGAAAAGAGGAGTGAAACGGGGCCTTGCAGAGCTTATACCTGATGTCCTTCAAAGCTATTTGGAGCAGTTTAGAGTCCCTGATTGGGTCTTACTGTATTTTAAACTGGAGGCCAAAATACCTGACAACGGTTGGCAAACCATGATTAATCTTACAAGATTAGGAAAAACAAAGGTTAAGTGAGCTTTTATGATACTACTACATTTAGGTTTGCATTCAGTTTTCATAATAAATTAACTGCACAAGTAATTTATTCTCGCTTTGCCGATGGCTTTTTGTGTTCTTTATAGCCATTTTGTAAGGCTTCCTATTTTTGTTTGCGCGCCCAACAAAAAGAATGTTTGACCGAGGATTAATTATCGCTTTGTTGGTCTTTGTTCTTTACACGACTTTATTATCAACGTCATGTTTTTCTATTAACACACAAGCAGTAAATAGATCAAAAGTTTAAGCAGGGATTATCTATTGCTTAGTTGTCTTTATTCGTAAGAACGACTTACTCAATCACAGATTATTTGGGATTGATCTGCTACCATCAAAGCATTCCTGTAGTTGCATAAGTAACAAGTGACGTTTTCAGTGTCGAAAAAGGTGATAACACGCTTCTAGACTCCTCAGTAGGGAATACACCATAGTGATTGGAACATTCTTCTCACACTAAGTTTATTTGCAGAAAAAAGACGACGCTGGTATCTTACTTAATAAGAACCAGATTTCAAAGTTGCAAGATGCAAAGCGTAAAGCAAGGCTCTCCATTTAGATGGACCCCCACCGAAAAGAAAATGTAGCTGGAAAGAACTAAATCCAAGGTGCTTTGGCAAAGAAAAGAAGTTTATTGGAGCAGGGACATTTGGTAAATGTTACCAAACTTCCTATCGGGGAAATCCAGTCGTGGTTAAAGAAGTTCAAGATTTAAAGAGTGTTTGGTACGAGGCTAGAGTTCTGGATGAACTCCGTGATCACCCATCATTGCCATTCCTTTTTGGAATTTCTTCAAAGCCCTGTAGCCTCGTCATGCAGTTCCATGGGCTTAGTGGAAATCGGCCTGTAACCTTTTTTAAAGCAGCTCATGACGGATCGACGAGCGAAGCAAAAACCTGGAAAGGCCTTCTTATTGACCTAGTAGAGGCCGTCCAACACGTCCACAAATGCGGCTTCTTACACGACATCAAAGGAGACAATGTGGTCATAGAAGGTGGACTTGTACAAGATAGAATTTTGGCGGCGCTGATAGATTTTGGGAAATCACGCCGTAAGGAGAATTTAAAGAAGTATAAACTTACAGCCCACGAGAAGGATGTTTGCGCTAGAACATACAAACACTTGGCTCCAGAACTGTTAGACGGAGTTCCACAGTCAGAACAAAGTGACATTTATTCTGTCGGAATACTCATTGAGTTCATTCGAGGGCACATAAAGCAAATGCAGGGAATCCAAGAACTGTCTTAGCGCTGTACATAGTAGTATAGGAGTTGGGGGTACGAGATCATAAAAATTTTTATAATCTCTTACATCCCCAACTCCTATACTACTGCACAGCACTGGAATCAAAAATGAAATCAAAAATAGAATCAAAAATGAAACCAAACCTCGAAGCCAAACTGAAAACCAAAATTGAATCAAGTTTGAAAACCAAAATGAAAAAACCAAGCCTTAAAAACCAACCCTTGCTAAACCCTTTAATCAAAATAAAAAAATCTCTTATACTCTTTTTCAAAATTTTGGATACAGTGCTTTTAAACAAGCCGAGTTTTTATGCTGTTGTTATTATCATGGTAAATCTCTTGTACTGAATATCTGTTGTGAATTATCTTCTAAAACGATTATGATTTTTGTTATTTTTGAATTCATTTTTTTCTTTTTCAAGGTCGGATAATACACTGTTTAAATCATTGTAAATGTTACATAGGTATTTACTTGTTTTATTTTCTTCATTTAATAATTTTGTTAATGGCTTGCAATGTCCATCTTGTTTTAGTTTTTTTTCTAAATATACTAAAGTGTCTAGATTTTCATATACCAAATCTCCGAGTTTTGATAATTCTTTTAATGTTACGATATACTTCAGTGTGTTTATTGCGTCATCAGACATATTTTTGAATGTATCTGCTTTGAAACATATTTTCTTTAAATTTTCCATGTTTATTTTCATGTTGGTCATTTATCTATATATATAGTGTATGTTTTTATTTTTATGCGTTTTTTCATGAATCTCTTATACTCTTTTTTTAAAAATCTTGCATCTTAGTGCGTTTAAAACAAACCTCGTTGACATAATGAAAATCAAAACCTAGGATAAACAGATGAGTTTGTCTTTAATATCCATAAGGATATGTTTCTATACAGCATAAAAGCGCTGATCCTAATACCTATGATCTATTGTCAGTATCCATGTTATGGATAATGCTATTGTTTATATGTTTTTGTGTCAAAAGATGTCTCCATTTACCTGCCAATCTGTAGTCATATCCATCACATATATCACATACCCATGATTTATACCGCATGTAAAGAGTCTTGCTTCTCCTAATAGCATCCTGTCTATCTTTTTCACAAAAATATCTTTGAAATCTAACCATTTATACAAATACTTTATATATTTTTATTTTTTATGCGTGATTATATGCTATTATTTTCATGTATCATATCTAAAAAGCTTAGAAGACCGTTATCTATTTTGATATCAGTGGAATTTCCACTTAAATTGCATAATTTGTCAAGTGTTGCTTGTTTTGCCAATTGCCAAATAACACCACCTGTTTGTTTTTGTACGATGTTTTTACTTAATTTGATGTCAACCCCTTTTTTCATTTCTTTGTGTTTATTGAACTTTTTATTTGTTGTCGTATTAACCATAAGTATATCAATACCATTGAACTGGTCACTAGGAATATGAATGGATACTGCTTCTTTGTTTTTATAAGCATTTCTTATACTTCGTTTTTGCTCCGGTGATAATTCAACTTGAATCTCGTGCAATTCAATCATGTATTATACTATACTATAATAATATATTTTATTTTTATGTGTAATTTTATTAATTTATTAACTGAAAATATAAAAAAGCTGGAATTATTATTGAGTGATATGAATGATACTGTTAATATAATAAAGAACAGCTTCTTGAATTTTCTATTTTTATATAAAACATCTGCCTTATTGCTATAGTTTCATAATATTTTGTTCAATACAATAGATTCGAATGTTCTATTTTATATAACATCTGCCTTATTGCTATAGTTTCATAATATTTTGTTCAATACAATAGAACATTAAATCTATTGTATTGAACAAACCAATCATATCACAATAAACTTTTATATAAACATTTGTCATAAAATAAACTTTTATTCTCAAAATTGAATTCAGTCAAAATGCCAAAATCAATACTCACTCTGAAAAATCAGATAGCTAATTGCGAGGAAAGTATCCAAGAATCACTTGGTCTTTGTGCTGATGAGTCTGGTGATATCAATTACAAGCTCGACTTTTCTTTGGAAGGTGTTATTAACAGCTTGACAACTATTGATCTTGATGCAGCCATTGAAGCTGTTTTTAGAGCTCTCCATGTTTTAAATCAATGCGAGAAGATTTTCAATTTGGAGAAAAAACGTCGAAAGTATTCTAAAGAAATACGACGTCGTTTAAAGGCTAAAGAACACAAGCAAACTCTCCAACGCTTGACAATGAAGAATAAATTCGAGATGAAATCAAAGCCCTTCGTTATTCCGAATATGAAGATGATGATGGATAAAGAAAAGAAATTCAAAGAAAATCAGATGAAGATTGATGAAGAAGATGATGATGAAGAAGAAATTGAAGATGAAGATGAAGATGAAGAAATTGCTGAAGAAGATATTGGAGAAAAACTTCAAGAATTGAATCTCAATGATGAAGAACTGAAGTGATTATCTTATCTAAGTTTTTCAGACATTTTCACTTTATTAAGCACAAAGTTTAAATATGTTGTAAATCTTTCATTGGAATCCAGCTGTTAAAGTCATCACTGTATCCCTTCCATTTGACAAGAGCCTGTTTCTTTTTGTAGTCTCTACGGATCACTTTATCAATTCTGAATACATCCTGTTTTGCTTTTAATAATTCAGGTTCATAAAAGCTTCCTTGTATGTCTTCATTATTGAGATCTTTCAATTTGTATGTAATGGGATTAGTATGTTGGATCTTAGTAATTACGAACATTTCTTCACTCCAATTCGGTGTATAACCCTTATCGAAAACAATTCGTTTATACTTAGATATTCGGACCTTGTCACCAACCTTAAATTTTGGTTTAGCTGATAATGGCTCCATATCACCGTATAGGTTAAAGTAAACAGTTCCTTCATTCTTTTTCTTTGAAGCTTCTATGGGTGTCATTTTGATAGAGCTATGTTTTGTATTATTATATTCTTTTACTATTTTTGGTAGCATTTCAAGATACTGTGTATTACCTTGAATAGTAAACTGTTTGTACATTTTATTTTTCAAAGTTCTATTAAATCTCTCAATAACAACAGCTTTACTTTCATTAAAAGTGGAATACATGTTAATATCATTTTGCTTTAGCCATTCCTTGAATGTTTTGTTATAAAATTCAGATCCCTTATCAACCCAGAGATATTCAGGTTTACGCTTGTCATTAATGATAATATTGTTGAAAGCGCTAGTTATTGATGCACCTTTCTTATCTTTCAATTGTATAGCCCAAGCGAATTTACTGAATACGTCAATTATAGTCAATAGATATTTATAACCTTTATTCCATTTTGAAAGTTTATCCATAAAAACTAAATCAGCAGACCATATGTCGTCAATTCCATTTGATATTACTCTTCTAGTTTTAAATTTTCGTCTGATTGGTTTATGTAACTCATCGGCTAATTGTTGAGACCAATCATTTTTACTCAACGCCGTTTTCCGTTTTTTGGCTTTTTAACACCCATACCTATTTTAGCCTTGGTTGCAATGGTATTACGAGCAATAGCATGACCCCATTGTCTGTCCTTCCATGGGATAGCATCAAGGGCTTTTACCATCTTTTTATCAGCTTCGTTTTTGCATTTAACCTGATCTTTTGATGGTTTGTCAGTACATACAGAATAATCTACATCATGTTGCATGCTAACAGCGTCTGTTTTGCCAGTTGGTTGCTCATATATTTTTAGTATTTTACCTGTTTTTGGATCCCATTTTACCTGTTTTTCAAGAGGATTTCCAGGTCCGGTATATTTATGCCCTGGAATAACAAAACCCTTTTTGGGTGCTACTTTCAGAATAGCTTTATGGATATCGATACCTTTTCCCTTTCTGTAGTAATCAACATTGTCTTTCACTCCTTTGAAAGCTTGCCCAGCTAAAAGTCTAGCCATAGCACCAAAACTTGGTGCTGGGGTAACAAAATTTGAAGCCATGTATGCTATTTTATCAGTTGTAGATGGTCCTTTATAACGAGCAAGAGCTCCACCACTTTGACTTTTGACAAATTTAGTTTTAGTGATTCCACATTCAACACATTTACATTTAAGCATTAAACGTCCATTTTTAGCCATTACAAATTGTTCAGACTCTGGTATACACTCAGTCTGTTTCTTCTGTTTTACACAATATGATTTAACCATTATATATATATTGATTAGATATTAATCACAGTATTTATTCCTCCATTTTCCTGCTTTTTTATCCCAAACGGTTCCAGAGCATGACGGATCTTGATGCTCACTTGGAGATGTCCAGAATTTCTTTGAGAATAATCCGTTTTTCGTGTTGAAGGCACCTTTTGCGATATCTCCACTCCAGTATTTATCAAACAATTTTTTATCACCTCCAGTAGCACCTATAATGAAGGATGCAATATCTTGAGCCTGTTGAAACCCCGGAATCTTATCGCCGATCTTTTTGTTAATTGTTTCACCAACTCCTCGGCCTTTTGTCTTTTTTTGGGCGCTCACAAAACGGGTTTTAACGCTTTTACATTCAGAGCAAATGCATCTCATCATAAGTCGCCCATTTTTGGTTTGAACATATTTTTCACTTTCTGGTACGCATTCTGTCTGTTTTTTCTGCTTTACGCAATACGATTTAACCATTATATATATAAGTTATATATTTCTGAAATAATGTTGAATGAATCTCTCATTCTTCATTGTGTCATATATGTCAAACACTTCCAACAAATTAGAATACGTATTCCCATGGTTCATCTCATTCAAAAAGTATAAACAGAAGTATCCGCATGTGGTTGTATTTATATTCTGTATCTGATTGTTTTGATGTAGCAATGTTAAATTCTTCTTTTTTCCGTGATCAACTATTTCTTGAAATGGAGGCATACCAAAACTATCAAAATAATTGATTACCTTATCTTTTACATAAGTTGCAACCCAATGACTACCACTCAGATATGACGGTTGGAGATTGTAAATGAATATTCCTAATTTGTGATTATGTGCCACAGTCTCGTCTCTCATTAGTACATTTTTTATCGGTATATTCAAATATAAACACCAGTTTATTAAATCAAAATTACTCATTGGTATATTCTTATGGAATGTTGGCTTTCTTACTTTCTTTTCGGTTTTAAGATCTTTTTTTTTGGAAGCACCAATCCACCTGTTCTAAGAAATTTATCATATTCATCCCAAGAACCAATGAATGGTGGCGGTGTGTAAGCTAATACATCTTTCTTACTTGGTAGTCTAATATTTCCCCCATCCTTCTTTGAAGTGTTATCAGTTGTTGATTTGTTAGTTGTTGACCTTCTTGATCTTGTTTTCGTTTTCGGAGCACTAATTCCAATCATTGGAAAACCAATACGCGGTGCTCCATGACCAACCTTTATAACCTTTCGAATTTGTGTCTTCGAGATTTTTAAATCAGATCCAACACCGGATCTCTTAGCCTTATTTAATTTATTGATTTGACGTTGAGTTAACATTAAACTATCATTGCCAGTCAGATCTGAATTGCTTAATCGAATTGTGATTTCACTTTTATTTCTATAAGCAGTCAAAAGCTTCCTTCGCTGTCCTTCTGACAGATTCACTTTATGAGAGTGATAAGTTGTCATTACTTGTATATATATTATATGTTATATAATTTCTTGTTTATAAAACGTATACAAAATAGAATGGTTTATACATAATATTCAATTGATTGATTTATACAATAACCAGCTCATTCCCCACCTTGTCAATGACGATTGTCTCATCATAAAGAACGATGGCATGGACGTTGAAAGGACTATCTCCCGCACTATTAGCGTTTAGTTTATATCTGAAGATCAACTGCTTTGGGTCTCTAGTTACTCGCTCTGCTTGATATGATAAATCAAAAAAGATAATAGGATAGAGAGAGTTGTAATTTGCCAAGTTGAGTTGTGTACCGCTGTTGTAATCATTCTTTCTCATACCATAAGACATCAAATCATTGAAGATCCTAACTTTGGACTCACTATCATATTCGGTCTCAGGATAAAACACTCCGTTGCCGTATTCCAATCGGCATGTTGTCAAATAACTACCATTCCCACGGTCAAGATTGATATTGTAGGTATCAAATTCATAGGGATTTTCATCTGCATTGTTTGATTTAGCTCGTTGTAGATATACAAAGATAGCCTTAACATTATCAATACTGGATGAGATCTGGAAGAATCCACTGCTATTCGTTGGTGCGGAAACCTCATACATTTCGCGCATATACGTCCAAGTTTTCTTTACCAAGAAGGAACTAACAAACTTATCATATAGGCTGTCCTTTGGAGTCAATTTTGGGACCCATAGAAGGAATCTATTAAGGACCACTCGTCCATCAGCTACATCATCGGCCTTTTTAAGTAATTCGGCGTCATTCTGCAACTGTATATTGAATTGGAGTTGCATTGGGAGTAACATTCGACCTTCCAGCTCTTCAAAGAAACTGTAACGATTTAGAGGTATAACAACATTGACATCATTGAGACCTGTCGTCAAAAGTCGCCTAGCCTCAAACCCTGCATTCTGATTAGCATTTGCTATCCTATGGTCGGTATCTAGATACCAAAGACTATTTTTTGCTACTGAGCGACTAAAATCGTCACTATATTCGAGGAGGTTCTTAACGAAAGTAACTTTATGGAGATTATCGGTATCATAAACGATTTTTCCTGCTGATTTAATCATCATGTGGGCAATCAATGAATGTGCTCCATTAATAACTGTGATACGATTCGCCCCCGTGGTTGCTCCATCAGCTAACATTTGCACCTGAAATTGCACCTCGAAATACGCATTATACCAATCGTAGAATGAACTTCTATCGTTAATCGTGAACTTATAGCCGTTTTTAAGTTGGTGCTGACCGTTAGCTGGGACTCGAATAACATCATCGAGTTGAAATCGAACCAACTCATATCTCTGTAAGTATTCACTTGTTCTGAAAGACATTATATTATTATGTTATATAATTTTGCAATTATGTACCAATTTTTTTAATCATTTTATTCATTTTACTCAACGCCTTCTTTTTACACCTAATCCTGATATTAATCTATTGATGATCATATCAGTACTTTCATTTTTTTGTTGGTGTCTGACAGGTGAGGTATTTACTTTCTGTAAGATTGGGGATAGTGCCTTTTGCCTTGCATTTCCCTTCCTCATATTCCTAAGCCTTTCCATTATAAGGTCTCCGGCTTTTTCTGATGCCTTTTTACCCAGTTTATCACCTGCATGAGAAATACCTGATTTTATCGCCTTCTTACCTAATGGCTTGACAATTTTTTTAACAACAGACGACATAACACTCTTCATCGGTTTGAAAATGTTATCAACGATAATCCCTGACCCTTTGTGCTTATATACAAATTTACCAAATTTTGGATGGTAAAACCTCTTGAATTCATATGGTTTCATTATATACTATTATGTTATATTATTCTTTCCTTTTCAAAATTAATGAAAAAGACGTATCCGCTCCATTCAGGTTAATTAACCGTCTCTTCCCATCTGTGATGTATATTCGAATGCTACTTATCTGTTGCTTATTAACAGGGTTATATGTGACCCTACGAGGCTCGATTGTAAACGAATAACTCGGCTGTAGTACGCTGGTCGAAAAGGTATAAATGATATCCGACTCTTCACCATCGACTAAAGAAGTATTGACTAGATCGCAATGTATATTTAATATATCGGTATCTTGGCTTAGATTTGGGACTCTTGGTCCAATATTAACCGCATCCTTTAATACCTTTTTATCAAACCCTATAAGGTCGTTGAAATTGCTATGCGTCAAATCAAGTTGATAATTTTGAGATAAAGTGATTGTTACTCGGAATGTTGTTGAATCAAAATCAATAGAGATGGGATATATAGGGTTATCATCATCTCCCGTCTTAGTAATCTCTTTAATATATTCATCAAATTCAGAATAATTCCAAACACCTGCAGGAAAAGTTATATCTTCAAATTTATTCCCATTATCAGAACTATATTTAATCAGCTGATTACCATATGAGGGATTTACATTAAACCATGTAAATGACATGTTAATAATACGATTGAGGCCTATCATATATTGGTAATTGCTATCCAATGTTATAGGCCTGTTGAATTTAGTTGTAAAATTTTGAGGAGTGTTATTACCTTGATTTTTAACACTATATGATGATAATACTAACTCACGATCCATATATATAATACAGTTACATAAATTAGACTTTAAAGTACAGATTATATATCTGTTTATATTGTTGTTTATTTATAGTAGACCTTTTTAAAAGTGTGTCTAATATAGCGACTCCCATATTTCGCATTTTAACTGATGTGTTTCCTGCGTTTATTGAACCGATGATCAATTCCAATTTTTTGAGAAGCTGTTTTACATCGTTAAAAAATATAACATTTCCACCTTTCTGTTTTTTTCGAATACCAGAACCTTTTATCGTTTTGGCTTTACTTTCGTAATGTTTTATGTAGTCATTTAATGCAACTCTTGCATTGTTTATTCTCTTATTTTTAATCTGTCTTTCCGCTTCAGATATAGTTCCCCTATTATATTCTTTAGTAACATTCGCCTTGAAACCTTTCAATTGTCTCCGTTTATATTTGGCTTTCTCTAAAATCTTATTAAGATAGTTCTTGGTTTTCTTTGGTGTCATTTCAGGCTGATCTAATTTCATTTGCACTTCATCATAATCGTCGATACCAACGTCATCTAGTATTTCACTTACTTCATCATCAGCATCTAAAGCATAATCAATTTCATCCTCATCGTATTCAGGAGGTAATTCATCTTCATATTCAGGAAAATATTGGGGATCAACAAAAATCTCCTTTTTTCCTTCTAAAAGATCTTTTAAAGATTCTTCATATGTTGGTGGTTTCGGTACAATCTGTTTTTCATTTTGTGGCATTACAGGCTCATTAAATAAATTATCTACGTCCATATCCTCAAAAGGATCAACTTCAGGATAGTAATCTGGAGCTTCCAATTCACCTCTCATCCCCTTTTTGACACGATTTTTGGGTACTTTTGCTATCTGCAAATTACTTTTAATTACATCATCTAATTTACTTGTCACTGGTTTGAATACCTTCGAAAATGACTCTTGGCTTGTCTGCTGACCGATATTATTTTGTGTGATTGCATTTTTAACATAATTGATTTTATCGCCCAAATCAGATTTACTCTTTGCAAGCTCTTTCCATCTAAGTAAACTCATTTTATTTTATATTATTACGTTACATAAAAAATGAAAATTGAATATAAAAATCAACATTTAACATAGCGTTTAACACCTTGATGTACACCGTGTTGAACGCTATGTTGAACTGAAAATAATATACCCATATAATATAATGAGAATACCGAATTATGACACTGAAGACGATATGGCCTCAAACTTTAGACAACTATACGATTTCATGCCAAATCAATGTTTCCGGATGCTGATTTCCTCACCATCAGGTGGAGGTAAATCAAACCTTTTACTTGATATGATATATCGGCTATTGTTTTATGATAAAATATATTTGTATGGGAAAAATCTTCAACAATCAAAATATCAACATCTTTTAAATACCTTTGAACCCCTTAATCAAGAGGCTGGTTATTCTGTTATTGAAGCAAGTAATGATAAAATAATACCGCTTGATAAAATATCAGATGAAGGCCAAAAACTAGTCATCTTTGACGATTATCTCAATACGGGATCAAAAAATGATAGCGAAATACGCAACTATTTTACAAATTCAAGAAATAAAAATTGCAGTTGCATTTATTTATCTCAAAGCTATTATAATACCGATAAAACAATCAGATTAAATTGTACTCATCACTGTATTTTTGAATTCCCATCTAATAATGAACAAGGAATGATTTGCAGAGAACTTGGAATCAGTAAAAACGACTATCTCAAAGCAACTGCAGACCCATTTAGCTTTTTATATATTGATAAGCCACGAAAATTCGTAACTAAGAATTTCAATGAAAAAATATAATATAATATAACTGATTGATATAATATGAGTTACTCAAACGGTTTATTACAATCAAATAACACTAATATTACACCAATTAAAGGCCCTCGAGGTGAAAAGGGTGACCCAGGAGTCGGCTTTGATGTTACGCCTGAAGGTAATTTCAATTTGAACAAAAAGAGAGTAATAGGGCTAAAAACGCCTGATGACGTTGCGATCGATGATTCAATTGAAAATTATTCAAGGGATCTCGAGACGGCCGTAAATAAACGATATCTTAACCAATTCTTCCTTAAAAAGAACAGAAATGAAACAGTGTTTGATTGTGCCGGCCTTTCATTGCAAAATACCGAAGTGTATTATCCAAGTTTATATAACGATCGATCTGTACCAAACGTAGGCTATGTTAGTGTTGAGGATAACAAAGTAAGGACTGAAATTGATACCAAACTTGCTACTAAGGCTGACAAATCGTACGCTGATAATACATATTTAACGAAGAAATCAGGAGGTGTCTTAGCTCAAAGCCTTCAAAACAAAGCAGACAAATCGTACGTTGATAACAGTTTTTTAAAAAAGGTCGTAGGACGCGTTTTGACTCAAAAAATTCTAAGCAAGCTTGATATTCACGGTAGTAACATGATGCAGGCAAATCTCCATATGGGTGGGTATAATATAACCCATCTAAAAACCCCAACCAATGATACAGACGCTGTAACCAAAAAATATATGCTTGATCATGTTGATAGCAGTCATATAACTTCCGTTGGCCAAGAAAACACGTTTGCCCATATAATGGCCGATAGTATCAATCAATTAAGCGAGGAAGATGATATAAAGTTAGGCAGTTTAATCGATCATCCGAATTCATACCATAAGATCAATACGAAAGTTGTAGACAGTAAGCTGGTACTTGACAGCAATAAAGGCTACTACTCAAGCAGATTAGGTATCAATGTATATAGTTTACCAATCAATCGATACACAATGGTTTTCGAGCTATTTTTTCCAGCTGAAATAGATCATGATAGTCTAGATATCGATATTGTATCATCAATCGACAACATCGACAAATCAACTACGCGAGTTTATGATGGATATAGTCGAACAATAGCACAAATTAATAAATATCAACAACATCCTAATAATTATCTCTATGTTGATATCGTTTTAAAGATGAAATCAGGGAACGTATATGTCTCAAAATTACAAACATATATCGTGATTTATGGAATAAAAGGTTATCAGAGTAACGTTGATCCTAGGATATACGATCAGCTATATTATGTTGAAAATGATAGAATAGCTTTCAATGCATCAATTGATATGAAAACAAAGGCTATTTATGGTATTAAACCAGCTACTACTAATGACCAAGCTGTTAATTATGAACAGTTAAAAAATTTTCGGGACAATTTGAAGTCTGATCTTGAATTAAAAATGGATAAAAAAAGAAACAACAGCTATTACCATAAAATTTTCGAGTATTTTTATGATCTAACGGATCCATCTGAATTCATCATGGCAGATGCAAACGGAGCGGTAATTCAGGGATTAAATAATGGTCTTGTCTTTAATCCCACAAAATTGTTAGAAGATTTTGATCCAAAAAACGGCTTTATGAGTGGTTTCGAAATTAATTTAAATGAAAATATAACTGGATCCGATGACTGGACTATATATATGGCATTTAAATATGACTATAAGCCCGGTGATAATAAAAGAATTAAAATTGAATTTATCGAGGGTGATAGCTTTAGTTTTCCGTGGGTTAAAGTGGAGCATAATAAGCTATTCATCGATTATGATCTAGATTCATATACAGAGCAAATAAGAGGAACATATTTTGATAAATATTTGAATGTCTGGTATAGTAAAATAGTAAATCAATTTAGAATCGCTGTTTGCAATAATGCTATGAGTATTGATCAAACATTGTCTGGGTTTAATATCAATGCATCCAACATTAAAATCAGTTCAGATTACTATGTACAAAGAATCGCTTTTAGTAACACAGCAATGTCAGTGAATAGTCGAGAGTATCACAAAGTCCAATTTTTAGATAAAACAATGGGTATATTCTTCGAATAAATTATCTAACTCACTATTATATGAAAACTGCAGATTTAATACATGAGATGCTGAAAACTATTGAACGATTGATCACAAATATCAGGAAATTATGCAACAGATTTAAAAATAGAAATAAAACATAGTCTAAGCATAATATATATGCCGAAACAACACAAAAATATATTCGAATGGAATCATATTAGTGACAAGTTAAATCAAGCGCAAATTCAAGAATTGAAAGAATACTACAAAGTATACCATAAGAAGTGTTGGTGTTATAAACAAGCTACAAAAACCTTTAAAAGGCTTAAAATAATAGGCAATTCGCTGGCTATTTTATTTGCTTCGGGGGGCATAGTATCGTCCGTTTCAACTGGTGGTATCAGCCTGGTTGCAATCAGCACGGGAGCTTTATTGATACAAGGCTGGCTTAAACATCAAAATCTCGATTTGAAAATTCAAAATTGTATATATGCAACCCAATCCTATATGCATATACTTAACACACTAAAATTTATTTTGCGAACGGGTGAATTCGACCTATCCAATATCCTAATAACGATGAAAAACACCGATGACTACATAAGTGATAACAGCCCGATTATAGATAAGTATATGGTAAAATATGATAAAATTTTTACTTTATAAGGCGCAATATCTCTGCATTTTTCAATTCTAAAATATTTGCCCAATATCGATTATAAAATTCAAGCGTTTTTCTCGATTCAGTAACACAGATAAAATTGTATGGGATATCGAGCATTTTAAACAGCTGTCTTATAATATATTTCGTTGAGATCATCCTCTTTCTTCTTTTATTTATAGATGGAAGAATAGTACCGATCTCATGAAACACTTTGTAAATCTTATAGCGCTGATTATGAGACAATTGAACTCCATTTTTAATACATAAATCGTTTAAAACATTCTCAACATGGTATTTACGATGATAGATGCTTTTTCGCCATATCTTGTGTATGTTCTCGTAAAAATCGAAATACTCATTGTAATAAATAGAACCATGAACCAAACCGCAATTAATACAAACATTTATACCGTTTTGATTTGACATATCCTGCTTACTACAGCATGGCTCAGCATCCTTGTTACCTTCTATCAATAGTTGATCGCATAAAGGGCATATAGTTTCTTTTAAAATTTTTAATTCATCGTGGATTTCAGAATTACAAACCATTATATATATAACACACATAACTTAACGGCACAGCTGTTTTGGCAGTAAATTTTAGAGTAAACTTTTTGAGTAAACTTTTTGAGTAAACTTTTTGAGTAAATTTTACTCAAAAAGTTTATATATAAAAAACTTTTTACTTGTTAAAATATGATTGGTCAATAGAAATCACGTCATTAAAAACATTGTGGAACCATCTTTTACTCATTAATCATTTATAACTTATGGCTAAAACCGTAAACTGAATAATTATGTATTTAATGTTGATCCTTACGAGGCCTTCCACGTTTTTTCTGGTTTTTAGGTATACACTCTAAACGTACATGATTTTTGTCTTCATTTGATATTTCAGATCTGCTGTTAAGGTCTGAAGATAGCATTTTAATAATACAAATATTTGTTTTAAGGATGCTCTGAATACAGTACATTTTATTAATGAAGTCTATATCGTTCAAGCTTTGATCAGCTTCTGATATGTGTTTGATATTTAATGTTATATCACTCATTCTATATATATTAATAAAGAAAATAATTATCTGTTTATATCTATCACTTAAACGCACTATAAAACTACATAAGAATAAAAAAAATTCTTACTCATGAAGAAGCATTTTAAATATTAATCATTTCAAAACCGTTGGGGTTCCAGCCCTGATTTGCATATGTCAACCTAAGCCAAAACCAAAAAACGAACCAACTTTTCAACCAAAACCAAAAAACGAACCAACTTTTCAACCAAATGGTTTAATTATGGGCAAGAATTCATGCATTATTGAATATTAATCATGTTACGCATCTGTTTATATCTAAACGCACTATAACTGGTATAAAGAAATAATATATAGTATTATATTAATGGGAAGGAATCTTAAATACGATAATGATGAAGACAGACGTAACGCTATTACTAAATCAAAGACGAAATACATGCTTAATAAGCCTTGGTATTGTGATATTTGTGAATATCACAGTTGCCTTGCAGGAAAATGGAGTCATATGATGACCAAAAAGCATATTAAAAATGCTGTTATTAAAGCTCTTGAAGATGATGATCGGTTTAATATTATACCTGATGAATAACATATAAAGAAAAATTATATAATTATATATTGTATAGCACAGTATATATGAATTGCTGTTATCTGTTGCCTTAGGTGACCAAAAATATATTTATTTCTGGTTATCTTCAAACACACCAAAAATCTCAAAAATAATTTTTACTATAAATCACTTAAAGAAATATTAATACTATAAATTTAAAAATGGAAAATAAAAATTTTATCTCAACCAATATTAATATGGATGAATCTGATCTCAACAATCTATCTAAAACTGAACTCATAAAACTAGTATTATCACTAAAAGCAAACCAACCAAGAGTTTACAAACCTAGGCCACCAATCCCAACTCCTCGTAAGAGTGTTAAACAGATGATTGATGATTATGAGGAAAATGTCATTCAACCACCTCCTGAATTTAGGGATGATTACAAGCCTAAACCCATGCCACGGACTATAAAGACAGCCCCACTACCATTACCAAGGACAAAGATAGAGGAAGTTGCTAAAGCTATGAAAGGCTACACAAAGTCTTTTGAAATTGGTATAAAAAATAATAAAGACCCGTTATTACAGCTTCAAAACACAAGAAAAGCTGTAGAAAATCACATAATAAAAGAGCTATCAGCAATGAAAGGACTCAAATTTGCTGAAACTCTTAAGGTGACATTTTCAAAGATGACTGGCGATAGTGTAATATATAAAACAGCTTATTTTAATTGCAAACCACAAACAATCATCAATAATCTAGAGATCGCAGCATCACTACAAGCATCTAAACAACAGATATTAAATTTCGTAGCTCAGTGGATATCAGAAGGCTCGGGCTGGGTATTACAATCTGTTGATGGTCATTATCTCAATATAGTGAAATATGAACCAATGAAAGGCTCCTCGTATATTCAGCCACCACCAGAACTCAGAAACAGCGCAAAAGGATTGATTAACATTAAAAATGAAGATAATGAATGTTTCAGATGGTGCCATACAAGGTGCTTAAACCCGCAGGATAAATACCCTCAGAGGATTAAAAAATCAGATAAAGCATACATTGAGAAGTTGAATTACACTGGGATTGAATTCCCAGTAACCATTAAACAGTTTAACAAAATTGAGAAGCAAAATGAGATTAATATTAATGTTTTCGGTTATGAAAACAAACAACCATATCCCATCTATATATCAAAAGAAAAGTATGACAATCAGATGAATTTATTATTGATAACTGAAAATGAAAACAAGCATTATGTTCTAATAAAAGATTTTAATAAATTCATGTATAACCAAACTAAACACAAAGAGAGGAAGCACTTCTGTATGCACTGTTTACAATGCTTCAGTTCTGAAAAAGTATTAAATAATCACAAAGATAATTGCATTCAAGTCAATGGGACACAAGCAGTTAAAATGCCTGATAAAGACAATAATATACTAAAATTCAACAACTTTCATAAGCAACAAGCCGTCCCATTTGTGATATATGCTGATTTCGAAGCTATAACCGAAAAGATTTCCGGTTGCAAGCCTAGTAATAACAAATCATATACTGAAGCCTATCAAAAACACAAAGATTGTAGTTATGGTTATAAGGTTGTTTGTTGCTATAATGATAAATATACCAAGCCGGTACAAATATATCGGGGTGAAAAGGCTGTATACAAATTCATGGAAGCCATGCTTGAAGAGGTTGATTATTGTAAAAAAGTGATGAAAAAACGATTCAACAAACCATTAAAAATGACTGAAGAAGATGAAGAGGAATTTAAAAAAGCAAAAGAATGCCATATCTGTGATAAATCATACAATGATGACGACATACGAGTTAGAGATCATTGCCATATTACTGGTAGATACCGAGGTTCATCTCATCAAGACTGTAATCTAAAATTGAGAATTGAACCTGATAAAATAAAAATACCCGTGATCTTTCATAATCTAAGAGGATATGACAGCCATTTCATAATGCAAGAGATTGGAGCCATTGTAAAGAACAACACATACAAAAACAAGAAAGGAGAGATTAAACAAATGAATATAAATGCAATACCTAACAACATGGAGAAGTATATGGCTTTTATGCTTGGAAATCATTTAACATTTATTGACAGCTTCCAGTTCATGAGCTCTAGTCTTGATAAATTAGTTAGTAATTTGCCTAGAGAATCTTTTAAATATACATCTGAAACGTTTAAAGAAAAAAAGCTTGATCTAATGACTAAAAAAGGAGTATATCCTTATGACTATATGGACAGTTTTAATAAATTCAATGAAGGGTTGCCAACTAAAGAAGACTTTTACAGCATATTGAATAATGAGCATATCAGTGATGAAGACTATCAACATGTTAAAAATGTCTGGGAAGCATTTAATCTTACAAACATGGGTGAGTATCATAATCTGTATCTTAAAAGTGATGTGCTTTTACTAGTTGATGTATTTGAGAGCTTTAGAAAAACATGTATTCAGTATTATAAGTTAGACCCATGTCATTACTTTAGTAGCCCTGGTTTATCATGGGATAGTATGCTAAAGATGACTAACATCAAATTAGAGCTGATGACTGATATTGATATGTATCAATTCATTGAAAAAGGTATGAGAGGGGGAATAAGCTATATAGCCAATCGATATGGAAAATCAAACAATAAATACATGAAAACATACGATGAAAAGGCGCCCTCAAAGTATATAATGTATCTTGATGCTAACAATCTTTATGGATGGGCTATGAGTCAATATTTACCAACTGGTGGATTCAAATGGATGACACAGAAACAGATTGATAAAACAAATATTACTCAGTACACTGAAGACAGTAAAAAGGGATTGATATTGGAAGTTGATCTTGAATACCCCAAAGAGCTGCATGATTTGCATAATGACTACCCTCTTGGACCAAAAAAGGTGAAAATAACTGGAGACATGTTATCAGATTATTGTAAAAACATTGCCAATAAATACAATATATCAACAGGTATTGTTCATAAACTGATTCCAACTTTAAACAACAAAGAAAAATACGTATTACACTACAGAAACCTTCAGCTATATCTCGATCTTGGGTTAAAATTGAAGAGAGTACACCGAATCCTCAAATTTAATCAATCACCATGGTTAAAGCAGTATATTGATTTCAATACAGAAAAACGTAGGGATTCTAAAAATGCTTTTGAGAAGGACTTCTTCAAGCTTATGAACAATTCAGTGTTTGGTAAAACTATGGAGAATCTCAGAAAGCGGGTTGATGTAAGGCTAGTGACTGATAAAAACAAATTATTAAAAATTGCTTCTAGACCAACATATGTAAGCAGTAAAATATTCAATGAAAATCTAGTAGCAGTACATAAAATCAAAGAAACACTAACCTTGAATCGACCTGCATATGTGGGTATGTGTATCTTAGATCTAAGCAAGACGTTAATGTATGATTTCCATTATAACTACATTAAAAAGCATTATGGAGTCAAAGCAAAGCTGTTATTCACAGACACAGACAGCTTGACCTATGAAATCGAAGCTGAAGATGTATACAAAGATTTTTGGAATAATAAGCATAAATTCGACAACAGTGACTATCCTGAAAGCTCCCAGTTTTATAATAAAACCAATAAAAAGGTTATCGGTAAATTCAAAGATGAATCCGCAGGAGTGCCTATACGCGAATTCGTTGGTTTGAGATCTAAAATGTATTCATATCTAAAAGACAATTATAAAGAAGAACGAACCGCAAAAGGAATTAAGAAAAACGTCATTAAAAAAGATATGACGCATAAGAATTACAAAGACACACTCTTTAATAACAAACAAATGCATCATACCATGAAAACCATCAGAAGTCAATGCCATCAACTTGGAAGCTATGAGATCAATAAAATATCACTGAGTTGCTTTGATGATAAACGATATTTACTTGATGATGGTATAACAAGTTATGCATACGGGCATTATAAAATAAAAAAAACTTTAATATAATTCAATTATATATGGAAACAGTAAATCAACTTGCAAACCACATTAAAAAATTCACGGTAAAAGAATTAAAAAAAGAAATATTAAAGGTCAAAAAAACATTTCAAGTTTCTAGGCTACGACGTTCGGAAGTGGAACAAGTTATACTTCTAAATCATCAGTATTTCACTCACTTATTAAAAACAAATAAAAAAACCGACAAAAATCACACAATGGTGTATTACGGAGCCGGTTGGGATATGAAGTTTTTAAATATGAAAAAGTACGCAAAAATAAAAACATTCATCCTCATCGACGCTTTGCCTAATTTACAGCATTATAAGCCTGATTCCACTGGTTATAAAGACAGTTACAACAAAAAAGTATTCATAAATAAAATAACAAAAGAAGCCAGTATGAAGGGCTACAAACTAGAAAGCATAAAAGGAAATTTATTAACTTACACAAATGGTCCCAAAAAGATCTTGTATTACATAAATACTACGGTCGAGCAGAGTCTAAGAACACCTTCAATCAGAAATAAAATCAATAAAGCTATATGGATACACATTGAAGGATTTAATCCATACCAGTACGGATTAAAGGCAGGCGACTTACCTAATTTAAGAGAAACAATTTCAGATCTATGATTATTTTTAACAAGCTAGATTCAAGGTTTAGATTTAGGTTTATATAAACGCATTGTTTTTTCAAAATTATAAAAAGAGTATAAGAAGATTTTTTTATTTGAACCAAGGGTTGTTTTAGGGTTGGTTTTTCAGGCTTGGTTTTACAGGCTTGGTTTTCTAGGGTTTGAATTTCAGTTTTTGATTCTAATATTTGATTCCAATATTTGAATCCATTTTTGGATCCAGTGCTGTGAGTAGTATAGGAGTTGGGGATGTATGAGATCATAAAAATTTTTATGATCTCGTACCCCCAACTCCTATACTACTGTACATATGCATTACCGGGTGTGCGGGAATCATTAAATGCCATCAAAGAGAAACTACTTCTACTCGAGTACGATTAATTATATTCTCAATCTTTCTATCCCGCCCACCACTTGAAATGTTAATTTTATTTACAACATAATCCTTTGTTTTATAATGGGAAATAAAACGATGTTTGTTTTGAAGTAAATAATCTTGTCACCTTCTCTGTAACCTCGTGATCAAGGAGAACAATGGAAACTACTGCTTATCAATTAGGCTATGCCAGGAATGTGGAAAACTTTGGCCAATTTTTTTGTTATGTTAATAAGCTCTCTGGCAGTTTTTTTCGGGTCTGCGGCTCCTCATGTTCTTTACAACAACAAAAAACAGACAGACGAGTTGAGGCTTTGATTATAAAGATTTTAAATTAGATTATTGTTTATAGTAGATTTTTAACTTTGAGTACATTTAAGATGACCACAAATTTACTAGTTGAAAAACTCTTTAAGTGTCACCCTTGTAAAATAAAGTTTTGATTTTGATTGATTGATTGATTGATTGATCAAAGCGTCAAGTATACATGAAAGACACTGAAGCAGAAGTGAAGAAATCAGAGGCAGAAACTTGTTGAGTTTTTTTAAATAAATTACAACACTTGTACTATCAACACCCTTTGAATCAGGATTGTGTATCGAGAACTCAGGATGCTATTTTTCAATATAAGACATTTGTAGAGTAGGTAAGAAACAACTTAGTAGGCCCAAACAATACAATGTGATTACTGAATTGTCATGACTTTGGACCAGCAAAAGAAGATTAAACCTAAGAAATAGACATAATGCCTCCCAGTGTAATGACCAAAATAACAATGAATTAGCCTGGTCAGCAGATCAACATTGTATAGTAGTAATTACAAGTAGTGTGGCATCTATCGGCTTACCAAGGTTTTTTATATTTTTTGTTTATTAACTGGAATACAAACAACATTTTACTATCGACTTACCCAGGTGCTCAACAGCAGCGGCAGATGTATTCCTAGTTTATATGCAGTCCCAGTCAACCTCGCTACCTTGGGAAAAAAAAACAAAATGGAAACTTGGTTTAAAAACACCAAAAGAAATGGCAGTCCAAATTGTTTTTCATATTCTGTGCGCAGCATAAAGAAATTAAGAAAGCCTGCATTTGGGATCTGTAGCACTCCTTTTAATTGTTTAATCTCAAATCGGCATATCATACAACATCATATTATACAGACTGCTAGTTCTTTAGTGGTTCAAAAACCTTAACAGTCTATCGAGGGTCCTGTTTCACGCACAAATTTTAACCAAATTCACGCATCACATATACTTGAAACAGCAGAATTCACAAATCACATCTCTTCTAGCTATTTTCATCTGTCACTGAATAATTTTTGCCCTATTTTCACACATCACTGACTTATATTTGTCCTTTTTACATGTCAAACATAGTCCCTTTGCTACCCTCTCTATGCCATGCAGAAATCAGTGTCACATTCCAATAATTCATAATTTGTGTTTAACAAATAAAGAAGCTTAAATAAGGTCTCGGTCGAGAGCGACCGAGCAAAGATGAAATTCAGCAATTAGTTTACGGGAAAACCACAAAACTGACACAATAATTATATTTCATTCAGTGTCCGACGTAAAATAAGGCTAAGCATTTCAGGTAAGTTTTTTACCTTTCAATCTTGATCTCGTCTTTTTGAACTTCAATATTAAAACTTCAACGACTCTGAGTGCAATTTCGTTTCAGCATAATATAGTAGTCTCGATGACAGCCGTCCTTTGCTTCGTTCGACTTGAACAAGGCGTATAATTTCCAGAAAAGCTATTGCTTTGGATCTTCCCGTAAACATTAATTGTTGTCACAATTTTCCAGGATGAATAGATGATTTAAGAGGAGATTGTCGATGAAAATATTCAAAAGAAAACTGTCTCGCTCGCTTTCCTTGCGAGTTTCATTCAACTCAAGAAGTGAACACCGCGCCACAATTTTTCCCGCCTCACTTCGTTTACATCAAAATGAAATGTCCAGTGGATTTATACTTACAAAGGAATTTAATAAAAACAATTATTGCATTCGCCCTTGTTGGATACAAGAAGAGAAGCCTTCGAGAAAAGCTGAAGAAAAACGATAAAATATGATTTTTCTATGTTTTACACTCTGATAAAACATAGATTTTTAGCCAATCAGAGCGCGCGTAGACTCCTATCTATATTATAAATAGTAATAATTTCATAGTAATAATTTCAGAAATTAGAAAATTGGCACTGATTAAACATTCATGTATATTAATTACAAATTTGTTTGACAGATTTTTTGCAAATTAGGAAATTGTGATATTTTGCCGATTTTTAAAGAATCTCCAAATCTATCTTTCATATTTTTACAAAAAAATTGGGCTGTGAGCATGGTTCAAGCCGAAAATTAGGCTTTATTATAAAAGTTTTCGCGAGATTTTAGGTCAAAAAAGGCTTTCGCGACCTCTAAGGAGAATCAAATTGCCCATGCCCATTAATTTATTTACTATTTGTTTTGTTGTGAAGATTCTAAGCAAGTTAATTAGTGGACGGTTTATGTATGATTTATCGTTTAGACGAAGTAGTTTCGTCTCCGCGAAAAAATGCAACAGCTTTCTTGTGCTGCTCGACTCGGAAACCGACGAAGACTCGGTCTATCTTGCCTGTAGGATTTGTTCGCGTCTTCAATGGATTATTAATGAAGTTTAATACAAAGAAAGTTGACTTACCGTGGTGTTTTGGTATCTCTAGCTCTGAAAATACGAGCGTTGACTTGACGTCGTGCAGGGTCGTGACAGATCAACGCGAGCTGCAAGACTTCCATCGAGTTGTAGCGAGAATAACAACTGTACCAGACGTCCATGGCTCGAACCAAGAAGAAAGACGACCTTTTTGTAAAGAATACTGTCTTAGCTGTACAAAAAGTATTCGTTCAGAGTTTTAAACTCTCTATAACTCGCAAGAACAACGCACATGTCACACTGCAAAGCGAGCTGGGGGCGGCCATTTTATGGGCTGTTTTCGTTCCCATGCCCTTGCGGTCGCCCTCGTGTCTTCTATGCTCTCGACCAATAGCAAGCAAGAGCGATTCACGAGCATCAGTGGAATGGACTGCGTGGAAAGTGGTCTCTGGAGCAAGATTTGATCTTTCTTTTCTCTACTTCGAACGTTCGGATTTATTTATCACAAAAAGAGCAGCCCTTTTGTGACCCTTTAATGCCACGAGGCAATAATTCTCCATCCTTATTCAAGTTTACGTACAAAGTGAAGACTACTCTCTGTACGGTCAGTTTTTTGACCGTTGAACTCAACTGTAGGGGTCTGTTTGGAAAAGCTCGCAGAGTTTGCTTAAGCATCAATATATTTTCTATTGCTAGAATGAAATGTAATTAATGGTTGACTGCATTAAGAAAGTAAACAATAAAGATAGCTTTACGGCGAGCTTAGTTTCTTTGTTGTTGTTCTTTTTTTTTTGCATTTTTACAAAAGCAAGACAGGTATGTTGCTAAAATCCTGAGTAAATTATATTCTCCTGTTTCTTTGTTGCTTTTCTTTGCCCCTTGAAACTTGCCGTTCCAAGGGGTGATCTCAACTTTATTACCGGGGGGGGGGGCACTTAAAAAAGTTCATGATACGGGGAGGCTTAGTCCAGTCCCTGAACTCTCTCTTCCGCGCGCTCTTATAGGGGTTGAACCCAGGCGCGCAAAGAGAGTCGTTGAACAGTTCGTTACAGAACGCATACCGAGATTAATGTAACGTCTCCCCGCGCGCGTTCTGTTATTCACAAACATGACAAATATCGTGTTAACGATGAGCATGATACTTCTTATTCGTGTACGTTTTTGCCACGAAAATAATATTTGTTACCTGATAGTGAGACTAAGCAGAATCTTGACGAACATGACTCAACGAGAGTACTTGCGTCAACGAAAAACCACTGTTGCGGTACTAAAAAGATTATTTCGGAAGAATCATCGGGGAGGATATACCAGGAATCGCTCCGAGAACAAATGGACACATTAATAGTCTCTGTTTTAACAAATATATAAAAACCGTTTTAGCAAATATATATCTCGCACAAAACAAAAAACAAAAACCAAATCAAATCAAATGCCATTCCCGTATAAAAAAATATTCCCATCAACAAAAAAATCTAGTCCCGGAACTCTCTCTTCGCGCGCCTGGGTTCATCCCCTATAAAGGGCGCGCGGAAGAGGGAGTTCAGGGACTGGACTAGGGGAGGCTCTGGCCCGCTCCGCCCCGAGCTTTAACCCCTTATCCTTTCATATTCCATTTTGACAGAAATTGTAGCCCTTTCGTATACCTTTTACTTAAAAAGGTACCCCTTAATAAACCTGTAAGACATGGCATAGACTAAGAACACGCCTTTTTGTCATTTTCAGAGTAGCGCTTAATTAATTAAATTATAAAATAATACGGCCATAGATTGCATCAGTTCGAAATATTTAAATTAAAAGCCCTTTTAAAAAACCTAAATGAGATATTTCCATACCCTTTCGTTTACCTAAACTTGTGAAATCCCTACCCTTTTATATACCTGAAGCCTTAAAAAGGTACCCCTTTCGGCCGGAGCCTCCCCGTATAGGCCATTATAGGGAGTACGCCCCCTCCCGAGCTATATGAGTTGCCGAGTATGTTGCTTATCTAGGGAACTTTGGCCCTCTGTGGGCAGTTTTGTCGCAAATAGACCGTAAGCAATCGGTTTTTTGTTTCCGAAAAACTACGTGCGACAGTTAAGTTCGAAGTACGCAAATGAGGAGACAAAAACAAGGATGTAATCTTATTGGTAATGGGGCGGGAGAGGCAGAAAGAAAAAACACTGCGGTGGTTTCTTTGTTGAACAAATTCCCGTACGCGGGAAATCCAGGAAAAATTCAATACATGCGTGTTACCCGGGAAATCCTTGCGAGTGAAATATAGCGGATCGCAATGTGTGTATATGCTTCTCCTGGCTTCGCCACTCGATACAGAGGCGACGGAGCGTTTTGGCACGTGAGGGGGTTAAGACTGTCCTAAAAATACTTTTTGTTTTCCGAGCAGTTTTAAGTCCGAATATTTCCGAAGATTCTACGATTTTTGTTCGAGGGCCATACGAACTTTTTCGAACTTTTCCGAAGATAAACGAAGTTTCTCGAAGACTTCCAATGAAGTTTTGAAGATGTTTGATCTCACTAACAAGACGGAATATCTTGACAAACCAATTTAGCGCTGCGCTCACGATATTTTCGGCACCAAACCATTGTGGGGCTGAGCCCACTGCTCCCGATGTACACGCTAACATTGCTGTTTTCGCGTTACACAATAGGAAAAAAAAGCCGACTGCTCGCAGTCTATGTGACAATGATCAATAAAATTCTCACACCCAAATCGCGGATCCTGTTCACCCGGACAAAAAAAATCAGCTTACGGCAGGTCACCATTGAGCGGATTTGTGTGTTTCATTGATCTTCACTGTTACTTTTTTCACTCGGTACATGAGTTGTGCCTATTTGTTTCCCAGGATCTAATCGCAGGTTTCGCTCGCCCGAAAAAAAAAATGCTTGAAGTACAGTAAAAACCCGCGAGTAAGAACCTATTGTTGTTCAGATTAGCCTAAACAGGTGCTTACATAAAGGGTCATTAACACGAATTTAGGCTAATACGGACCTTTATAGGTTTCATCTGTGAAATATCTTGAGCTTATTTTTCACAAACTAACTGTTGATGCAAAAAAGGCCTAAAAAAATTGTCAACGTTGTTTTGCATACTTTTCTGAACATTATCAACCCAAAGAAATACTGTACATTCTAACTACGTGCCATCTGTGTTAGAGCTAGAACTATACATGGGCTGTAGACGCACTTGATGTTTTGTTACAATTAATTTTGGATTTATTTTCATATATGTTCATGCACTTTTTAAAATAATTTTGCTATATAGAGTCAATTAAATCATGTTTACTACCACTCCTGTCCAATCTATATTCCACCTCTATTTAGCGGCCAACTTCTATTTAGCGGCCACTTTTCAAAGTCCAAGGGTGGTCGGATTGTATTTTTTTATCGTTATGTTGTGGTTAAAATTTATCTTTGGTTTAACCCTTTTACACCCAAATTTTCCCCCAAAAACGCTTTGTTTAGCCGCTAAACTGAAATTTTGGTACTATGGTCTTGAATTTACCTCAACTTTGGAATGAAAAATTGCTGAACCGTTCCAAATTTTTTGGGGGGCTTTTTTAGCTTCTTTTTTTTTTACAGGTGTAGACCGTGTTGTGGCCTGTTTAAGCAATGATTTTGCACCAAAAATGGATTGTGCTTTTCTTTCATTAGCTCTGTCAGAATGCAACCGATATTCAAAATGAACAGTCCTGTAGAAAGGACGATCCAATCTCTGTCAGATTGTCATGAGATTCCACTGACGTGCTAATTGATGACGTCACAAGTGAATCAATAACTGCACCTCCAAATAGCGTGTTTAATATTTTCAAACCAGGTTGATTTTCATTCCCTTTTGTTTCAGATCACGATAATGAATATGAGACAATGAAAATTAAAAATTAAGCTAGTTTGAAAAAATCTTAAACTAAAACAGATTTGAACCGGACAGTTTTATGAGTTGTATTACGGAACCAAATTCGCAAAGGGGGAGGGGGAGCCCTATATTGCTAGTGGATTAGGTCCAGAGAGGGTCTAGTGCGTTAGGTCACCGACATTATGGGTCTGTGGTTCGAACGTGAATGAAACTTTTGACTACAAACACGACTTCTTTTAAAACGAGATGTGGCAAGACGTTTCTTAAACAGTTGCTGATAAGAAACATAAGAAAAAGTGCGAATGAAGACCCCGATGTCAAAAAGGCAGTGTACCATTTAGATGACATTTTGAGTGTTGCGGTCAATATGATATGATGGGTCTGTAAGTACGCACCATAAATAATCCGGCTAACTCGCGACTACCGCCATACTTTTCATATTAAACTCGCGTGCAGTAAAACAGTCAGGCTGAAAATCGTTACCGTATTTTTATGGTTTTCTTAATATACACAACAGAGATACAATTGTTTGTTTATATTTATTTTTATTTCTACTTCACTTATTATTTAAATATTACATTTTCCAGGTGACATAAGCTTTTAGTACAATATATTTACACGTTTGAAGTCGATAACTTAATGCATGTATGTTTTCTGTTCGTAGAAACGCGCTCAATTACGTATTGACCCCCGAGTAGACTGTATTGACCAGTTAATGTCGCGAAAATGTTGCTTTACATATCGATATTAGAAATCTGCGACAGAAAAACGTGCGATAAATGTCGTACATTTTGTCCATTCCATGCTTTTTTTTAAATTGAATATATAACTAAATATCTACAAAAAATACATCAACATTTTTTCTGATTTATATTTACAACTTCATCAACAGGTCTTAACAATATATTTCCTTTTACTCGAGTAACAGCGAGGAATTCTGCGAAGAAGAAAAAGAAGTGTAAGTTTGTCAATCAAATCAAAGGGTTTAACTTTTCAAGGTTACTACATTTCCCATCAGTGTTTTCTCACAGCCAGGATGTTTTCGTACACTTACTTTCCTTAAGAAAATCTGTTACGCTCTAACCTTGCACGCATATGATAAAATAATTACCGCGACTGGATCATACTTCGGTTGTCGCCTGCTTATACATGTTCTTTTCGAACAGTCAACGAGGCTCAAAAAGACAACAAGGGGAAAGTAGCCTAGTCGTTTAAGTACAAATTCTGAAGCAATGCAATCCAAACCTCGCAACTATATGCCCCTTTAAGTCCAAAAGAATATTATTTGTGTTTTAAAAAGTAACGGTCGAGTGACTGTGTTGTATCAGCGAGCGTTGAGAGAATCAATCAAGGTTTCCGGGCTCAGTTCCACGCGCCTGGGTTGGACCCCTGACGCGGCAGGAAGAGTTCAGGGACCGAACTTAGAAATCCGGGGGTACAATTCCATCTGCTCCGTGTAGTAGAAATCAAGCCATGCTCTGGTCACACGAGTCACTGACCTTGAACATTTTTTTGTACTCGATCGAACAAAAAAAAATGTTGGTGTTGGCATACCTCGATAGTCCCCTGTATTTCCTTAGAGAAAGGATATTCCTTCTCTGAAGCGATGTCTTCTGTTAGGACAGGAAAGTTCTTAATTTCGAGGCATCCAATGTTGTCTGCCACAGTATCAAACCATGAAGATTTAGAAGTCGCTGAATGTTCTTCTGAGAAAAGAAACAAGATTCGTTAGACGTGATGATCTTGATGGAGCTTTTTCAGTAACGTTGAAATTCCTTTTTCGGCGATTTGCAAATTCCAGTTTATTTGCAACGAGGTAAATGCACAGAAGGGGAATTTGTGTTATAGAAGCAACCATGCCTCGGACAACTCAACGCATTGTCCAATCAATGATGTAAGAGAATTGTGAAAGATAACAGTTTTATTGCCGGTACTAAACCATGTGTAACCCTGACATTCAATTTCAATAAAGGCTGAACTCACTCAATTTAATTTGTATCTTGTATTATATATACCTGAATCCACAAATAAATAACGAGTGCTAAGAGAGAAGCACCTATCAGCTCTTTTAGGCTCGCTAGCTGCTGGGGTAATGGATAGAAGACACGCCTTTGGTCCACAAACGTCATCTGAAATATCACATACAACATAGCTAATCAATTTTATGATATTTGGAGAATTTACTGCATCCGGACTCTGACCTTGGAGACTAGTTTGTTTACAAACTGGAATTTGTTAATCAGTTCAGACAAGTAAGGCTAGTAGTTTATAGGAAACGTTATTTGTCAGTGGTTAGTTGTTTTCCCCTTGCACAGCCAACCCCAGAATGCAAAGTCGAATCCAGGAATTTTTATTTGGGGGAGGGGGGGGGGGGGGGTGGTACCAGACTTCGATTTAGAAAACACACAAATTACTTCATCACTACACTTCTCACACTTAAACTTTGCCGATTAAGTGTCTAGTAGGGGTTGTCCCCCCCCCCAACCAAACCCTCCACTTGGATCGGTACTGGCATGTATATTGCGTTCTACCATTGTAAAAAGGCATAATTGTTAAAAAGGCATGTCTACACACGGATACTCGACGCGTCATGATTTGTGATCTTTACCTTTTAAAATATTTGTAATAGCGCCTGCATTGTTGCAAGGGATACTGTGGACATTTCTTGATTCACCCTTTTCTTTTTGGCCTTTTGGCACCGGACTAAACTCGATATCCAGGCAGCCAGTGTTATTCAACAGTGTGTCAAACCACGACGGTTGAACGTCAAAGTAATCTTCGGCTATAGAAGAACAATTGTATAAAACAATGTCGTATTAGACCGAAATATGGGCACACTAGTGACTATCTTCGTCCGAGTAATATATTTAAGGCAATAAAGGGTGTTTCGTTACAATCTTAAAGCCCGTAAGGTCCGTAAGGGAAGCTGAAAATAGGACCCGCAGCCATAACTAACTATGCTGCAGAGGAGTATTTTTCATGAGCTTCGAGGTGTTTGAAATTGTGATGAGACACTCTCTCGATCGACTGTTTGATGTATCTTCTCTATGAAAACGGGTGAAAATATATCCTTTCTGAGATTACATATCTAAACAAGCGCTATGATTAAAGGATCTTGAGGAGAATAATCGCGGGATGCTTTCGCGCTAACACTAAGTTAGCAGACCCACTCCTTGTGCGAGAGTTTTATATTTCTCAGCAAATTAGACAATATCGGGCAAATAGAGGATATCTGCTGGTCCATACCATTGATCCTCTCTGAAGGTGTGTCTGCGTTGTAGTGGGAAGTGTTGCCAACAATTCTAGATTCCTCGTTGTGATGTTTTTTCTCCTTCTTTAGCACCGGATTGAACTGGATATCGAGACAACCAATGTTGTTTGCTAACAAATCGAACCACGATGACTGAGCTTCAAAGTAATCTTTACCTAGGGAAGAAACATTAGATTCAAATTTCCAATATCGATGCCGACCCATTTAGCATGGGAATACTACTTAACAATTTTCGCGAAAATGCGACAGCAGACACTACTATAGATACCTTTCAACAGCTCCGTATCAAATCCACCTTTCTGGTCGGTAATCGTTTGAAACTGCTCTTGTGACAATTCGTTCTTCTCGTCTTTGTCTGTGACAAATATAAAAAAAATCGAATAGTAATGGCCAAATATACAATGTTTAGGTAATTTTCGACCTTCGCTAAAAAATAACATAAATAAGAAACGGACGATAACTGCGACTCATTGAAGACATTCACTCGTACCCTTTCACCACACCCACCTGTCTCTTCCACCTTTCTATCTTACATTTGTAGCATTGGCCTTAAAATATCACGCTGCGTGGTCTGCCTGTTCCGTGAGCTAACTATTTTGTACTCACCTTTCTTGATGCAGGGGCAGTTGAGAGAAATGACAAATAAAACGAATAGCTATAGTCGATACATTATTTTTATGTTCTTAGCTTGATCCGAGTTGCTTTTGGGTGGTCCAGGTAGACGAGAAAACGGTATAGGGTTGGTGCTGGACATGTGGTTGGTTCAGCAATTCTCTACTTAAAGTAGTCAAAAGACTGACAGTACCGGGCTACAGATGGAGTCTCGCCGTAGTTTTGTTGCTGAGAGCACTTACCATGCATCGATGGAAGTTCTCGGCGAAGCTTTTCGCCCTCTGCCACTTTCTCAAGGACGTACTTTTCAACCTCCGACACGGCCCTCTTTAATTCATCTAACTCTTTTTCGATGGCGTCTAGTTTCCTTGCCAACTCAGTTTGCCCTCCTTCAAAAGAAGTAAGAATAACCATAACCATGAAGCTTACACTAACTGAACACTGGTTATTTTGTACTCTTTGACCGCTTGTTTTCGGATTGGTAAAAAGATTCGACATAATATCTCAGATGTCGAAATTTGCTGCGTTAAAGTAACTGATTACTAATCGAAGTGCGTAAAGTTGTATCATCTTTGTAAATATTTCTGCGCATTTTCTCCCAAACAAAACTTTTGGTAAAGGAAATGAACAGTATCGAAGAACACAGAACCGAAAAACCGGAACACACAAATCGCGGTGAGAACTGTATTGAGTCGCTATGAGGTAGAAGTGCAATGTTGAACTTACCGTTGAACTGTGCCTTGTAGACAGCGTTGATCTTCTCTTGCTTCGACTGAAAGGAAAGGTCGTTGAAATAAAACATGAAAATCATGCACAGTTAAATAGAGATGTGATTTTCTATATTGGCTGCAATATGCGATGAGTTTTTTTTTTCTCCCTCCCCCCCCCCCCCCCCCCCGCAGTAGTAGTAGTAGAGTAGTAGGAAGGGAGCCGACATGATTTCAGGTTTGATCGGCCCCTATTGTGGTTTTCCTGTTTTGACAATATTTTCTCGGTCCAGAGTGTCTAACAAAGCCTTTTTATTCTATGATTGTTATTTTTGCCAATCTTTCTCGCGCTCATTCGATCCTCTGATTGTTATTCTTTTTTATAATCCTGCGCGCGCTCTCGAGAGAAATAGTCGAATAGCTTGACAGTGACGTCATAATCCACGGGTGTATCCGCGCGCAGTTTCTTTTCTTATTTTCTAGTGATCAAAATAAAAATAATTTTTGTCCTCGCTGTAAAGGCGGAATAGTTTTTGGATTGATAAAATATCAAAGGGTGGTACTAGGATAAATTGCTTTCTCGAAACAAACTTCATTAACATCCCAACAAATGAATATAATCCATACCAGAGCCCCCGTATTTGGCGGGCTTTTAGAGTTCTAGAAATAAACTTCATCAATATGAAAAAATAAAAAAAAATAAAAAGGGCGCAAGTCTCATAGACTTCTGTAAATGCCAATGCAGTCGAGTTTCTTCATCGGTAACTCATCTAACAGTTTAAAATGACTAAAAAGGAAACGCCTACCTCTCTTGCCATACGTTTAAGAACGAGACCAGCCTCGAGGAGTGCATGCTCACTAGCGGAAAGATCAGCAACGCGCGCTCGTTCAGAAACAACAGTTTCCATAGTCAGTTTGTCGTCAGATATGTCTTTAGGCAAGTTACTCAAATTCTCATTCCAAGTGGCTTGCAAACACACAGCATCCATATCTGCACTTTGTTACAGCAGGCGTCCGAAGCGAAATCAGTTTTTGAGAATGTGATCGGTTGCCATGGCCATCTCCATCGTAACCTGTCATGCCGTCACTTCACAACGTCAATCCAAATAGAGGGAAACCTGGGCGCTAATGCCTCACAAATGCAAGTTGACGCGAAAAGAAAAAAAAAGAACAGCAACAACAAAACAATCTAGCCTGAATTTGTTACGTCTCTGTACGGTCACAGAAGAAGGCGACTAGAAAGACACCTCTGAAACTCAGTCTAAAAACAATCTAGATGAGAAAACGCAAGCCAGTTGTCAGAAGATAAAAATAAATTACCAAAAGGGCACAGAAAAGTACAAAGAAAAGGTCAGAAAAACAAACAAACAATATAACCCTGTATTAGACGCGACAGTTTTTGCCATGCCTTATGCTTTCACTTTCGCTATTACCAGGCGCTATTACAGAATTTTCTGATAAAAATTGTATAAAACGCGAAATTTCCAACCCGTTGTTGTATTTTGTTACGGCTGCCTTCTCTGCCTGGATCGCAAACAAGGGACGGACCATTATTTTTTGCAGGGAGGGGGGATGAAAAATTTTCCCCTGCAAACTTTTTTTTAGTTTTTACACCTCTTTTTCAAAATTCCACCTATGTTTTGTTATACATATCGTGTTTGCAAACAATTTATTTTGTCTTTTTAAACCCTGCAAACATTTTCCCTAAAAACTTCGGCCCCGCCGCCTCGTACGCCTATGTTTATGCATGTTAGAACCTGTTTAGGCTAACCTGAAAAATAATAAGTTCTTACTCGCGGCTTTTTACTGTATCGCAATGCTAGTGTATGCTCCTCCCGGCTTCGCCATTCGATACAGAGGCAGCGGAGCGTTTTGAAACGTGAGGGGGTTAAGACTGTCTCAAAAGTACTTTTTGTTTTCTGAGCAGTTTCAAGTCCGAATATTTTCAAAGATTCTACGATTGTTAATCGAGGGCCATACGAACCTTTCCGATCACTTTTCGAACTTTTCCGAAGATAAATGAAGTTTCTCGAAGACTTCCAGTAGCTCACAATTGAGCGGACTTGGTCCTCCTTACCGAAACTCTATTCAAAGGTTTGTTTCTTTGTTACTTTTTTGATCGTTATGTTGTGGTTTAAATTTTACTTTGTTTTAAAATTTGGTCAACCCAGTTACATTTCCTTTTGTTTCAGATTATGATAATAATACGAGACGATGAAACTAAAAATTAAGCTGATTTGAATAAATTTAAACCAAAGATGAATTTGAATCACAGCAGTTACATGAGTTGTGCAAGAGAACCGAATTCGCGTAGGAAGGGACCCTATATTACTAGCGAATTAGGTCCAGGGGGGTCTAGTGCGTTAGGTCACCGAAATTATGGGTCTGTGGTCCGAGCGTGAATAAAACTTTTGACTAAAAACACAATTTTTTTTTTAAAGGAAATGTGGCAAGACGTTTCTTAAACAGTTGCTGATAAGAAACATAAGAAAAAGTGCGAATGAAGACCCCGATGTCAAAAAAAGCAGTGTTTCGTTTAAATGACATTTTGAGTGTTGCGGTCAATATGATGGAACGGGTCTGTAAGTCCGCACTATACCTTAAGGTTATTATTTTTAGCGGCTACTAATTTTAGTGATTTTAGCGAGTTGGGAAAAAATCGCTTAATTTAGTACTCGTTAAAATTTGTCCTCGTCAAATTAATACTCATCGAGTTTAAGTACCGCCCCCCCCCCCCCCCCCGCTCCCGCACTCCCACACTAAAGGGAAACCAAATTAAGCATAATCGACTTGAAAAATTATTTTAAAAATAGATGCCTGAAACTTTTTTCTTTCTGGCAATGCAAATTTTCGTTCAATAGCAAATGCATGAGTTTGTTATTTTACCGAACATTTACTTCCATCTTAGCTATATGTTAATTTAAAACTGGTTCACACGATATCACTAACTTTTTAATTTTTCTGAAAATCGCTAAATTAAATAGAACTCGGATAACTCGAACAACCCCGCTAACTCGAACAAACTTCCATTTCCCTTGGATTTGAACCCACCTTTCAGACTTATTCAATCGACCCCGATAACGAAACCCCGCTAACTCAACTGACTGATTTTCGTTTTTTTAAACACTTCCAAGAAGTTTTAATTTTTCTATTTTGTATTTTTATTTCGTGGCGCATCTGAAAACTAGCTTTTTAGCTAAGTGTGCGGACCACGTTAAATAAAGATTGTTATTGTTATTGTTGTTTTCCTTTAGAGTTCGAATTACCGGGGTCGCTAAATCTTGCTCTGAAAAAAAAAAAAAATCGCTAAAATGAATAGCCGCTAAAAATAGTAACCTTAACCCTTTAACTACCAATCGTACAAATTTGTACGAATAACACCAGTAGTGATTAAAAAATCTCTAGCCTTTACATATCTGGACACATGATAGTAATGATTGCTTTTTATGGCAAAGTGATAACTTTCATAGCTTTAAAAGCCAACTAACTGACTACAACTCTTGATTTACGTTGCATATGGTTGTTTGTTCAGCAGCAAATCCGAAAATGCCCGTTTTCTACCTAACAGGACAACAGCAAAAAACACACATCTTTGCTTCCATTTTTTTAATGCAAAAAAATAATTCTGACTTCAAAAATATACATTTGCAGCAAACTTCAACCCTATTCGTTTCCGTTCACCAAGGAAATTTCCCATCAATCGTTCAGCAGACTCAGCAATTACTATTCGATTAGAGCTATGCTTGCAAACCTGTCGAGCCATCCAATCCTGCCGGCAAAATGTTGTACCCATTGCAATCTTTTGAAGTCAGAATTCGTCCAAATTGCCATGGCAGGTCTCGGAATCCACCCACAGAACGGCCAGAGAGACAACTTTACTCATGAATCGCCATCTTTCGATTCGAACATTTTTGGCGTTCCAATCAAGACAAAATCATCTCTCACCTCTGGTTTCTTTCAGACGCTGGCCTCTACCCACCATTTTAGCTTAATGATGCCAGCCTGGGGGCTTCTGCAGTGAAAAATGACTCCAAAAATCACTTATAAATACAAAACATGCCAAATCAAAGCCCAACAGCTCGCCTACGAAGGAAGCAACTGTCGACTACTGACGTCACAATAAAAATGTGAGCCCTCGGTGTTTCGAAACAGCACACATTTTTACTTGAACTTCTAATATGCGATCACGAATTCGAAGGTCTACAGAATGTCTAAGCCAAGAAAAAAACTTTAAAAAGTCACAGAAACTTGGTAGTTAAAGGGTTAAGGTAATTAACTCGCGATTACCGCCATAGTTTTCATATTAACAAAGTATTACTGTGGTTCAATGGGATGCATAACACCTCTATTTCTCCTACAAGCTACGAATTTCTCTTTGGCATACCACACTCTAAGGACAACACCCTAAGAAAATTTAATGCATCAGTCAATTCCAGCAGTACCCATCCCCCCCCCCGGGCAACCCCGGGGCATTTCCTAATGTTGCCCGTCCCGAGGGTGGGGCATTTGCGTACCTCGGGTTGACCCCCGGGCATTTGACACGTACTTTCAAAACCGTGGAGTGAGTAGCGTATTCGTGATGGAGGCGTTTATTGGCCAAGACGTGGACTACGTTGCAGATTAGCTAGTTCACGAATGACTAGAGAAGCTCGTGGATGTTCCTGGATGTTTTTAAAGGTATATTTTCTCAATTTTAGATATTTCTTCATTGCTAAGAAGCAACAACTTGTATTATATTCTTATATCACCTATCGAGAGATTGAAAACAATTAACCCGGGAGCGGGGCATTTGCCCGGTTCCTTCATCCCCACCCCGGGGAATTTGCCAATTTTATTTAAAGAAATGCTAATGCCCGGGGGTTAGCCCGGGGGGGGGGGGATGGGCACTGTTGGAATTGACTGATGCATAACTTCTGCCTCCTCTTTGCAAATTACTACCTCCATTTTCAGAAAATTAATGAGAGAATTCTTAACTGGGCTGAGTTTAAAACAAAACTGACTATAAACTAAGATGTGAAAATTTACCTTAATCTTTTTTTTAGTAAAATAAGTTCTTCTTCCTTTATTTATACGTCCTTTTGGTTAAATAGGGAGAGCTAAATAGTGATTATAATAACTGAAGCAATGTGATGTAGTATGTCTCGTAACAAAAGTAACTTATTGTACATTAGGTAATGTAACCGGCATGTGAGTAATGTGTGTGCATGTAGTGTAAGTAGTGTGAAGAATGTAAGTAATTCTAATGCAGTGAAATGTAAAAATGTAAGTAATTGTACGTTAAGTCATGTAGGTAACCTAAGTAATTGTTCTGTAAGTAGGCTATAATTTTTTTTTTCTGTGTGTTGCAATAAAAAAATAAATAAATAAATAAAAAAACTTGCGTGCAGTAACTTGACCAGTTAGTCTTTAAGGAAAGACAGTAAAAAAGACAGGCTGAAAATGCATTTTTATGGTTTTCGGCTTAATACACGCAACAGCCATACAACTGTTTGTTTATATTTATTTTTATTTCTACTTAACTTATTATTTGAATATTACATTTTGCTTGTGACAAAGGCCTTCGATACAATATACATTTACACATTTGAAGTCAATAACTTATTGCATGTGTGTTTTCTGTCCGTAGAAACGAGGTCGATTAAGTATTAATCCCCGGGTATTGAGCAGTGCTTTAGATATAGATACCAGAAATCTGCGACAGAAAACGTGCAATAAATGTCGTACATTGTGTCCATTCCATTCTTTTAAATTGAATATATAACTAAAAATTATATCTACAAAAAATAATACATCAATATTTTTTTCTGATTTATATTTAAAAAATCATTGACAATATAGTGAAGATACATAAAAAAATATTTCCTTTTACTTGGGTGAGGAATTCTGCGAAAAAAGAAAAAGAATTGTAAGTTTCTCAATCAAATCAACGAGTTTGACTTTTCAAGGTTACTACATTTCCCATGCTTTTTCTCGCTGTCAGGACGTTTTCTTTCACTTTCCTTGCGAAAACCTTGCACATATATGATCAAATAATTACCACGTTTCATACTTCGGTTGTCACGTACTTTTACGTGTTCTTTTGAACGTAAATGTTGCGTAAATGTTAACGATAACACTACGAGCCAGAGTCTTACGTAATCGACATAATGGAGCAGTCAACGATAATCGAACTGTCGACGAGGCGCATAGCCTGCGAACGCAGACGTATTTTTTAAGAGAAACGACGGTCGAAATATGTCTACGTTCGCAGGGTACGAGGCGCGTAAACAACAAGGGAAAGTGGTAGTTGTTCAGGTACGAATTCTAAGCACTGCAATGCAAAACTCACACCTTGATGCCCCTTTAAGTTAAAAAAAAATAATATTTGTGTTTAAAAAAAGGAACGGGCGAGTGATTGTGTTGCATCAGCGCCCATTAAAAAAATCAATCAGGTGTCTGGGTTCAGTCCAACGCGCCTGGGCTGGACCCCTATATAGGGCGCGGTAAGAAGAGTTCAGGGACTGGGCAAATAAACCCGGGTGTACAATTCCATCTGCTTCGTGTAATAGAAACCAAGCCATGTTCTGGTCACACGAGTCACCGACCTCGAACAGTTTTTTGGACTCGTTCTAAAAAAAAAAACACACAAAAATAATATTGCCGGTGTTGGCATACCTTTAAAGTCACCTGTATTTCCTTGGAGGCAGGATCTTCCTTCTTTGACACGCTCTCTTCTGTTAAGACAGGAAGGTTCTTAATTTCGAGGCATCCAATGTTGTTTGGCAAAGTATCAAACCACGAAGGTGTAGGACTCACTGAATCGTCTGAGAAAGGAAACAAGATTCGTTAGAGATTATGATGTTGATGCAGCTTTTTTAGTCACGTTCAAATTCCCTTTTCTGTGATTTGCAAATTCCAGTTGACTTGTAAACAGGTAAATGCACAGAATGTGAGTTCGTGTTGACTGGTTAATCTTGGCGAACGTTTACTATCGAGAGGAAGCAGCCATGCCTCGGATAACTCAACGCATTTTCGAATCGATATTCATGATGTAAGATAATTGTGAGAGATAACAGTTTGATTGTCGGAACTAAGCCATGTGTGACGCTGACATATAATTTTAATAAAGGCTGAACTCACTAAATTTAGTTACAATCTGGTAATTATACCTGAATCCACAAATAAATCACGAGTGCTGAGAGAGAAGCACATATCAGCTCCTTCAGGCTCGTTAGCTGCCGGGGTGATGGATGGAGGACACTCCCTTGGTCGACAAACGTCGTCTAACAAATCAAATAAAGACATCACTAATCAATTTTATGATATTTGGAGAATTTACTGCATCCGGACTTTGATCTTGGCCCATTGCTTGTATTTTTAAAGGTGATCAGTTTGTTTATATATTGGACTTTGTTAGTCAGTTCGAATAAGTAAGGCCTGTAGTTTAAAGCGATCGTTTTTTGCCAGTAGTTCTTTGTTTCCCCTTGCATAGAGGCTCCTGCATGCAAGGGCGAATACGGGAATTATTTTATTGGGGGAGGGCTATTCCAAACTTTGAATCGGAAAACACTTTAGGCGCAAATAAACTTCACCCCCGCGCTTCTCACACTCCGAGCTATGAAAATGATTAATTAATGTGCGCGACAGTCGTGCACGCCTGTTATCGCAGAGTCAAGTAAGTGTTAGATCTAATGGGGGTGGGGTCCGGACAATTATCCCCCAACCAAACCCTCCGCCTGGATCGCTACTGGCATGGACATCGTGTTCTATCATTGTAAAAAGGTATCATAGTTAAAGAAGGCATATCTACACACGGTGCAGCGAATAATTACACGCGGATAATCAGTACGTCATGATTTGTGATCTATACCTTTCACCCTCTTCGAGGTAGCGTCTACATTGCTGGAAGGGATACTGTTTAATCCTCGTGATTCTCCCTGTCCTTTTGGCTCTGGACTAAACTCGATATCCAGACATTCAGTGTTATTTACCAGTGTGTCAAACCACGACGGTTGAACGTCAAAGTAATCTTCGGCTAGAGAAGAACAATTATATAAGACAATGTCGTATTAGAACGATGTATGGGCACACTTGTGACTACCTTTGTCATGGTAATATATAAAAGACAGGAAAGAGTGTTTCGTTACAATTCTAAGGACCGTAAGGCCAATAAAGGAAGCGGAAAATTGGACCCGCAGCGGAGTATTTTTGTCGAGCTTCGAGCTGTTTGAAAATGTGATGAAACACTCTTTCAATCGAGATGTATCTTCTCTACCGAAGCTAGCCTGCAAACAGGCTCCCGAGTGGGGTTTCGGTGAGCAAAGCGAGTGGGGTTACGCGAGCGAAAGGAGCTGAAGAGCGGCGCCTGTACTCCCGCTCCCGCTGTACGTACAGACCCCGCTCTTCCGCTCGCTTCGCTCACCGAAACCCCACCCGGGAGCCTGTTCGCAGGCTATACCGAAGCGGGTGAAAATATATCCTTATCAATATTACATATCTAAACCAGCGCTACTGTTAAAAGATCTTTATTAGTATATTTGCGGGATGCTTTCATGCTAACATTCAGTTAGCGGACCCACTCCACATGCGAGAGTTTTATATTACTCAGGAAAATTACCTTATCACATGAAATTTTCGCGACACGTTAATTTCGCGATTGTAAAAACATCTCGAAATCAAAGTGGCGCGAACATAACATTACGCGAAAATTAAGTGACTCGCATTATGCAACAAAGAATAAGTTTAATACCAGCAAATGAAGGCTCAAGAACAATAATTCATGCTGACCTACTTGTAGCCTTTGGGAGAACTGCTCTGTTGATGCAAAAGCCGAGATTTAGTCTCGCCCTTGCGTTTTTGTTAGTTTTGATGTTATTGCCCCTTTAATGAAGTCGTTTTATTTAATTCAAAGGTATGTTAAATAATATTGCCAAGGAAATGTAAATTGTGTTTTACTAAAAAACGCGGAATAAAAGTGATTTAAAATAGAAATTTTTTTTGCAAAATCGCGAAATTAACGTGTCGCGAAAATTTCACGCAATAAGGTAGACAGTATTGGACAGATATGGGATAATTGTGTTGTTTACTTTCCGAGGGCGGTCTTTCATCCGCCTTTCCATTCTACTGTTTCATGGTCCGTACCTTTGATCCTCTCTGAAGGTGTGTCTGCGTTTTCGTGGGAAGTGTTGCCAACCATTCTGTATTCCTTGTTGTGATTTTTTTTCTCCTTTCTTGGCACCGGATTGAACTGAATATCGAGACAACCAATGTTGTTTGCCAACAAATCGAACCACGATGACTGAGCTTCAAAGTAATCTTTACCTAGGGAAGAAACACTAGATTCAAATCTCTAATATTGATGCCGACCCCTTTAGCATGGGATTACTACTGAACAGTGTTCGCGAAAATGCGACAGCATTAACTATACTGTAGATACCTTGAAACAGCTCCGTATCAAGTCCTCCTTTTAGGACAGTAGTCGTTGTAAACTGCTCTTGTGTCGATTTATTCTGCTCGTCTTTGTCTGTGATAACTTAAAAGAAAAATCGAATAGTAATGGTCGGTTATGAAATCTTAAGGTCAATTTCGACTTTTGCTAAATAAAATATAGTACAGAACGCGCTAAAAGGAGAGAGGCGCGCTAGGTGGGGGAACATGGGATGAAAAAAGGTACAATAACTGGGACGGATTTACGACATTCACCCGTATCCCTTCATCGCATCCATCCCCCTCTCCCACCTTTTTGTAGTTGTTGTAGCATTCGCCTTCAAATATTACACTGCGTGGTCTACCCGTTCTGCAAGCTAACTATGTTCTACTCACGTTTCTTAATGCTGGAGCGATAAGCTGGAGAAATGACAACTATAACGAATACCTATTGCCGGTACACTATTTTTATGTTCTTAGCTTGATCTGAGTTGCTTCTGGGTGGCCCAGGTCTGGTGGACGAGAAAACGGTATAGGGTTGGTGCTGGACATGTGGTTGTTTTAGCAACTCTCTACTTAGAGAAGTAAAAAAACGTAAACAGTACCGGGCTACAGATGGAGTCTCACCGTAGTTTTGTTGCTGATAGCACTTACCATGCATCGATGGAAGTTCTCGGCGAAGCTTTTCGCCCTCTGCCACTTTCTCAAGGACGTACTTTTCAACCTCCGACACGGCCCTCTTTAATTCATTTAATTCTTTTTCGATGGCGTCTAGTTTCTTTGCCAACTCAGTTTGCCCTCCTTCAAAAGAAGTAAGAATAACCATAACCATGAAGCTTACACTAACTGAACACTGGTTATTTTGTACTCTTTCACCGCTTGTTTTCGGATTGGTAAAAAGATTCGACATAGTATCTCAGATGTCGAAATTTTCTGCGTTGAAGTAATCGATTATTAATAGAAGTGCGTAAAGTTGTATCATCTTCGTAAATATTTCTGCGCATTTTCTCCCAAACAAAACTTTTGGTAAAGGAAATGAACAGTATCGAAGAACACAGAACCGAAAAACCGGCAGACACAAATCGCGGCGAGAACTGCATTGAGTCGCTATGAGGTAGAAGTACAACGTTGAACTTACTGTTGAACTGTGCCTTGTAGACAGCGTTGATCTTCTCTTGCTTCGACTGAAAGTAAAGGTTGTTGAAATAAAACACGAAAATCATGCACAGTTAAAAGGAGATGTGATTTTCTATATTGGCTGCAATATGCGATGAGTTTTTTTTCTTTCCCCCGCAGTATTAGTAGTAGGGAGGGAGCCGACATGATTTCAGGTTTGATCGGCCCCTATTGTGGTTTTCCTGTTTTGACAATATTTTCTCGGTCCAGAGTGTCTAACAAAGCCTTTTCATTTTACGATTGTTATCTTTGCCAATCTTTCTCGCGCTCATTCGATCCTCTGATTGTTATTCTTTTTTATATTCCTGCGCGCGCTTTCGAGAGAAATAGTCGAATAGCTTGACAGTGACGTCATAATCCACAGGTGTATCCGCGCGCAGTTTCTTTTCTTATTTTCTGGTGATCAAAAAAAAAAATTTTGTCCTCGTTGTAGAGGCGGAATAATTTATAGTTTGATAAAATACACAGGGTAGTACTAAGATAAAATTGCTTTCTCGAAAGAAATTTCATTAAAATCCCAATAAATGAATTTAATCCATACCAGAGCTCCCGTATTTGGCGGGCATTTAGAGTTCTAGAAATAGACTTCATCAATATTAAAAAATAAAAATAAAATAAAATAAAATAGGGCGCAAGTCTCATAGACTTCTGTAAATGCCAATGCAGTCGAGTTTCCTTATCGGTAACTCAGCTTACAGTTAAAGAATTACTAAAAAAAAGGAAACGCCTACCTCTCTTGACATACTTTCTAGTACGAGACCAGCTTCAAGGAGCGCAAGTTCACTGGCGGAAAGATCAGCAACGCGCACACGTTCAGAAACAACAGTTTCCACAGTGAGTTTGTCGTCAGACATGTCCTTAGGCAAGTTATTGAAATTCTTATTCCAAGTGGCTTGCAAACACACAGCATCCATATCTGCACTTTGTTACAGCAGGCGTCCAAAGCGAAAATCAGTTTTTGAGAATGTGATCGGTTGCCATGCGTATCTCCATCGTAACCTGAAATGCCGTCACTTCACAACGCCAATCCAAATAGAGGGAAACCTGGGCGCCAATGCCTCATAAACGCAACAAAACAATCTAGCCTGAATTTATTGAGTCTCTGTACGGTCGCGAAAAAAGGCGACTAGAAAGGGACCTCTGAAATTCAGTCTAGATTGACAAAACGTAGGCCTGTTGTCAGAAAAGAAATAAATTACCAAAATGGCATGGAAAAATACAAAGGAAAGGAGAGAAAAACAAACGAACAAAACAAACAAACAAAATAACCCGATACTGGCCCCCTTACTGGCCACGGCAGTTTTTGCCACGCCTTCTGCTTTCACTGTCGCTATCGCCAGGCGCTATCATAGAATTTTCTTGTAAAAACTGTATAAAACGTGAAATTTCCAACCCGTTGTTGTATTTTGTTACGGCTGCTTCCCCTGCCCGGAACACAAATAAGGGACGGACAGGTCATGGGCTTACGGTGACGGACCATAATACACCTCTTTACGAGTATCCACCTATGTTTTGTTTTACATATCGTGTTTGCTAACAATTTATTCTTTCTTTTTAAACCCAGCAAACATGAATGGTCCGTCCCCGAGGAGAGAAGACAGAGAACACTTGAGCTTTCTGGTAAAAAAACATGTTGATCTTTTTAAAATCTTGTTAAAAAAAAAGGTTCGAGTAAAAAAACCGCGAAATTTTAAACTAGTTGTTCTTGTTGTGTTTAACTTCTTTTGTTACGGCCTCTCTCTTCCTAGGTCACAAACAAGGAGAGGACATTTGAGTTTTGAAGGGAAAACTGGACATATTAACCTTTTTTAACTTGTGTTTCGTTTTAAGGTTCGTTCGACCTTTGTAAAACTTGGGTTTTAAATGTATAGCGCCCATTTTGAGACTACCGAAAAAATCGAAAATTGAAGTTATCAGAAAGGTTATGGAACCCAGAAAGTAGTAGTGCTTCTCTTAATTAATCTTAATCCGAAAGGGGTACCTTTTTCAGGCTTCAGGTATTTAAAAGAGTAGGGATTTCACAAGTTTTGGTATACGAAAGGGTATGAAAATCCGTCATTTAGGTTTTTAAAAGGGCCTTTAGTTAAAATATTTCGAACAGACGCACTTTATGGCTGTATTATTTTAATTTATTTAGCGCTGCATAAAAATGACAAGAAAACGTCCTGTTCTAAGTCTATGCCATGTCTTTTAGGTATATGAAAGGGGTACATTTTTCAGAAAAAGGTATACGAAAGGGGTACGATTTCTGTCAAAATGGTATATAAAAGGGTAAGAGGTAAAAGCTTGGGGCGGAGCCTCCCCGTATAAAACTTTTTTGAGCCCCCCCCCCCCACCCGGGTTAAGGTACGTTAGCGTTGAATGGCGAAGCTGCGTTTTCATAATATCTTCGTCCACCCTATGCCCCACCGTTTTGAAAGCGATGTAAAAATGGGAGCGCTTTCAGAACGGTTCGGTTTCACCAAGAGATAGGAAACGGCATTGATCTGAAAACGGTTTATTTTTCATGTTTGGCGCGAAATTGGCGCCAAAAAACATGATCAAACATGGGAACCTGGCAAATAGTTCAGGGTAAACAAACTCGCTGAAACACCTGGAAAACGGTTCGATAACTGCCTTGTAATGTTCAAAACTATTGTCGTTTTCGATGCAGTTTCGAAGTCATAAAACCGTGTCGATATAAACCGCATTCGTGAACGCTTCTTGCGTTCCTTCTTGCGTGAAAGAAATGTAAAATTGCGTGTCGTGCGTGACGATTCGCGTCGCGTGACAATAACAAATGTGGGAGCTCTGGGTACTAGTCAATCCGGGAACAAGAACCGAACGTCGTTTTGAGCTGAGCGGCGGCGGAGTTTGCAGAGTTCATAACATCAACTGTGAGGTGAGTTGCAAAGATTCTGTTAGTTTCATACCATGCTTTAGCATTTAAATGTTAAATGAATACCACTTTCTCAGGCCATTGTTGTTTTTATTCGACCCCCGGTGTTTTATTAGCTGGTGTACTTGCGTACACTCGCAATCGAATCAAGGCTCGCCCTCGTGCGTTCAAAGCTACAAAATAACTCGGGTTTTCACTTGCTTTTCGCAAACGTAACGCTCCAGGTATAAAGTTCCTTTCCCACCTAGAGGCAGAAAAATATATCTTATACTAACTTATGGTCTTCTTTTCCATTTTGCTTCCCACTTTGGAAAACTCTAGGTGACTCGGAGCGGTTGCCGAGAGTACTTGACAGTTTACCACTCAGCTGGCAGAGGCAGTGTTTTCCTTGATGTCTACGATCCGCGTGGTACTCGACGACACTTACCAATGGTCGCCAATTGTGTACTTTACTTTCAAAGAAGGTAGGCTTTTAAAATGTTACTTGACATCTGATATTTCCAGAGAGAGATGACAAGTTATTAAACTTAATTTCAAAACAAGGAATGCCCCTAGAGCGCTTGTTTGTACAAGCTTAATTTATAGCCTTTCATTTGCAATTGTGCTTTTCTTTAGATGTCGTTTTTCGCAAATTGTTACAGCTATTAACTAATTTTAATGTCTAGCTCGCCTTTCACGACCTTTATTTTGAATGACCAGGCAACGTCACAGGGCACAGAGGAGTCAAGTTTGTCCGCAATTCAAAATCTCTACCGTGCAAAACGACCTTCAAAGCGATCGTGTAAGCGTACGTGATACAAACGCCGTCATGCGATACTTGTTTGCAGATCGCCTGGTGATATCGCATTCTGACAATGGTCGCCTGGGGCGAAAAAATTGTCGCCCGAAGGGCGACGATTTGTTTTCGGAAAGCGAAGCTTTCCGACGAGGCACGAAGTGCCGAGAAGAAAAAAAAGACAAGGGACGAAACATTATACCACGTGATCGGCTCGATGTCGCCCGAAGCATACTGGTGGCGGAAACGGAAGTCGTGTGTAGATCCATGCTGTGACAGATGAAATCAACCGTTACTAATCCGAAATTCAAAACAACAGTGATCCTTCGACCGGCGGTAAGATTCAAAATATGACTAGTGCTCTCCGGGAAAAGCGAAATTTACCAGACGAGGAACAACGCAATCCGAAGAAATTGAAAGTGGAAAACAAGGTTTTCTCTTCAAAGTGCTAAGTTACTTGTGAAACACATTACGGTATTGCAACATCACATGTCTCGTGACGCATTTCCGCCACCAGTATCCTCCGGTCCACATTGTACGAAAACAAATTTTTAACTGCCTAAAACTCGTCCCCCGAAATACAGCTTACACGACTTGTTTGAACATTTTCTTACAGCGTATGGGGAGAGAATACTAATCTTAAACCACATGTCAAAAATGAGATCGTTTCGTTTGATTTTGAGCGAGGAACGAGGGATCGGAATTTCGCCTCAAATCGCTTTCGTCCCTTGCTCTCTTTCTTACTGCTGGTCTCTCTGGTAACGCCCATTGCTGTCTGCGGATGTCACATGAGGGTACGAATACGATATCACCAGATCAGACTATCTGTAAACAAGTATCGCAAGACGGCGCTGTATCACGTACGGCTTACACGATCGCTTTGAAAGGCTTTTGAAGGTCGTTTTGCATGGTAGAGATTTTGAACTGCGGACAAACTTGACTCCTCTGTGCCCTGTGGCAACGTCAGTTCATGTACACTTTGTACATTAGTTTTTGGGTGAAGGGAGGGGGTGGCCGGGCGGGTGTGTGTAATTTAAACTCTATTTATAGAAAACACTTCACACATTCACTCTAATGTTGTGTGAGTTTGGATGCTAACTGAATGAAAGAACAACAAATTAATGTAAGTTTTTTTAATTATAAAGTGTTGATGTCTGCATGAACACATGCCCCTTTTCTGATGCTAGTAGTAAAAACTTCACCCTAACATATTTATCTCAGCATTGTGTCGTTTGAGTAAACGCCACTAACTATCATTTGCAATTTTGAATTTTGTTATGAATAGTTTATAAAGTTAAGCAGTCCTTTACAAAACTTATACAATTCAACTAAAACAACATGCTGCATCCACCCATTAGCTTCAATTCTAGGAAGTTTTACAAAGTCATATTTTTAGTAACATGACATCATGGCAAGTTCTCAAAATAAGTATTTCCTGAGAAAATACAAATTTCATCACACTTGATTAAACACCAAAACATTGGCAAAAACTTTTAACATGTCACACAGTCTCAAAGTAACACAATGTTTTTAAACAAATATCTATGATACATATACATATGAAACCCATATTTATTATGTATTTTCTAATGAAAGCAATAAATAATTCTTGAGAAATAAGAACATAGTTCATGAACCAAAAAATAAACAATGTGTTAATAAAATCAGTGATAAAAATCGATGCAAATTTTTAAGCCTTCCTACTTTTGCTGAAAGAATGATCAACACTAAAACTCTCCTAAAAATCCCCTTTAGTTAATGGACTGCCTGATAGGAAATAAGTCCAGGAACAGTGAGGCTCATAAAACACAACCTTTGACATTAAATTACAGATTGACATTACACTTCTCGTACATGAACGAAAAAAATCTTAGCACAAATTTTTTTTCAGGTCCATATGGCTTAGCATACCGGGTCACATGCCTAAACATCATGCTTGCTACTGATAGGCAAGAAAGTTCTAACATTGCATTGATAATTTTGTAAACCTGGGCAATGACGAGAAGGACATAGGGAAAATACCTAAATGCTTGTAAATGGCACATTGCTAAAACATGAGAACCTGCTGCTGCAAAACTAACAAAAATGTTCAAAATACATTGAACAAGCATACTTCTTATATCCTGCCAAAAGACAGCATCCAGTGCAATTCTTTTGACACACAGCTCTTTATAATAATTAAAAAAATTGTCAGCATTGTAAAGTGCTTACGACAACAGATGTATAGTGATATAAATCCCAGGGTTCAAAATAGCAGCCGGCTGTCGGCGGTAGCCGACACTTTCATGACACTTGCCGGCTACTTTTCCCCAAAGAAATACAAAATATCATGCCTTGATCGGCCAACTGAAATCAAAGTTGCTGTAATGTTGAAGTAAACATTTCATATCAAACAATAAAGCAACTTAACAGGGCTAGAAAGTGCGACTCACTGATCGCTAAAGCGACCAAAATCTTATATTTGGCGACTAAAACTTCTGGTTTTACAGTTTAGTCGCCAATGTGGCGACTTTATTTCTGTGTTAAGATGAATAACAGGCCGCCCCACCTTCTCAGGTATTGTGTCCCTCCAGAAAATTATATTAAAGATCTTATTTGCTTCTCAAACATTCAAAATAAGAAAAGAAGTCACATTGCTCCAATCCATTCTTTTGCTTTGCCGTAAAATATTTTATCACTTCCACGCAACTGGATCGGAAAACTTACAAATGGCCGACTGTGTCAGAATGCATCTGGGTACATCATGTATGCATATGGATTGTGTCCCTTGAAAATGCATAGCTCTCTCCAAATAGCCGGGAAAAAATGAGCCTTGACAAAAAGAGCTGACAAATTCAGGCTAAAAACGAAATTTTATTTTGAACCCTGAATCCTAGATTATAATCTTAGTTGATTTGCAGAACTGTTGCCAGAGTGCTCAATAGATATACTAGAGCGAAATATTTGAAGACAGTCTGATCAACCTTGGATTTGACTTGGCATATTTATTACTATATAGTTTGGTACTGCACAACTTGTGCAGCACTCATCAGATAATATAGCCAACTGCTACATAACGCTGATATATATAGAAAGAGACGCGGCATGAGTGGAAAGGTATAAAATTACAACGGTTTTTTGGTTTGAAATAATACAATAGAAGCTCAAAAATAAAGATATATATAATGCATAACAATACGCGGTAAAATAAACAGTTGTTATCGGGTGACTACTTTGGCATTTCTGAGAAGGAATTTGTTTGCGTGTCTACAGGAAGTAACTAATTCATTTCGTTTGTTCAGAGTACCTAACGGATTTTATTATCTGTGGGTCTGCAGATAATAAAATATTTCTCCCAAAGGCATAGGTTGCAGCGGTTGGAAGTGGGGTTATACAGTGTAGCTTGTTTCAAAATCTTCCATGATATCGTGAAATCAGTTTTAGTGTTCTTCAACTGCCAGATGTGTTTGCTGAGTTCAGTACTGTATTTTTTGCTCGGGGTGGAGAAAGAAGCTTTGTCAAGCCTACGTAGGTTTGGTCGGGTCTGTTGTCGTTGGTTGATACTGTCGCTTGATATACTACAGATTGTTTAAGACAGTCGCCATTCATGCGACAATCAGCCGGCTTTCTACAGTTGCATTTTTTTGTTGCTACGTCCTTCTTGTTTAACACTGATTTGTTATGGCTGTCGATGTTGTGCTTAATATTTGACATGCAGCTGTGGCGAATTTTTATGGTGTTTCGGTTGAAGATCTCAGATTAAATTACAATGATTAAATTACAATGATTAAATCCTAGATTAAATTACAATGATTAAAAATGTTAATTATAAAAACATTAACAATATATGCTAATTGACATGACTAGTTATGTTAGGAATATTGGTATGAACAATAATAGTAAGAAAAACAAGTGGAGCATCTATGGTTAAATAAGTCTGTTTCTTTTAAGTATTGGAAAAGTTGGTGTTTAAAGGAAGATAATTTAGTTTGCCTCTTTAATTCTGTAGGGAGCCAGTTCATTTGCGTCGTCATGCATAAAGGTCCTTCTTACTGATCTTGTTTTTGCTTGTGGTACATCAATATTTGCTTTGTCTCTTAAGCTTCTACCATGGAACTCACTTCTACCAATGAAACAATCTTTAAACTGCTTAGGGCAGTCTTGCTTATTTACAACCTTAAAAAGATAGATGAATTAGATGATTACTAGTGTACACAATAAAATCACACCATTTGGCACTAGTGATGCTCATCCTTCCTTGCACCCGGGAAGAGTAGGCTAAGTCTCTTGTTAGTCTACACTGATTGGCACCTATCTTCTCCATGAAAAAACCTGGATCTGAACAGGCATCCAACAATGTCATGTTAAATTTTGTATGCAGACATTTTACTTCAGCTAATCCAGAACATCTGAAATTGACAACTTTGGCATCTGGTTCGGCACCAATCACAGTGAAGCTTTTTGACACAACAATGCCACTTCTGAGAACAGTAACAGACATTTTTGTATTAAACATGAATTTTTGATACTCTTGTAGAGCAATGGGCTAATATTTAATAACATGGCGCATGTTTTGATGAGAAGGGCTTAATATATAAGAGACTGAGCAATTTTTAATGGTTCCTTTGCCCTCTTGCAATCAGTCGGAAACTTGAGGCAGTAAATGGGTATCAACACTGTTCTTTTCATTCAGTGCAACCTGGTTGGTTACAGGTACCACTCTCAATGGCATGAATTTTGTTATTATCAACTGTTAATTTGCAAGGAATAGTTTCTATGGGTCAGTCAGGATTTGAAGTACAACTATATCAGTTTCAAAGGAGAGAGGAAATTGAATTCAATCTTTTAAATATGAAGCTTGTTAAGGGCCTGCTATTCCTCTTGGAGCACTTGTCGTTGTTATTGACTCTCACTGTGTTCAACTTGTGTGTCTGTTTGAGTAGATATACTTTATAATTCTGTTTTCTTGCTTCCTCAAGTAAGCCAACTTGCCTTATTCTTACTAATTTTCGCACGTACTTAACTTCCCCGAAATAATAATAATATTCGCGATTGCAAGAAAAATTAAAGCGAAGGTGTATTAAATTTCGTGATTTTGTCAGTGTTTTATTGATCAATCGTCAGAGTAAGGAACTACTTAAAATATGCAAAGGTCTTGTTCAATGTAACTACAAGGAGCCTGCTAAAGAGGTTTTGGCCGATTCATTAGGTATAGAAAACAGTAATCAGAGGAAGGGTGCTAGTCGAAAACAAGATGGAAAGATATTTCAAGGGTAAATAGTTGCAGTTCCAAGCATTTAAATTTTTTGTTTTGATACTGATATAATATTGGTATTAATTTTTGGGTGTTTAAATTTTGTGCAATGTTTTTTTGCGCGTATTAATAAAATTTCGCGATTATTTTGAAATTGCGAAAATCGCAAAAATTATTACTCACGAAAATTAGTTAAAATAAGGTAACATTTCCCAGAGAGCCCATTTGTTAGTGCTCTTCTTCACAAGGGTGTCAAATTTTTCCATGGTAACAGAATTACGTCTCGTTTCCCTTTTATCAATCACTGCCATGTCTACAACAATTTTTGTTGCATGTTCCATGAGGGTGTAGACACAATATCTGGCTGAATGGCCAGGGGAATCATTTCTTTCATCCCATACAGGCAGAGATCATCGTATTCCTTGAGTATGCTGATAATCAAGGAGTTCATTTTGTCCCAAATCTCCTTGACTACAGAGGCTGCGCAATGTTTCTGGAAATGTGTAAATGTGTTTACACTTATTATATTAAGCCCTAGGGCTTTGCACATCAGAGAAAATTTGCTGTAGTTGTTCCCTAAAATGATAATGATGGCTGCCAACAGGTTATCATTCAGGAAAAACTTGTTTTGCGGTCCCAAAACTTCAGACGACACCCACTTTTGAGAGTGTCTGTAAGTGCACTGGTGGATGATCTCCACCCTGGAACCAACAGGTAATCGACCAGGAAAAACTCGTTGTTTTGCGTTCCCGGAACTTCAGATGACACCCACTTTTGAGAGTAGTTGTTTGTGCACTGGTGGATGATCTCCACCCTGGATCCACAGATCTTCACACATCTTTATTAAAGTGAAGACCCTCCCCACAGACTGCACATTTCTCAGCCAAAGGCTCAAAAGCTTTTCGATTAAAACCATTACTCTCATTCGAGAGTGAAGGGCCAGATATGCATCCAAGTCATCAGGGCTAGTAAGCTGTTGAAAAGCAGCCTCCAGTTTCTGAAGTATTTTGGCTTGATTTTCTTCTGCCAATTTGCTAGTTTCTTCCTTCTGAATGTCACTGTCTGGTTGCAGGATCCCCGCAATAGAACCAGAAGCTTCAATTGCAGCTTCAGGAATAGTACAATTGTGTTACACATGCTAGCTTGCTAGAATTGCAATGATGAGGTTACACGTGGCCTGCAGCTTATATACATGGGCTTGGGTCGGCATTTCCGTAATAAGTATTTAATCTTGATAAACAGGTTTATCACTCACACAATGTTGTTGAGCGAACGAGACAGAGCACCAGGTGATGAAACCTGAGACACCAAAGGCTTGATGCAATGATCTGAGATCAAAACAATGATACAACAAACAGTTAAACAATTTCATTAAGACACCAAGGTATTCAGGCTTGATTCGTCTTAGTTAGAAGAAATCACTTTCCACCATTGCACTGGAGACAACCTGAATTATCTGCACCATTTTAATAAGGGCCTGCTATTACTCTTGCAGCTATTGTCGTTGTTATAGACAAGTCATGATGTCCTTTCACTTTGCTATCTGTGTCGTTAAATTGGCAGTTCAAGTTAAAATTCATTATGATTTATCTGTTTAATATAAATCTGAATGTTGTTAAGACTCGCTGACACAAGGTTTGAATAAAGAGCTGACATTTTCCACTTATAGAGCTGTAAACCTACTTGAGAAAACCTCTTTATGCATGATCTTTCTCGCTTCAATCTTTACTACTTTGCTACTAACCTGGCAAGATGCAAGCACATGTAGTTATCAGTTACCAGTACCTCACTGATTGTGTTTTGTTTATCAAGTCTTCTTCTTTTTAAGGTAGTAAGTAAGGAAAAACTTTATTTCCGTGTCTATGTATTTAGCCCTTGTGGGCTAATTGGGGACACCAATTAAAATTTGGACCACATTTCTTGTAAAAATTACTTTCATATCCTTAATGAAATTGATAACCATACAAATGAGAATTCTCATTGGTTTTTGTCGGATCTCTTTATGTAAGTGACAGGCTAAACTGCCAGAGGTTGTTTCTACCCCCTTGATACTTTAAGAGGAAAAGTTATGTTTCCAGTCAGTTTGTATGGTTTTAACCTTTTACAGCCCAAATTAATTTTTGCCTACAGTTGAACCTCTCCATACGGACACCTTTCTAATACGAACAGCCTCTGATTTCCCAACAAAATTCTCATTTATTTGCATCAGAGCACAATTTGCACCTCCTCTCCATTCTTTTCCATTGTTCAGTGGTAAGAAGATACTCAGGGAAGTGCCTTTCAACCTGCCTTGCAACCATCTCAATGGAAAGCCTTTGACGTTTCCTTCTGGAGCAAAAGTCACTGATCAAGTCTTTGACCAGACTGATAGGAAAGCTTTTCAAGTTGCACTTTCTGTGACATTGTGATTCCTGCTATGGAATAAAGGCATTGAAAACAGCTCTGTCAAGAAGATCAAATGAAATCCTAATCCACCATTTTTTTCCAGACACTGTGATGGTGTAATAGGTTTTCATTTGATCATTCTTATTGACACCACCCATGCACTTGTTGTATGCAGAGATGGTGGGTTTACAGGAAACTTTTAGTATTCTGCCATTTGTCTGCTTCCTCTTGATCTCTGGGAGTTGTGAAGGAGGAGCTGTGGTGTATGTGCCAGCAACAAACACAGGTTTCTTGTCTATCCATGCAACAGCAAGCACTGGGCCTTTCATTGGCTACAAAAAATCACCTCTTTTCAAGGGTGTCAGAGCTGCTTTGTCAAAGATACAACAAGTGTTGCGCAGTGTTTTTGGAGTCCTGGCTTTCTTGCTTTTAGTCACTCTCGAGATATAACTCTGGACGGGATTTCTACTTTAACCAAGTTTATTACATTGTGTACTTGTCGGCTTCAGGTATCGATCCTTTCTCTATCTCTGTTCTTCTCTGTTCTTACACCCTAAAGCAACACTAATATAAACCACGCTCTAGATCCACAACTCTCAGTGATTGGTTAACGTGAATTATGTAAAGCTTTGTGATTGGTTAAACTGTAATGTTTTGGAATGGTAATCTTACATGGCAACGGCGGCGTTCTTTAATCTTGCGCGAACCGCGTTCTTACTTTTTGCTGTACAACTTACAATAACTAGCAAATAGATCAGCTTAATGGAACGGCTTATACGCGTGAACATAAATGTAAGTTTCCCCAAATATCAATCCCTGGAATTGCTGGACTTAAGCGGGTTTTTCCTTCCGTACGTGATCTACTATCACAGTGGTAAATTCAATAACACAAAAGGATCCAAAAGTAACATGTAAATATTTTGTGGTAACTAGGTAAACTAATTAAAGCGATCCATTGTTCATAAAGTTGAATGGAATCAAAGTTCCACAGTTCGTGCTGGTCAAAAGACCAGAGTGTCTAGAATTAACTTAAACTAAGTTAAGAACACTTAAGAACATAAATGCTAGTAATTATAAATAGTGATCAGGTTTTTACTTGACTGTTGGGCGCACACAAAAACATTGATTGTTTAGTTTAGTTGGATCAAGCCAATCAAGTTCTCAAATCGATCTGGAAACAAAGGAAAAGGGATTAGAGCGTAGAAAAGTTCCCACGGGAAACTTTTCCAGCTCGCAAAACAAAATGCAAATTGCTGTGAGAACGTGTGCAGAAGTCAGCTACAAATTCTGGCATGTGTATGTTGCTTAGTAACGTTCTGGTCATTGTACGAAAAGTACAAAACAAGTTTCTAGTTCAACTTAATCAAATAAGACTGTTTGTAATTGATTAACACTTGAATCGGCTAGAATTTAAGAATATAAAAGCTAATATGAAAATATCTAAAATTGTGTGCCAACACAAGGGAATGTTGTTCCACAACGAGGTATCTTGTAATTTCAGATCCTCTATCAGCTTGCATATGATGAAAACGTCGTCACAGAAAATGCTATACCAGTGCCCCTTTGCACACAGCTTGGTGACAACTGAGTAGCCCAGCCCATGTTAGACACCCTACTGGGACTTTCCAGTATGGATGTCAAAATCACACAGGTGGCCATTACTGCTGTCTGCCCTACACCACATCTTTATGCCCCTATTGATTGGCTTCATGGGCATGTACTGCTTGAGTGAGGTTGTCCCTTTATATTTTATCATTGCCTCATCTACAGCTTGTTCACGGTAAGGATGATAATTGACCTTGAAGTTTTTCTTCACTTCTTCAAGAAATTGACGAACCTCGAGAAGTTTGTCATCTCCAGGTCTTGTCATCTTTGAATTGTCTGACAAATGCAGATTACTCCAGATGTCAAGAAACCTAATTCTAGGCATGATGTTGGCATAAGCTGGGACACCCAGTACCCAGTCAGATGACCAGTTATCTCGAAGAGATTGAAGGTGATGAATGCTTATAGCAATGAAAAGGCCTAAAAAATCTTTTTATTTCTTGTAAGGTGACGGGGAAAAGTTCAATCCATTAAGAAGGATCTTTATTTTGTTTTCCTAAAGTCTGTAAAGCCTGCATATGTTGGAGATGGAATCATAACTAAATAAAGTAATACATGTATGAACATGCAAATGTGAAAATTAAATATAATGATTGTGAATACAGGTATAAATAAAGAAACTTAATGATTTTTGAAACAACTTCCACGCGGAATTCATTATTGGGCAAAACCCGCTAGTTTAATAACAATGATGCAAAGAAGAAATGCACATTCTGTGTGAAATATGTTAAGTATAAATGCTAATCAATCAGTGTTGAAAGCTAGGGACCAATACAGTAGAAATTAATGAGGAAATCATATCATGTAGCATGCTGGAATGCTCTATAACATAAAAATGTGGCACTAAAAGGAAAAAAACAATAATGGGAGGTGTGATGTGCATGCAAGAATAAACATTTAAAAAAGTGGTCAGATATATACCCTGTTCAATACAAAAAGGGCTGAAAATCATACCCTATCTGGGTGTACATTTCGGTTTAGCCCTTATAAGGGAGTGCCCTCACCTCGGGTGTTAAGCAAGGCATGATTATATATCTGGAAAGATACTAAACGGGTAGAAGTGAATGAATGTGGCACTAAAAGAAAAAAAACAATAATGGGAGGTGTGATGTGCATGCAAGAATAAACATTTAAAAAAGTGGTCAGATATATACCCTGTTCAATACAAAAAGGGCTGAAAATCATACCCTATCTGGGTGTACATTTCAGTTTAGCCCTTATAAGGGAGTGCCCTCACCTCGGGTGTTAAGCAAGGCATGATTATATATCTGGAAAGATACTAAACGGGTAGAAGTGAAGTTGTTTTTCAAAACAGGTATCAAAAGTTCAAGCAGCTATGAGAGTGTCTCAGAAAGATCAAATACAACTGCTCTGTAAAGATTTTGCAAATTAATTCTTTCTATATCATTAATCTTTCTAGCAGTACAGAAAACTAAAAAGCTGTGAATTAGAAATTGCAATATTTTTCTTACCATATTGTTTGGGCCTTCCCGTTTATTTTTTTGGTATAACGATATTAAACTTAACAATAACGTGATATATCTGCAAAGAGATAAAGAAATTGTAAATTTCAAAATAACTGGAAATTGTGAAAATAACTTGAGTTATATCAAAGGAGTTACATCCATCTTGCAATTAAACCACGTATAATTAAACACAAACTTCAATAAATCTCTAAAATATTTGTTAGCAAAAGCAAGTTGCATACTCACATTTACTATTTACATCTGTGGCTGTTTTTTTTTTTCATCCCTCATGTTCCTGAGGGATCGCTGGTCTGCTTACCAGCGTTCTGTTTAAATAGTACAAAAAATTAACTAGAGCATTAAATTGGCAATAAAAAAGTTGAGAAAATGTCGATTAAAAATTTCTTAAATTGAGAGAAATTACAACAAATCTTACCCCACAGGAGCATCGGGTGTTGTTGTTTCTTGTATTGGAAATTTCTCTTTTTCTGCCATGGCCCTTATGGCCATGGCAAGAAGAGCTGTTAATGTGAACAGAGGCATATCTTTTTATCTGCAAGAAATTTTAATAATAATTTGGTTATCAATAGAACCTTAAAATGGGGAGCGAAGAGACGTTTGTTACTCTGCTAATACCGATGAAGTGCATATTATTTCTTTGTGAGCTTGTAAACTCAAGAACAATTTTATTTAGTGTGTCTCCTTGACAGTGAAAAACCTGCAGAATAGCTTACTTTTGTAGGCGTTGATAAAAGGCCAATTATTTGTTGCAGCTGTGTTGCATGTTAGTGACAGGTTCGCTGCTCGTGTGCCTTGTCAGCAAATAGCGCACGGAAGAAAATTCTAGTGTTAAATAAAACTACAATGTATTATACATTGTGTAAGTTAGTGGTAAGATATGCATGATAACTGCATTACAAGAAGAGAAGTTAAACTCATCGCCAATAGATGAGCTTGGGGAAGGTGCCTATGACAGTGGGTGGTGGTTCCGCAGCGATACAACGAGCTCAAGCAGGGCACGCAGGTATCCATGGCAACTCTGAGAGCGGCAACCACCCAAAGCCTTCGCCCACAAAAGGGGTGCTTGGAAGGGCGAAGGGCCCGCAAACAGAGTTGACGTGAGACCTGCGCCACCCCCCCAAGAAATATCCAAGCACCATCCCCTAGCTCAATGGCACGAAGCATACAATGCAAACTTACCCAACTACGAGCACAAAAGATCATACCGCCTGCCGAGGACTGTAGGAGCCTCCATGAATCCGCCGGAGGAGGGACGTTTTAGGCAAATGAACCACAATGCCCGTCCCGAGAGTCACTGCTAGTAGACCACATGAGCGAGCCGTTTCACTGCATGATCCAGAACTCCACCACCATGCCAGCATAACTGCCCAATGGTCCATGTAGTCCGCAAACGTACAAGCATATCAGCAGCACACTCCTCATGATCCGCAAATGTACGAGCGTCTCCGCTGCCTAATCCGCATAATCCGTAATCTGCACAATCCGCAAATGTACGAGGATATCCGCTATCCGATCCGCATAATCCGCAAAGGTAGGGGCATATCTGCTGCCAACTCCGTGACGAGATAGGTGAATCCGCCGCCAGATCCGCAATAACATGCCAGCCAGTCTCTGCAAAGGTTTGCCTGATCCAGACTTAAATGGTGAGCTCGCAAGCACCAGCTTCGCAGACCACTTTAACTAGTGGATAGACGAGAGGAAAGTGAAGCCAAAGACTCAGTCGGGGTTCGGATATACCCCTGGTACGCATTACTAGTCCAACGTCCCAAGGCTTGAATAAGGTGGTCGGGGATACCACTGCGCGCTGCCACCGTAGCCGCACCAATACGAAAGCTGTGGCTAGAGAAGTTACCTGGAACACCGGCATGCCCCAGAATGTCGCTGATCTGGGAGGTGAGAGTGGCGCATGATAAAGGCCGACAATCCTGAAAAAGGAAGAGAGGGCCACCAGAACCTCCCCTAATGGCCAAGTAGGCCAAAACGGATTGAAGAGCACACAGCGGGTAGTTTCCCTTGCCAATATGGATGAAGCAGCCTTTACGAAAAGGGTCAGTCTTAGAAGCTTTAATCCTCACTCTCAAGCAGGAAGGGTCTGTGTCAGAGTCTACTGAGATGTCCTGAACGCTCAAATGAAGTGCTGAAGAAAAACTTGCCAAACTTGGAACAGTAAATTCTGCTGATCTCAGGAAACCAAAGTAAGCCAAGTTACATGCGGCCCAAAACATGCAATGGTCAGGCATTGATAAATCCAAAGACCTGAAGATGATCATTAGGATGTCATTTGTAATCAGAAGACGTTGCGCTTCTGAAGAACCTTGAGTACGTTTGATTCCCCGAATGACCCTCTGTAGACGTAGACAATTAACCAGGGGGTCGGGGAAGCCCTCTTCGATATGCCTAGAACGAACAGCTGACAAATAAACTTTAATAGAAGCGTGCTGGACTGAGCCAGCTAAGAATGTTGCAAACAGGCACAAAGTCCACTCGTTGGTAGGGCAAGGAGAGCCACTGGAATGCAGCTTGCCCATCTGAGCGCAAAAGGTAATCAGAAGACGTTGCGCTTCTGAAGAACCTTGAGTACGTTTGATTCCCCCGAATGACCCTCTGTAGACGTAGACAATTAACCAGGGGGTCGGGGAAGCCCTCTTCGATATGCCTAGAATGAACAGCTGACAAATAAACTTTAATAGAAGCGTGCTGGACTGAGCCAGCTAAGAATGTTGCAAACAGGCACAAAGTCCACTCGTTGGTAGGGCAAGGAGAGCCACTGGAATGCAGCTTGCCCATCTGAGCGCAAAAGGTAATGAACTTCTTCTGGCCTAAAGCGTAAGATCTGCGCGTGGACGCTGCCAGACCTTGGACCAGAAAAAACTGACACTGTTGCTCTAGGGAGGGCCGATCAAATCCGTCAGGAGCTGAGGGGGGACAGAGATTGGTAACAACTGTGCCTCGGGTGCCAGCCTCCGGAATTCCTGCCAATGAAAGCGGGACAGAGCGTCAGCAATGCAATTATGAATTCCAGGGACATGTTAGGGAGGAGAAAGAGAAATTGAAATGCGCTGCTGAGGTGAGAAGGTGGCGAAGCAAGCGCATCAGGACTGGGATCTTGGATGTTCTCGAATTGAGAATATAAACCACTGCCTCATTGTCAGAACGGAAAAGAACGTGACGCCTTGCAAAGTGTGGACCCCACACCCGAGCGGCAATGACGATTGGGAACAACTCTTTGTAAGCAATGGATTGAGAGGCTTGAGAGGAAGCCCACGAGCCACTGAACCACTCGTCATTGAAGTAGGCCCCAAAACCCACTGAACCGGAAGCGTCAGATGTAACCTCCAAATCTGGCGACGCAGACATGCCTGGAAACAACCAGAAGTAGACTCCATGCCAAGACGACAAAAACTGTAGCCACCACTGGAGATCCAGGCGAAACTCAGAATTGAGGCGAATGGGGTGGTCCCGTTTGCGAAAACAACGAAGCAAGTCTATCATGTGACGAAGGAAGGTACGACCTGGCCAAACAACCTTAGCAGCATGATGCAGATGGCCGATGAGGGACTCCAATTGACACCTAGTACACCAACATCGATCACGCCAAGAATGAATCAGCTCCTGCAGAGCGCAAAGTTTATCTGCAGGAAGGCGAGCCACCTGAGCCTCTGAATCTAGCTCGATGCCCAAAACCACCAATCGCGTGGAAGGACCGATGCACTTGTCCGGGTGGAGAGGAAGCCCTAAGGATCGACATGCGGCTACGGACGTGGCCAGATTGTTTGCACATCGGTCTGAGCCTGGGGGGGCCGCTGTAATAAAGTCATCGAGGTAATGCATGAGGTCAGATACATTGAGCGTATTAAGGAGAATCCACTCCACCATCTCCGCCACTGAATTGAAAACGTATGGTGCTGATCGAAGGCCAAATGGAAGCGCCAAATCAACATAAAATTGGTTTCGCCATCTCAGGCCCAAAAGATATCTATCCGACGGGTGAACCGCAATGTTGCGGTAAGCTGCCTCTACATCAAATTTGGCCATCAAAGCGCCTGGGCCATACTTTGAGATCATACGAATAATTTGGTCAACCGTGATATATTGCAGGGTAAACTCATCATCAATTCCATCATTTACGCTCAGGCCAGCAGGGGATGGCAGATCCACTATGAGTCTCCATTTGCCCGGTTGACCCTTTTTTGGAATGACCCCGAAGCTGCTAACATGCAAATTTGGAAAAGGTGGGGATGGAAAGGGCCCTGCAACCCTCCCCAGGGAGACCTCGTTTGCCAGGTAGCGGTCAATGACCTCGGGGTGATGGTTAGCTGAGGGTTTGTTTTTGTTTGCGGACTTCAGTTTTCTCGAGTGTTGAAATCCAAGTCTAAAGTCATTTCGAAGACCATCCACAACAAAGGGTACGAGCTGCTGGTCTGGATGCTGGATCAGTTTGCTAGCAAACTCCTCAGGTTTTAGCGGGCTGACCATGGACACTGGTATAAAGGGAGTGAAGGCTAGAAGGCAAAAAAAAGAAAAGGAAACAAGGGGTGAACCCAGCCTAGAACCCGGGATTGGCACACACAAATAAACAACTGCACACTGTCACTAGATTTAATTCAAACAGGCTGAAGAACTAAGAGTGAAAATCTAATGGTCCAACTAACAAGGCTACAATGTCCATCATGGTCAAAATCGATAAACAAGCAAGTCCCAATAAAAACACCCATACAAGCATCACTCTGCAAAAGGCTACCTAGCGTACGAAAAAAAACAATTATAGCGAGACAAATCAAAACGCTAAGTGCCAACTGAAACAATAAACGAGAAGAACTAACACGAACGAATACAGCTCAACATGAGTTCAAAGTTCCCTAACACAGAAAAGTCATTGAAGCCAACAGTTAAAGGCGTCGGGATTTGCTGTTTGGCGCAGAAACAACTGCCGGAGAACGTGATCGACGCTTGCTGCGATAGTCAGGCTTGCGTTCTTGCCTGGAGTTGCAAGATACCGAACGGTGAGAGCCGCCACACGTGCTGCAACGGTGGAAGTAACGGCACGTCGCGTACGGGGCTGTACAACGCCCCTTGTTCCACGACATGCAAGGGATGGTAGATGAACTGGAGCCCGGTGGTTCTGCTGAGTCGGTTGACAAGCCCGAGTTAATGCTCCTAAGAGAAGCACCGGCGGCGTGAAAATTAAACAACTGTGCTTTCATGGCCGACCAGTCGACGAGCCGAGTGGCCGCAGCGTGTTCGCGAAACGCTCGATCATACGTGAGCCAAACCCGACCGCTAAATTGGCGATGGATCCTCAGGATCAGCAGCTTGTAAAGGTTTAAATCACGCCAGCGATGCGGAAACGACGAGGTTAGAACGAGGCAAAACACCGTGAAGGCTTCGGTCCACGTGGCGATATCTTCGATGCGCCGACGGGGTTTCTTTGGGGGCGTTGAGAGCACAAGTCGCCCGTCCAGCAACAATTGCGGTTCAGGCTCAGCATTCGTCAAGTTGGAAGCTAATAAATTGGCCAAGTCGACAAATCTGCCATTAAGGATTTGAGTGACATGTTTGGCCGGGACTGGCGAGAAACCGGGGCCTACGACGAACGGCTGTTCCGCTAAAGTACTGACATTCGACGAGGGCACGCTCGCGGCAATGCCGCTAAAGGCCTGAGCCGACGACGACACGAGCGCCGGTACGGGAGCATTAAAAGTAGAAACGAATGTTGGGACAACAACTGACTGGTTCCTACCTTGGGACGACGTGCTAGAGGGCTGAAATCCGGTCCCAGCGGCGAGGAGAGACGAAGCCATATTGCTCAATGATGAATTTGACGAGCTTAGTGCCAAAGAACTGGGGGCGGTACTCGTGATCGCTTGCCCACGAGGCCCTTGAGCTGCCTGCATTGCAGCCTGCACGGCTTGATTGACAAAGCAGCGAGTTCGGGAGAAATGCCCGCGTTTGTTGCAGAAGACGTCGGGATTCGTGCCGCAGCGATGCCAGCCATGGACGAGGGAACGACCACGGAATCGGCCGGCAAGGATGACACAACGGTTGAGGAGTTTTCACTCGTTGGCACGATCGACAAGGACCCAACTGCCGAATAGGCTGCGTCCAAACTATTGTTGGTTTGTCTCAGCGTCATAGTGAATTAACGAAGACGAACAAAGCCGCAAAAACTCAAAGCAAACAGCAAGTCACACGTACGTTTCGGCGTTAGAAACGAAACTGCACAATCGCACGCGGCTGGAACACACAATACGAGCAAAACAGGAAACCCCGTATGTGACATCATCGCGCATGGTCTATTGACTGCCGCTGACCAGCATTGGCTCGATAACTTAGCCTAAATTAGCCTAAATTACATTCAGCCACATATAACTTTATGTAATCTTTCCTTTGACTTTGTGATACTTCTGTATAACATGTGATCACGTTTGAGTCGTGGAATGTTTTGGCAATTGCTGTGATACTTTAGCTTTACGGTCAATTATACAGCTCTTAAAATTTGCTTTGTTTGCAGGCTTATTTGCATGAAGGCTTATAATCGAGATTAATCATTAAATTTACTCTTTAATACATACCAATCCTCGCTCACCAGGATTTTGTCTTAGGGAGTCCCAGGGCTGAAAAGTAGGAGCCCTATAAGAACATTAGGGGGACAAAGTTTCTTGCAGTTCATGACTGATGATTTCTCTTCCTTCAGTCATCAAAGCATGTTTCAATGTGAATTAACTCTTGCAATGGTGGTCCTTCAGCTGAAATTGTCATTTGTGTGTCCAACCTCTCTGCTGGAAGTCTATTTCTTTGACTATTAAAAAGTTCAAGCAAGCAACCGTCTACGATATCCTACCGATATACCTTGGATCAATAGTGATCTAATCACTTTGACATATAGAAAACTGAAATTGAAAAGCAGAGACCGATACAACATAGAATGATAGAATTAGTTTAGTACTATATTTTGGCTGGCCAAACCAGCCTTCTTCAGGTACAGGGTAGTTTACATTGGCTGTGTTTTAATTGATAATGGTATCTTGCAAAATACCGGAAATACATAAAACTAAATACAGGAAATATGTAAACACTGTAAAATAAAGAAATTAAAATATGCTAAGCTTAAAAAAACAATAAAATAGTACAAGTAGAAAAATTAATAGGTTTCTTTGCGTATGTTAAGACCATTGGGATCAAGTGATATGCCTTTTGAAATTAAAAAAAGCTTCCCTGGCCTTACGGATTGAGTCTCGTTTAAAGAAGACTTTTTTGATGGGAATTAATTGTATGTCATTAGCAGTGTGGTTAGGCGAGGAAATGAAATGTTGTGCGGCTGTAGTGGGTTTAGATTTACTGTTATGGGTATCTACACCGCCGTCCCAAAGACAAACACAAGACCGGGAGTATCTATCGGGCGTGAAAAAAGTCCTATTTCATGAATGAATTAAAAAGCATACTTTTAAAAGTTCCCATGCTTTCATGCTCTGCTGTGTCACGTAATGTCAATGAAAATCATGCGGTATCAATAACCTGAGCCCGCACTCCAAATGTTCTATTACATGAAGTACCTACCTGATCCAATATGATGGACAAGATGACAATACTTGTGTGTCAAACTTTGCTACATACGTTTGACTAACAAAGGTAAAGGCAATAAAGTGAAAGGCTTTTAATCTCCTGATAAATGTTTTTCTTTTTTGTAAATTTTCTAATTACAAACTGTGGGGTCACAGAAGGTGGTTTTTGTAGACCAAGATTTTTAAGAAAAGTGTGTCAATAAAGCTCCATAGTTATTGGTGTAAAATATAAGCATAGCTGTTAGAAAATTGGTATAAAAAGATTGTCCAGCTTGCCCCTCTGACAAGATAGAATAACGTTACAAGGCCCCGAAGGTTTTCTCAATATGGCTTATTTTGTTGAGATTAAAGTTGTACATATCTATCTCTCTCCGATTTTGCTAGGCAGGCTGCCACATGGTTGTTGATTGAGAATAACGGGCAGCAATGAGGGCTCCAATGCCCATGGCAGGTTGTATTTGTGCCGTTATTTTTTGTCAGCCTCCCCCACATCCTTTGATTGGGACGGATCATCAATAACGTACCCCATCATAGTGGTGCTAGCCACTCTTTCCACTGACCTATAATATACAATATTGTGTCATTCTAGAATTTCCGTACTACCCTACAGAAAATTACTGTGGGTGGGGAATGTTCAAATACCCAAAAAGCTACACATTGTTTGTAGGAATAATAAAATAATAAAAATATTTACAAAAATGATCACAAAAACAAATACCGAAATTTTAAATTTACATTCCTAAGTTAGATGACAAGAACCTCTGTATGTTTAATATGGAGTCCCCCACTGGGAAACTAGGCCAAAGTCCAGCTTGCCTCCACTAACACATTTTGTGGTTGATTATTTAGTCAGTTTTAGATTGCAACTTGACTTGTGTTCACACATGTAGTAAAAATGTTGTAAAAAAATATTGTTGTTGTTGTTGTAAAACAAGTGGACCATTTTACTTGGGACCTAGGATCATTTTATTTATTTCAGTTATCTAATACATAGAATCTATCAATGTATTCTTTTTCTTGTGATATGACATTGACAAGACAGTGACAAGAATTGTGTTGAGCAGCACACCCATCTGTAAACTCATGAAGCTTGTTAATCTTCACTTGCAGTTGACTTTCCAGGTATCTCAATTCCTGGGCCTTGTGAACTGAATGGACATATTAAATAAAAAAAATTACTGTTAATAATAATGGTAATTTAATGATAATGATAATAGTGAGGAGGCCTCCAATCACTAGGAAGGTCCTCAAAACATAAAATTGACCAATAAAATTAAAAAAAAAATTAAATTAAAAGCCAACTTGACAATCTTAAACGGATCTAACAATCTTCCCTAGAGCCTAGATATTTTAATAATTCCCTTGGTGCTGTCTTCTTTGTCACCAGAGTGATTTTTCTCTTTTCCTGCTTGCTGGATAAAAATTTCCCGGTCTGCAGATATTGTTTCCATGTCACTTCTTCTGTTGATACTTCTGAGGTTTCTTCGAGAAGGAGTTCAAGTTTGTTCACCCCCAGTCACTACATTATCTGCTCGGGCATTTAAGCTTGTGATGGTTCTTGTCTTTAGGCTTTAGACAAAGTATCAGGTTGACTGCCTCTGTTTGTGTTAGGGGAATAACTGGATCAGTTTCACTCCTTTGGCATACTGCCTTTCTAAATTTCATGCAGTCTTTAAAGACTATTTGCATTTCAGTGTGCTTCCTTCAGAGGCAGGATCTCCTGACCTTTTCTCTTCCAGACTGCACAAAAAATGGCTTCAGGCTTTCAAATTTGGGTTCTATCTTAAGGTCTGGGTATTGTACCTGGAACTCCAAAAATGCGCCAGTTTGCGTTTTTTTCAGCATGTGCTTTGGTGTTCAGTGTATTGTTTCTTTCCTGTTCTTTTTTGATGACATTTTTTTGTCTCCTGCTGACCTGCTTCCTTCATATGGCTCAAGTGTTGAAAATGAACTGCTTGTTCTCAGTGCTGATAGCATCACCTCTAGTTTTCCTTTCCAGATCAAGCCAACTTGTTTTCTTTTCCGGCAAAATTTTTGTCATCCCCCTTATTCTGGTACTCACGCTCCTACGCTCTGAATTTACTACCTTGGAAAGAGACTTGACTGATTTGCATTTTGAAGCGTTCTGTCCAAAAGCAAGACTTTTGAAGGCTGAATAGGCAGCTTTGAGGGGCGGTAAGGGGGGCTTGTGCACACAGTTCACGACTATTAAAGGTGGAAAATCATGAATCGCGTTAATTAATTTTCGAGTGTCACAACTCACGGAAAGTAACATGATAGACAAGGAACTCTTGTGCACTTATGCCTCCATATTGAGTGCACTCGTACAAAGGCCACCTTGCTTTCGACAGTGTCATTACTCTTGGTGGCTTGGCTTGTTCTGTTACCCAAAGGTCGCATTCCATGGTGGGCTTTCATAACAACCCCACTCTTTTCTTCTTTAGATTTTCAAGCTTCCTGAAATGATAGGTGTGCAGGTTGGTGAACCAGGCCAAACTGCAACTTGTGTTGTGCTGTGATCTGCATTGGATATTTATTGATAAATGCCCTTGCAGTCTGATATTTAACATCATGAGGGGCGTATCCTGTGCGGGTGATAAGCTTTCAGTCAGTAATGTCCAAGGTGTTTTCATTAGTTTCATTAATGAAGATAACTTCATTGAAAGGGTTGATCATAGCTTTTTTGAAAGCTCATTGCTTCATCACCGTAGCAGTATTTTCATGAAGTACCAGTCCCTGGATTGGTATTCTGCCGTTGGCCTCTCCAACAAGGCAAGGCACCATGCCCTTGTGTTTGCATCATCATCTTGTCACGCCTTTCTAGTTACTAATACCCGATTCACATTCTTCTTCAGAATCATTCGTCCTCCTAGTTTTGGATGAATGGTCATCTCCTTCTGGGGACACCTTCCTCTTTCTGTTGGACTGCTCTTCGGCTTTTTCAAAAGCAGCCAAAACCTCCTTCTTTAACTTTTTGGCTGTTTTCACGTGTCCTCTTGCGAGGAGCACCTTAAAGATTTCTATCTCTTCTTAGAGGTGACTATTGAGGTCATTTTGTATGGTAGTATGGTGTATGGAGGGAAATAGAAAGAGGGAGAGGACTATTGCGATAGTATTGCGATAGTAGGGACACTATTGCGATAGTATTGGTCAGAATTTAAATCACTCAACAGTTCTACGGTAGTAGCTAAAGGGTCCTAAAGTGTACGTTATATTTAACACCACCAACCTCCCCAATTAAAATGAGAAATAAATTTGTAAAAACCACTGTTGTTGTCGTGTTGTGTTAGTTTTTATTGCAACTCAAACATATTACAGAATAACAGAGAACTGAGAAATGTTATAATGTTGCTCTGTTTGAACTGTGGGGTAATTTTGCCGTGAATAATGTCAATAGAGACTGCTGGCTGGAATTTGTACACTGCTTTACCATCACTGGAGTATTTGACTTTGTAGACTCTGCTAAAGTCGAATCAGTCGATGACTGCTGCAAATATTTTGCGTGTTTCTGTCGCACGTGGGGTAGTGTTTCTGCTATACTTGATTACCATTCTGCACAACTTGTATCTAACTCTGGTTTTATCAAGGGGCTTGTCAGGCTCCTTTATAAACCCAAAATGTTCCCATATGTTTGCCTTTCCCTTTTTGTTATTGATTTCAAAACACTCCGGTTGGTTCTTATCCGCCATCTTTGTGGAACAGCAACAATCATTACTCTGTACCCCCTCTAGGAAATAAGAGAATGATGTCATTTAAGCAGTCAATTTTCTTAGAGGTGGTACAGCATCTTGTTTCTACAAAACAAACATGGCGGAGAAGTTTTAAAAAGTTTATATATTTCGTGCTCCTTTTGTTGTGACAGCGCAAACAAACAGCGGACATGGATTTTGACGTGTTTTTCTGTTAAAGAAGAAGGCTACAGTGAACTATTTTAATTTATTCAAAAACTATTGAAACTATAGCTAGTGTTATCGATAGTTGGATTTGCAATCGATGCATCGCTATCAGGACACACGCTATCGCCATAAATCGATATTTCGCTGTATCATTACACCTCTATCTCTTCCATGAGTTTAATTCAACAGTTCAGGAAAATCTTCATAAAAGGTTGACACCTCACTTTGGGACAAGCTGTTCTCCAGTATTTCATAGATTTACTTTGGGTCAGGTTCTTTGGGCCGTTTACTGGGTGTTTCCCTTTAAAAGAACCTGCCCGTTGATTGACTTCAAGAGTTGGGACAAAGCAGGTGGCTGCCTGATCCAGTGCTTCGTTCTCATCTATTGTCCGCAGCACATTGATTATGTCTTGTTGGGAGGCTGGATCATTGTTGTTCTTATCTTTGTTATCGAGTTTCTGCAATGCCTCTTCCATGGACTCAAAAGGACTTGCAAGATCTTCCACAAAGCTGGCGGACAAGATGGACCTGCTAAATTGCCTGATGAGCGGCAGGTTGTCTTCGATGGTCATTGCCATTTCCAACATGGCGATGTTGGGACGTTTTAACCACTCACAGTTCCACTTGTGCAGATGCTTCAGTACGTCATCCTCTGAGATTTCCTCAATGGCAGGTCCATAATTGAGGAGGAAACTGCACGGGAAATGCTAGTTGTAGTTCGTCTTCTTGCCATTGGACGAAAACGAACCCTTCGAAGATTGTTAGACTGAGACATCTGCAAAACTGAAAAATAATTGGAAATTGTCCAGACAATGTCTGTTTGGCAGGTTGCAACAGTGACAATCTCTAGTACATTTTGAAAGCAATTTAGGATTTAAAGAGTCACAAGAAGCATTTGCGCAACAACCATTGGTTGCAGGATGGACATATGGCACTTCCTGCGGATGCGGGAGAGAGCCACGTAAGTCAGGCTGGGAGGTACTGTTGGACAGTCCAACCACAGCACAAGATGTTTCAGATTCTGGCCTTATGATTTGCAGATGGTTCTGGCGTAGGCAGGAGTACATGGGAAGGTAGTGACATCGCCCTGTCCATTGACGTGATGCGTCACCGGGTAAATAAAAGTGCGTTGGCTGTCAGGAAGCTCGATTAATAACGTGTGTTGACAATGCGGCTGGCCTTGTCTCTGTTCTCCGTTATCACTATGCGCATACCATGATACAGAAAGATGTCTGGGCCGTCTGCCACAGCAGCACAAGGCATGTCACAGAGAGGGTCTTAAGCAGCGAACAGTTTGTTTACTGAGATGGTGTTGACTCTTTGTGCTGCTGCCCAGGACACTGTCATGATTGAGGTCCTGGGTTGGTTGCTGAAGGCCTGTGTAATTTCGCAGTCTTGGAGATCTCCATCTTGGCACACCATGATGTCTCGTGCTTAAACTCATCAAGCTGCGACTGAGTGGGCTAGCTGTAACGCAACAAGTCGACAAAGTGTGCGTATTCAGCGTCAACGATCCTAAATTGCTGGTAGAGTCCATGCTTCACCGAGTTCTCACCAGTATAGGTGGCATCATTGCCGTTTGGTGCGGTCTGTAATGGTTGCTGCTGACATTTGTCACCAGTCATGACCACCACTGGACGGACATTAAGACGATTTAAGGTGCTTCTTGAAGGTCTGCGGAGAAAGGATGCCTTGTCTGCGACCACCATGTCAAATTTATTCAAGCCAAAGTTCATGTCCCCATTGACGTCCTCGTTCACTGGAATGTGGAAGGCCGAGTGGATGGTTTTTGCCTCCAGATCTGAGCCAAAGATGGACCTGTAACCCTGTGCAAAGAGGGCCACGGGATTGGGATTCCTGTCGCAGGGCAGGGTGAATGGTTCGGATTAGCACCCGAGACTTGCCGGTACCAGGTTTGCCACAGAGCACGCGGTACTTATATATTACTTGAACTTGGCCCAGGATTTGGATTAACATCTCCTGCTAATGAAATTACCCAGAGTATACAAGAAAAAGACAGGCTACAAAGAGATCAAATAAAGTTTCGGTTTTAATACGATAGTTAGATTATTATTCAGTATTAGCAAGATCAGCCTAAAAGGCGAAATAAAAATTCACAGTACAAGTAATCAATGACAAGCTTACATGCATCAGGGAATTAGTCCTCTTCTCTCAAGTAAGCTTAATTGTTTCTTTGTTTTCGCACATTGTAAACAACAAAGGTCGAAAATCCCGGCCCATTGAGATTGACGCCCATTTTAAATAAAACTAGCACAGTTACTAGTACCTGGCGAAAGTAATTTGCTAACCACAGAGAACTCGTTCCGTGCCCATCTCTAAGAGGCAAGCCATTGCTCTAGATACATGCATCACTACGAGTAGTGAACGAAAACAATGATAACACAATAAGCTTACATGTAATTTTCTTGACTTTAATACGACTACCATTCTGCAAGGCAGGAAAAAACGGCATTACAGTTCGTCTCCGCCATCCAAAATGGTCCACAAATGTTCAAAAGGGATGCAGGTTTCTCATGAACCAGAAATATTCGCTTTTCCTCACAGAAAAACGTATATTTTCGTCGAACTACATCTGGGACTTTTTCTCGCTAAACTGGGACTTTTTTGCCATTTTGTGCCAGGCCTAGCGCTATCGCGCTCGGTTCCAGTCCTCCTCCACTTACTCGCATAGCGCGGTATGGCCTGGGGACGAGGCTGTTCTCATACTATTCTTCTTTCTTGTCCCCTTCACTGACTTTGTCACTACATTACTCATCAGAGACAGTGTCATCAGAGTAATGGGGGTAGACATCAGGAGGCCTTTTATCAATCAGTGATTGATATGAATAATGGTGACAGTTTATAGATCCATCACATGGAGGCTCTATGCAGTGGAATCTTGACATTCCAGGAAGAGGTAATGCTTTAAAAAAGCACTTGTCAAGATGAAGTGAACCCGAGATATCATTCATTTCCTTTTGTCTTAAAAATGAAACAGTCAGCGATGTTGTAAGACTACTGGCAACCTGAAAGAAAGAATGTGCATCAACAACAACAGGCGATTTCCTCAACTTCACAGCATTCCACACAAGGCACTTAAATCCATCCACTACTCCCTTTTGATGGGAAGTAGCAAATAGTAACAATAAAACTTTAATATATTTTATTGACCTCTCCCAAAATGGGGCTTTTCACGGCCAATGTGAAACAAATATTTTAAATAAACATAACATGGCAGGAGGGAGACCAGTTAGCTATTTACAAGCATAGTAGAGGAGTTGAATGCTGGTAACCAAGAACAAATCCAGCTAGTGGTCAGAACGGGACTTAAACCTACGACCTCTGGATTTCAAGTGAGTCACTGTAACCACCCGGCCCAGGCAATTATGCATTCAGTCAATCCAGGTAGAACAATCTTAGAGTACACACCTCTGCAAAATATGCTTGGGTGTGGTACATGTGGAACTGGGGGGTTACCTGGCCTTGGGAACATCTTTGAATGCATCCTCATGCGATTTTCTACAATTTCCCCTTTTTGGAAGCATTTCAGGCATATGTGCACCCACATTTTGACACTTCGTTCCTCATTTGTTGGTGCATTTGAGACCTCTGCTTGGGTGCAGGAATTTTCTATCAGGCCCTCACCTAACTCAGCTGAAGTCCATTGCAACCCTCCCAGGTTTGTTTGTTCCCTCTTTTTCATTGTATTCAATAACAAAAGCATTGTGAATTGCCACCTCCACTTCTTGAAAAAAGAACATGAAAAAAATGTAAACCCATACACATCAATTTAAGCTTACCATCCTCAACTACTGCTTCATCAGCCACGGGAGCTGCTGGAAACAAAAGCTTTATACTCCTGTTCAGAATATGATAATTTAAAAAAATAATCACTTATTAAACCTACCCGCAGCACCCCCTGGACCGGCCTCTACAGCTGCTGTTTGAGTTCTAGATGGTAAGCTGAAACTTGCCATCCAGCGTAGGGTTGACCAGCAAAGAAGCAAAGTCAATGTATTCTTGTTGCCAAATTTTGGTTTTCAACTTCTGGGGGACTCTAGCATCCACCGGCAAATTGATGGAATTAAATGAAACTTTCGGTTGTCTCATCGACGGGAACAAAGCTTGCTCACCAGACAAATTGGTCTGCATGGTGTCCACAATCCGCTGCACTGGGTTCCCAACAATTGGCAACTCTGTTTGTCCAGCTGGCACATTGGGCTGTCCAGTTGGCACAGCTTCATTGGCCCCAGGGAGCTGAGTTGACTCAGGAGGGACGTGGGCAGAGAGAAGTGGCTGTAACTGCTTGGTCACTTCCGTTGTCACTCTGGCTACAACCTGCTCTAAAAAACCAACAGGCAAAACTGTTTCCTGAAGAGCAGGGTTAAGTGGCGGTGGAGGTGGTGTCTCATTGGATGGTTGAATTTGGCCTCTCCTTCTGCGCACTGGCGGGCCTTCAGAGTTTGCTACAGCCTCCACTGCTTGTGTGGAGGGGCGCTTCCTGCGCACAGATCTTCTGGGAGGCATCTGAAAAGGAACACACAAACACCAAGCAAAATTGAAGAAAAGGCAAGCATGACCGGCAGAAGCAAATAATGCGGGCAACAAGGACTCAACCATTTAATAATTTGAGCAACACAGAATCAAGCATAAATAATTTGAGCAACTAGGGCTCAAACATAAAATAACTTGAGCAACAAGCGCTCAATGATAGCAATATTTTGAGCAACAAGGGCTCAAAATAACAATAATTTGAGCAACAAGGGCTCAATAATAACAATAATATCAGCAACAAGGGCTCAATAATAACAATAATATCAGCAACAAGGGCTCAATAATAATACTTTGAGCAAAAAAGGGGTAAAAATTATTTCAACAAGGGCTCAATCATGAAATAATTTGAACAACAAGGGGAGAACAGTTTGATTATGGCTAAATCGGAGAATAGTATACTCTGATTTAGTGGTAATATTCTCCGATTTACCACATGAAATTTTGAACAATTTTCGTATTCTACGACTGTAGTTTGATATTCTACGATTTTCCTTTATGATCTTTCTAAGATCATTCTCCGATTCTTAGATTCTTCCGATTGTACAATTTTCCCTTAAGATCTTTCTAAGATCCTTCACCGATTCTCTTCCGATTCTACGATTTTGCCTTAAGATCCTTCTAAGATCATTCTCCGATTCTAAGATTCTTCTTATAATAAATAATAATAAATATTATTGCAGGGCCTCACTGATGATAACACCTTTGGTGATGTAAGCTCCCTGGGTAAAGAACATTATTATACACATGGTGTTTTCCTTGTGGCGCTTGCAGCGACTGGGCCAACACGAAATCAAAACAAAACAAACTTCTAGGCGTGTCGCTTTAAGGCGTGTAGTAACAAGGTGTTAGGGACTATCTTACGGGTCGTCTTCGAAGGTGCAAATTAACCACGGAAAACCAAAGTTCACGGTTAAGGGCGATTTATTGCTTCGATTTAAGAATCAACGATGAATGATCAACAATCAAGATCCACATGATCCACAAAGTGTTTGATCCAATTTACTCATTTTGCGATTTTAAATCAATTAAAACTGTACAATAAACGTTCATTTGTGTACTTTGCCCGATTACTATGCAATTAAAACTAAACAAATTAAAGAAGCTACTTACATATCGGTCCCGCTTGTGCCAAAGGTTAAGAATAAGACTAACAAAAGGTACTTGTGATCAACTCGAATCTTGCAAAACTATACTTAAAAGGACGCTAAACGCGGTTTATATATGTGCGTGGGAACGCTAAAAGGTCCGATTACAAAACCAATGGAAACGCAGATAAACATGTATAAACACTGTAACTAGGTTCGTAGCTAGGATCAATACGTATAACTATTGTTGTATCAAGATAATGAATAACAGAGTTAAAAATAATTACTTTTGGCTAGTATCCTTAACACATGGTTCAGGTTTTTGCGATTATCTAGTGCAGGGCAATCAATTGTGTTGTTTTCGTAATTTTTGCGAGTAAATAGAACAAATAATGCCTATCGTCACGTAGTTTATTTGAAAGTATACATGCATATAAAACATGGTTTCGCAGTATGCACGTCATGCATTTTCCGCTGTCCGTTAACACTTACTTCTTTGTCTTACAATAAAAGCTAAACGCTTTATATAACTTGTTCAAATCTTAAAAAATTAAAGGTCTATGAAATGTTTATGAAGGGAAGACTAGTGTCACTCGTGAAATGTCATTTGTATCGATATTGTCACTCATTAGGAAGAGACATTAAAGGAGGCATTAAAATCGTCCTTGGTAATAGCGAGCAAAAGCAAAAATGTATGCGGATCATCGCTAAGGTCATCGAAGTTGGTTTTAACAGTTTGGCTTTTTTACTGTTGTGTGGATGACAAATTTCTCTCAGAGTGCCAAGCCCAAGATTTTCCATCTTCTTTAAGATTTGAACTGCTGATTGAACAGGGTATTTTCCATTCAGGGGCAAACACCAGCTTTTTCGTGAGATGAAGGATGGAGTTACAGACGTTTCCAAGTGCAGCACTATTTTACGAATTTTCTCGTTTTCCACATTTTTTTTATTTCCCACGATGCCGTTGATGGGATTTAAACCAGTAGATTCTTCAAACGTCGCTGGTACAGCTGGTGGGCAGAGGATGTATTTGACATTTATAAGGTGATTCATGAGAACAGTTGCGCGAACAGGTAGCCCATTAGTGTCATTGAGTCGGGTTGATGTGGACTTGATGCAGTGATCGGCAACATGACGAATCGTAGCTAAACGCGCACTTTGTCTCTTGGCCTTTGAAAGTACGCCACGGAAGTCGTTGTCGATTGTCGACCACTTTCGCTTGTTGAGCGTATCATGATATTCGATGAATGACTTCATGGCATTTTCAGCAAAAGTGTAGATCTTCGGCGACTCGTGTGAATCGATGACGCACTGGAAGACATCCTTAAATGAGGGTAAATGAGCGGGCAGTTCAGTCTCAAGATCTCGGTAGTTGACTTCAATTTCAGGCGGGACGTCAAATAACTGTCGATCGTTGAAGCCGTCATGATCGTCTCGATGAAGGAGCTCAACAACATAATAAGCTTTTTGCAGGTTTCACTGATGTTGTCGTTGGTTTTAATGGACTTGCTGTGCAACTTTTGAAGTTGTTCAACCAATGCAGCATTTTTTCCATGGAAGTGAAATTTTCGTCTAAAGTTTTCTGCTTAGCTTTGACTGAGTCTACATCCACTTCCAGGGAAGATACTTTACTTTGCAATCCTTTGACCGCTTTGTTTAACTCTGTAAATTGCGTTTACTTGCGATGGCTTTCATGATTATTTCTTCGTCACTCGATGACTCAGCTGGAGAGAAAGACTCTTTAAGCCTCTTACTATCGTCTGGGGATGGCTCTGAATTACTGTGACTCCTATATTTTCTCTTTTAAGTAAAAATATTTGATTCCATGGCAATTCAACATGATGAAAAATGTCCGGTTAGCGGAGCTCTTTCTTACCGTCTCCACTCCATGATGCTCTCCCCAATCTTCACCGTTTATTTGGGAGAGATCGATCAGACTGAACTGTTTATAATTAACAGTTTATGTGCTGATTTCAGTACACCCTCCCGGGCCAGCAATAAAATGTTGATCATAGAAACACAGTTATAAAGTAGTAGTATTTAGTATTCCACTATTACAACGATAGTTCTGGCAAAACATGCATTATGGTAAAATAATCCAAGAATATCTTTATACTACTACCGTTCTACTTTTGAATATTTATATTTTGTGTAATGCACTGTTGCAGAACCTTCTTATGGTGCCTTTCATAGGGCACAGGGTCCTGTCACATACATCCTTACCAGCTTGGAAGAGTCATTTCATTCCACTGACACCCACATGCACACCGATATCCTGCATGACAGCAATAGGCTAGTTGTTGTGGTAACATCCTGCTTTATCTGATCTGAGGTATGCTCTTTTTACACTTGGATTGGAAGATCTGATTGAAATTAGGCAGTTTTAAAAGATGGACAAATTGGGAAGGGAGTCGTGGGAGCAGCTGTTAAACAATTGGTTGTAGTATGTAATACTGTAAACAACTTTCCATGTCCTAACTGTAGTTAGCAGTACTGCTTTTGGATTGAGACCATACTTCTCAAAACCTGCTTGAAATTAGGCAATTTTAAAAAATGGACAAATTGGGAATGGAGTCGTGGGAGCAGCTGTTAAACAATTGGTTGTAGTATGTAATACTGTAAACAACTTTCCATGTCCTAACTGTAGTTAGCAGTACTGCTTTTGGATTGAGACCAGACTTCTCAAAAACTTCTCTTTAAGTTAACTACTGTTGGTACAGTACCACAACTGGCTTGCTAATTAAATGAAACTTCCAAAAAAGTTTCAAATATCTGCAAATTTTGAAATCATAATACAAGATGGAGACAAAATGTGGTGATATAAAGAAATGAATGAATGAATTGTACAATTCCAACAAGATGCTCATTCTCCCATTTAAAGCGTTCCTCTCTGGCAGTTTAGAGTAATTCAGGCTTAACGGAATTCCACTAAGTTTAATTTAGTTAAATTCCTTTAAGTTTGATTTAGTTAAATCTCCTTGAGTTAATTAACTCTAAGTGAACTTCTCCTCATATATGGCTGAAGCCAGTCGACATTCAGGCCAAATGCTAAACCCCTGTGTGCATTAAGGAAATTCTTCCCATTACATCTCAATGTAAGCAGGGCAAAAACGGTCGACGCGAGAACAACAGATTTGAGCCAAGATTTACGAGTTTATTGGACGAAATCAACACAACAAAAATGGAAACGAATAACAAATGTTATAGATAGCTACACATCTGTGGGGAACTTGAAAATATCTTGAACACTCGGGGCTGACACTCTCTAAGCAAACCAACTAACAACTGAACTAACTGAGCAAATGGCTGCCAATTTATAGTAGATTCCAGAAAAATGTATAAATTAACTAAAAACCTAATAAGGATAGGGAGTGTTTTTACTGCCTACAAACACAGGATTTACATAAAGGAACTGGGTGTTTTTACCTATACAACTGGATTTAGGTACAAGAAATGCGTGGAAATAATGCAATTATACAAGGAAAAACAGGGTGTGAAGGGAAATATAGAAATTTAGGTAAACAACCAAATAATAATTCCTAGGATTACACAAATAACTCATATTTTAGAAAATAACATAAACTAAAAACTTAAGTGACTAAAATGGAATAATAAACTTAAATCAACTTAACTTCTCTACTAACCACGCCCCAAGATAGATCTCTCTAATTTCCTAGGCTTCTGATGAACATCATTAGCGAAACGTACCCAAAATCAAAACATGCATACTCAGTAGATTTGTAGAATTAGATACGGGTTATAAAAGAAAGGAAAATGCAGTCCAGTTGTGTTTAATCAATATTCTGTACAAATATAGTTGAAATTACATTCTGTGTAGGTGTAATTCATAGCTTAATGTTTGACTCAATAACACTTTTGAATTTGTCGCCATTACAACAAACTTATATCATTGGTTCAGGTTAGTTGTATATACTTCTCATCATCACAACAGCAACAAAAATGAATAAAAATATTTACAAAATGACTTGTGTCTTATATTTAATCAGAAAAACCTAGAATTTTCGCAAAGAATGTTTTTATGTGGAGTGAAAGCACACATTGGGCACACTCATACAGTAGGTGGTCTCATTCACTCCATCACTTGAAGTTTTTCGCCCGTCTTTCTTGCATTGCACACAGTGCCTTTTCCTTGCTTTTCCCTCCCTTCGAGTAATGAAATGCCCTGTAGCATTCTCTGGAGTAGTAGTGGCTTCTAAAGACGCAGCTTTCATCGTGCGCTTTCTGTTCTCCGCTCGACTCGAAAACCCAGCAATGAGCTGCTTTGCGAGTGCAAAACGAAAGTTGACCAGGGTCCTTCTTCAACTCCTCTGGACATTTTCTTTAAAGATAAAAGAATTGACAAGAGAGAGATCAAAAATAAACCAGAACAGGTACTTGTACCACTTTTTTGAGGGTCGACAGGCGCTGTAGTACGATCGAAGTTGATCAACACCACCCATGCTGTTGTTGTACAAATCAACACACGCCGGTTTCTCGACACGCACAACATCTCCATTTTTTTTTCGTCTCTCCTTCACAGTTTTAGGCGCAAGGGGATCAGAATTTGTCGTCAAGATATTTACATCGCGTTTATCGTGCCATTTTGTATAGACAAGATTCCCCTTTTGCTCGCAGATTGTTTCTCCTTGTCTCTTTAGCTTTCAACGCGAAGATGGCGGCAACCCGATACGACCTGCACGAACTGTTGAGCAGGCGTAAGTTCCTTCATTCTGAAGATCTAACAATTTGGGGAAAGAAAAAAATTATCAAAATACACATGGTGATTTTTGTTTAAAAATGGGGTCATCAATTCCATAACCATGCTGTAGCCTAAGCCGTTTGTAAGAACACGACCTGGCTGTTTACTGAGGTAAACTTCATGATTGATGACAAAACTGTTTGAAGCATCGGCTGCCATCCACACTTTTATGCCGTATTTTGTCGGCTTTGCTGGCATGTACTGGCGAAAAGAAAGCCTTCCTTTGAAACCTATCATTCCCTCATCTACGGAAATATGCTTTCCAGGTTTGTAGAGCTCTTGTATTTTAGTATTGAAGTGAGAAAGAATTGGCCGCACTTTGTAAAGGCGATCATAGCCATCTTCTCCTCGCCTAGGTTCCATTGAAATGAAAAAAGCGGCTGATATTTTCAAAGCGATTTTTTGTCATCACTTTTCGTATTCCCTCATTGCCCAGAAATGGATCACTTGACCAGTAGTCAGCAGTAGAAGGAAGATGATTTACACCCATCACAATACATACACCAAGAAATGCCTTTATTTCATGTAGTATCACATCTTGCCATTTATCAAGTGCTTCGCCTTCAAGTTTTTGGCGAGCATAGTGGTTTGTTTCCGTCACAATAACATCAAGAATTTCAGCATTAAAAAACTTCAATAAAAATAAGCAACTTGTAACATTTATCAAAAAATAACATACAAATAAAGTTAAACTCTCCAAGCTTTTATGAAAGTTTGATGAATATTTACTAAAGAAGTTTAACAATGGTTTACTTAGTAAAAGCATGAAGGTTAAATCTTTCTTTAACGACAATACCTGATAATACCATAGCTGGTAAACTTAAGGCCCTCATATTTATAAAATTTCGAGTGAAAGGTAGTTAAAATGCAAAAATGATTCTGTTTGAGAAGAAATGGAGCAGTATTTTTCCAGAGACTTTGTAGGGTGTGAAGCTGCTTGTTATTCTCGGCATGTTTGGACAGAAACAAGCTGTTCAATGCAAGCGTTAGTTCAGCTGTTTCAGTTGTCACCTTTTTGCTTATTGCTGCCCCAAGGTGTTTGTTAGTCTTACTGAGTAGTTCTTTAGCTCTCAAAAGTTTGGATTTAAGAACAGGACCTAAAAGAAATTAGAACATAATGGAAACAACAACAACTGAATAATTAACTCCAAGAGAACCGGAAGAGCTACTTCTTTAATGTTTGACTTCAATGAAAATGATATAGAAATTATAGTAAAAAGTAATAGTAAAAAGTTTTAAAATTGGAAGTAACAAGGTATATTCCAAGGATCATTTTTCTTATATAAGAGTTGGAAACAGGCAATGATGAGGTTGTCGAAAACAAAGCAAGGTTTCTCACAATGGAAAATAACTAATACACTATAACATAAATAATAGAACAAAGAACACAATTTTAGTAGTTTAACTGAATATGCGTTGATAAAATACAACCTACGTCATACTGATAATTTGTACATTTGGCTCTACTTCTTCTTTCAGCTTTTGGATTTCATAAACAGAATAGGAAATTCTAAAAACAAAAACAGGAATTAAGGTGATATATAACACTACAAGACAATATTCTGGGAAATAGTTAGTTTTTCTCACTGAACTAAAGTAGAATTTAAATTGCACTTTTTGCCAATTTTACTTTACTTAAAAGGAAATATATATGCTATGAAATAAATCAAGATAATTTGCTATTTTATACTAACACCTGCTGTTAAAATCTTTCCCCTTTTATACATACACCTTTCACCATGCTTGATGCTAATAAAGCTTTTTAGGAAATCATGACGACAAACACTACCAAATACACCTTTCTCATCAAAGAACTTGTTTTTTCCTTTTGATCTCAAATTTGGAAGACTTCACCAGCATGAAAATGATTGCAATTCTGTAAATAGTGATAATGATGATAACGATAATCAATGGCAATAGAATTCCAATCAAATTGTAACACCAAAAAATCTGGATAAAAACTCTCAAACCAAAGAAGAAAAGAACCAACAACAAGCTAAACCTGGGTAAGTCTAGCCTGTGCCACATTAGTGAGAAGTCAGTGTTCTTGCCATTACACCATCACTTCAGATGATAATTATGATGATAAATCATAAACTTATTGTAAAGTGATATCATCTAGCAATAGAAATAGTGCTTTATAAATAACTGTTAAAGTAAAATTCTTTGTTAATAGTAATGTACCTGTTCAGACACACTAGTCCCACTATAATGATCAACACATTTGTCCACATTATCCTGATCCACAAAGAAAAAACCTTGGTGTTTTGTGGTTGCTAAGCCATATCCCTGTGACCGCTTTCTTGATAGGCCAAAGCATGCATCCATACATTCATTAAGAATTCCTTTTTCCTTTGAATAAATATGTGAATTAAAAATCAGCGTTGCTAATACCTTAATTATTTGTTTTATCACCCGGGGCGCTTATTTACTTTTAGCACCTCAAGGGAGGGCGCTTATTTGGGATGGGGTGAATATTGGGGACAGGGCTCTTATTAAATTTTTTGAGAAACAACCAAATGTTAAAAAAACTTAATAAATATTAAAGTAACTAAAAATAACAGAAACTTTAAAAGTTACAAATTGTTGAAAGTTTAGTTACTTTTAAAAGAATTGTTCATTTTAGTGGTAAATATATACATTAATGGTAGGGCAAATGTTCATGAGAGTATCTATTCGACGTCAATGACTTCAGTAGGGGAAGTTATCCACAATAAGGGTGCTTATTAGAATAGGGGCGCTTATTGGAATAGAGGCACTTGTTGACAAAAAGACAATCGAAGGGGGCACTTATTCGGAAGGGGCACTTGTTGGAAGGAGGGCGCTAAATGAAATCATTACGGCACCTCAATATACTACTACTAAAGTCTGCCTCAAGCCAAGTGGCCCATACTGCCGTTTCAATAGCATTAAGCTACTAGGACTATTGATACTCCCCCCTGGATGATACCCATTTATACACCCGGGTGAAGAGAGGCACTGTGAATAAAGCTATGTCGGATTGTAACTAGTGGATTAACATCAACAAGCAGCTATTTCAAAAAGAAATAGTGTTTCGTTTCCTGATTGCGGAAGGGTGAGAATAGTGTAACACTTAAGGAGAGGTGGGTTTGGGGTTTACTTTAATTTGGAGAAGGTCCTAGTGTATGTTGAATTTGCCGAATTTATGCACGAGTACAGAATGAAAATAAGATCTTCATATTCAGTAGTAACTTAAATTCCCATTTTACACCTACTGTCGATTTTATGTAAAGGAGACATAATATAAACTACGTCCTGCTGCAGTTTGGCTTTCAAGAGTTCAAGTAACACATAAATAGTTCTCTTTATAGAAATAGCATATGTCTTTCTCTCCAAATAAAGTTTAGTGAAGGGAGCTTAAGCTTGCCTTTATTGTTTTTACTCATTCAGTGGAAATTAAAATGATTTTTTTTTATTTCTGCAGAACACTTTTTTGCTTAAAAATGGCACCCGATAGCATAACTTTGAATGTTACATGAATGGAAAAATAACTTACAGAAAATATTTAAATATATTCCTATCAATGTGGGGAAACATGAAACCACAAGAGTAAAATGCAAGATCAGAGTAATGCAATTAATTTAAATGGTTTATTTTTTGAAACAAACAATCCTAAAAAAAATAAGTTCCATAAATAAAGTGTTTTGTGACTACTGATCTCTGATAAAATGCAAAACAACACTTTAATCGTAGATGAAATTATTACCTTTTGACAAAAAGCTTGAGGTATATACTTCTCTTAGTAGATCACATGCTCAAATCAAATAAATGCCAAATTCAAGACAAACCAAAACCCTTGTCGACAAGAACAGAGATAAGCACACTGTTTCGAAGCCATTTCTTCAAAATGAAATGCCTGTTGTCACTTTACAAAGACACGTAAACAACCAAAGCAAATTAATGTAAAAAGCTACCATTCACAGATTTTTAACAAGGATTTTTAATTAAGCAAAATTCAAGTTTAAAGAAAGTTATATGTTATATATAGTCGTATCAGGATTGTATTTTGCTCGATCCGCGCTGCACGCTCTCCCGGCAAATATGAAATTATCTCCACAGAATAAGACACAGCCAAGTTGATTCTATTGTCAGTGTAACAGCCTTGCATTGGTAACACTGATAATAACGATTTGCATTTTTGGCGATACTGTGGAGTTTCGATCAGACCGCGATGGCTTTGAATAATCCAAATAATGTTTATATCATTAATTTAATCTCAGAAATCTGCACCAGCAGTTGCAACGGTAGTTAATATTGAGCGTTACATCAACTAAGGAGACGAATTTAGTTCGACACGGCAGTTGCACACCTTGCTATTCGATACTGTCCATACAAAATTTAACTTTGAGCAGAATTTCTCAACTTTCCGTGCAGACTCGAATGTTTTTGCGACGCCGACGTGACACTAATCACGCAATCCCAGGTACATCCACGCGAGAACCCACGCAATTTTGCGTGTATTCGCGCTGTTTGTGACGTCGAAGATGGCGTGAAATTTTCCTGTACAAATAGAATAGGGCAATCTCCCACATTTATAAATTCCTCTGTTACATGAAGTGAAATTAACTTTGTAAGTCACCTGTAAATATGCACTTCTCTTTGTAGCGCACTTAAGCCGGCTCTACCGTGCGAGCAAATACGAGATACGCCAAGTCATCCCGTTTTTCTTTGCGCTTGTAAACACTGGTTGGTGGAAATTTACTTCCGTTTCAGAATAATATTAAACGCTACGAGAGCTTTCTCTAGTTTTCTTACAATACATCGCTTTAGTCAAACTTAAAACCATTGCAGTCGTTAGATATTTCTGTTTGCAACGAATCTAAATTTTTTTGGTCATGCTGAGGAATATATTTCTGATAATTGAAGAACATGACTGTTTTTACGAAATTAATTGCCATCGGTCATACGTATTTACTTTGTGGTTACGACCGCTCTTGTGATTGGATAGCAGCCCCGCGTGCAAGCAAACACGACAAGTCATCCCGTTTTTGTTTGCGCTTGCAAACACTGATTGGTGAAAATTTACTTCCGTTTCAGAAAATCGCTAGAATGTTTACTTAACAATTAAACGCTACGAGAGCTTTCTCTAGTTTTCTTACAATACATCGCTTTAATCAAACTTAAAACCAATGCAGTCGTTAGATATTTCTGTTTGCATCGAATCTCAATATTTTTTATCATGCTGAGGAATATCTTTCCGATATTTGAAGAACATGTTTTTACGAAGTTAATTGCTTTCAGTCAAACGTATTTACTTTGTGGTTACGACTGTTCTTCTGATTGGATAGTAGCCCTCACTGTGTAAATAGTTCACATCGAAGCCAAAATAATACCGTATCGTTTCTGAGGAAACGAAACAAAAATCAACTAAGAGAACCATGAGTGATGTCTTGCAGATCCAAAACGTTACTGAATTCACTTTTTCTTTTTTCTGAAACACATCTTTCTACATGTACATCATGCTTCTTATATCATGTACTTGTTATCATAGCCTACAAAAATTTATGTATTGGGGTTTGGTTGCTAACCACAAAGCTTCATGGTCACTAAAGTGTGTCTTGAGAACACCAGTTTGGACTATTGATTCATATGTATAAATGTGATCAATTGTAGTTCTGTTATCAGTGGTAAAGCAAAGTTAGTTATACATATTTTACAATCATTTGTTTATATTCACTGCTCCTTTGTACACTATTATTAAAATGAATGTTAAAATTACGAATTATATGAAAGCGTTCTGTTGACAGAATAGAATGAAGCTCTCTCAATGCTTGGTGATCTATAAACTCTAGCAAATTAAATATAACATCATCTGGCAGATATTTAACTTTTAAAATCGTTATTTCGATTCCACAATTTTTTGACAATTATGTTATTCATGAATACAGCATTCAATGCAGTACAAGCTAATATGAACTTAAGATGGCTCATCCTTTTGATCTTTGATAGTCGGCTCAGCAGTTATAGCAGTATACTTCTGTACTTCTTGTCTTCAGTTAAAGCTCAGGTTACAATGTCGTCAGTAGCTCAGATCACAAATATTTCCATTCTGATAGTGCTTATAGTGCTTTCAATGCTTTATATTCAGTTCAACTTCAGTCTTGAAAGGTAAAGGTCCAGCCGAAACAGCACAGACCTACTCCCGAACCACAATTTAGTTTAGTCCCTTAACCTATCGGTGTTCTGGGGAGTAGCATTTCTTGTTTGTTGCAATGGCATTCGTTGAGAATGCTCCTTACAGGTACCAGGTTCCAGTCATTAGAGCACTTTTTCCGACAAAATACATAAAATGATTTGGGGAGAATAGGGCAAGAACATTTCCCTCTCTCTGTTGCGCCACATGCAACACAGCTAAGAATAATCCCCTTTATGGGTATCTTGACAATCGATAATAGCACATTTCCCCAAACACATCTCTGCAAAGCCTTGATTGACTAAATTCGCAGATTGTTGTTCCGCTCCTTAGAGCTGCCAAGAAGAAGCGGACCCCTTCGGGAGTGGCAATGTGGACCAAATAACGTAGCATCTCCTCTGAGTAGCTCTCACCACTTTCACTGTCCCAGTTACTGGCATTCTCCTCTTCTTCGTCATTTGCATACAACTGGCAAATCTCTATGGCCTCGTCCAGTTCTCTGTCCTGTCCTTCTTTATCCACATTGTTTTCAGTACTTTCTTCCAGTGGGTCTGAATCAGTGGCAAGGACTTCCGAAGGCCTCAATTGTCCGATCTTTCTCAATTCTTTCTTTTTTTCTTTTTTCTTTCCCTTCGAATATACCCATTTTAGCAGTTTTCTTTTAAGACTTTCCGTCCTAAGTAGCACAGTTTTAGGTAAGGTTTGTTTATTAATTCACACTCATATTAAAGTGACTGTTTCTCAAATGGTGCGACAGGTGCAATACATCTTTGCCATAATGGGGAAGCATACAAGTGGTGTAAATTTTCTGTGATGGAGATATTTTGGGCTGACGGTCGTTCATTGCCCTTGTGACTCCCTTATGGTATCTGGCCAGGTGGTTGTCTAACTTTTTTAGACTTAAGCCAATCTGTGGGCATCCACGAATGCAACAGATGCCACTTTTGCCATGAAATAAATAACAAGATTAACCAATACACACTTAACAGACACGCTTGAACACAACTGAGAAAGCATAAAAACGTCTTCAAAGCATAGTACATTCATAGCAGGTTGGTTAACATTGCAGTCAATCAGTAAAATTCACTTTCTCAAGTATTTTTCTTGATGAAACACATCTGTCAGTTAATTATTAACTGAATTGTTACTGTATAAACATTGATGTTTATTGGGCCAGTAGTGTGGAAAAATGTTTCACTTAGTAAAAATAGCCAGTTATCATTCCCACTTTAGAAGGAAAATTCCCTCGGTTTCTTCTATTCATTTCTTTTCTGATGATATCTGCCATTTAAAATGAAATAATTATCGAATATACAAAATTCCTCGCTGACTCAGACTGAACTGTCATTTTCTTTTGTCTTTTGTCATTTTTTGAGTGCGACCTTAGGTGCATTACAATCCTAAATGCTTGGGAACTTTTGAAGAAAAATTCTCATTGCAACCTGCCGAAAATATTCGATCTTTATTTTTAGAACTATTAAAAAGCGTATGTGAACCTCAAATCCGTAAAGCTGCTTTTGATAAAGCTTTTTCTTAACAGAAATGGGACATTGGAGGCATCTGTGGGAGATTGAATTTAGACAAAGATATCTCCACATGGGTCTTTAATGTCATCAAATGTGACTGTCTCATTCTCCATCAGACCATTCAGAGTGGCAAGCTGCTGCTTCATAGAATTGACAACTTTGTCGATCTGGTTGGCTAACTTGATTGCAATTGCTTGTCCATCTAAAAAAACACTGAAATTAATAAACTCAAAAATGAACATGTAGCAGTCTCTTTCTGAGAATACGCGCAGTGTATGTTTAGTCCCTGCCAAGGGACTCATCAGGGGCATTTTAGACTGCTTGGCTCGTCAAACATCGAGTTAGCAGTCCTGCTTGCATCACAAACGATGATGACAATCAGGCTATATATAAATGCATGTTTGAGGATTTAAATTGCAGAATATTCAATAATAACTACAAAAAGTGTAAAATGACAAAATCCTTCCTTATAATCCACTAAAAACAAACATAAACCTGTACACTTTTCTGGTTCTACTATTTCTTAGGATTTCTATAAAGATGAACATATTTAGACCTGCATATTTTGCTTTTAACTCCAAAAGAAAAACTCACTTTGATGCCGACTTGTGAAGTGCAAGAATCTCGTTGCTTCGTCTCTTTGCAGTCAGTCGCTCATGTGCACTTTGAAAGGTACCATCACTTTCTTTCCAACGAACTCTGACACTGTTCTTTTTCTCAACCCCAGCAAAAGTTTTCTCATTTCTGAAAAACAAATTGGTTGGGCCAATGGGGACATGTTTGACAATTTGAAAAAGTGTGGACAAGCAACCACTTGCTAAAGCAAACTCTGTACACGTAGATATCTTCCTCTCCAGCATATCTACTTTAGACGGTTCTTCTGCCTTAGCATAGACAAGCTGGTGTTTGACGTTTGAACCTGTCTTCAAAAGTTTAACATATTCTCATCCCACTCTAGAGAAAAAACTTTAGAAAGGAGATTTGTTAACAACATTGTGATGCGAAAAACATCAACAAAGGAATGGCTGTAAATTGGTTTCAGTATAACCAGATTCAGGAAATCTGGAAAGATCAATTGCACTATTTACATTTACATAGAAAGATATTTTTTTTCAGAGGTGAACAAAAAATTTAAGAGTAAAGATTCCCAGAAAATGGGTAATTACTGTCCTTATTTACTTGTAATAGAATATATATTTTTTAATTTTCCTCAGATATGCAAGGCAAAAAAGGTAAAGTCTGCGTGGAGCCTAGTGGCTCATACCGCCGGATACAAGCATTTACTACATGAGAGTTTAAAATAAAGGATTCAAACAAAAATAGTTTTAGCCCCAGGACACAACAAGTAAACAAATGAAGACATTAATGTTAATCATATCGAATCTGGAGAACAAGTGTTCACCATAATGCATAGCGGCATGAGTTAAAACATCACTTCTCTTGTCAACCGACATTTCTTTAGTAATAGTTGAGAACTGGCGTTCAACCGTTCAACACCTTCACCATCTGTCAAACCAATATTTTGGGTTCTCCTTGGGCTGAACTGAACCTAAAATTAATTAAATTAATAACAGTTGCAGACTAGAAATCAGTTATCCTTCAAGGTATAATTTACCTATCAATTGCTTTTATTTGCTGGAGAAGTTTGCATGCAAGCTTGGAAATCTCCTTGTGAATTTTAATTGCCTATAATATGTTAAAAATTCAATGAATAAATATAATAATAATAATGATAATAATAGTAATAATAATAATAATGATAATAATAATCATTGATATAGCGCCATTTCGATAAGTTCAAAGGCACTTGACAATGTTAAAAAAGTAAAATATTAATTAGATAATTTGCACTTTACTTTCAATGAGGCTAATTCCAGTGATAGCCTCATTGAAATACATACCTCTTTGCTGATTTTCTTTCCTGCTTTTCTTTTTTTTCCTGCAGACGTCTTATCTGTCTGTTTTGGTGTCTTTGAAAAAAAAAATCAATCAAGTGTTTGTTGGGTAGCAGCCATGTTGTCATAGGTAAGCGGCCATGTTGTAATCGTGGTACTATCTTTGACGTACAACAAAAAAGTTTTCCAATGCTTTGAAGCTTGCAAACGTTCGTCAGCTACTTTAAAAGAGTGACTTGCTTTATTTTGAATGCTAAATTTTATTTTTTCCATTGAATGTTTTTCATTTTGGAGAGAAGCCACTTCATAGGGGTATTATAAAACTGCAGTGGTGATTTCATAATGGGGCCGGGTCGAGAACACAAAGTAGATAGACCCTGCTTAACAGTTAAACAGAAATGTTATTGAAGTGGTCAAAGTAGTACATATTTTTCTATCTTTAAGTCATGGATGAAATGTGTCTATATTTTCCTTGAATCACTGTTACTTCGACTTACAGACATGTCTAAAATGGTGCAAATTATAAATTTTACAAGCGTACACGTTTAGAGGAACAACGCCATCGCCCCAGGAGCAGCCATTGTCTAAAGAGTCACTGCAAACGCGCTCAATGTTTTTCAAAGATTAATTTCTTCCCCTGGAATATGTTTTATACTGCAGGTGTATAAATGGCTGCCCTCCCATTGGAAAAGGTACTTGCAGTTGTATTGATGCTCCTCCTTTTTTGCTGGCGTTTCATCCATGTTGAAAAGAAGATGAAGTTAATCTCCGGATGGTTAGAGTCTTCTTATCGCAAGGGAAGTACAGATCTGCCACCTCCTTGTCTCTGTCATCTTAGGAAAGACGAGGAAAGAAATTTGTTACTCTCTTTTAAGGTTCGCTAGTTGGGAATCCATCTTCCCCAAAGATGATTGTGTAATGTCCAATGTGGCTAACTTTTGAAGTATTTTTGGTAGGGTTGCCCCAGACTTATTTAACGAGGGTAACATAGTTTACTGGTGGCCCAGTAGTTTACAATATGGCCCTCCCTAATTAACTACATATCATAATACTTAACTACATAGAATCAAGTGTCTCATATTGTTCTTGGACCATTGCCTGTATTTTTTGCCAGCAGAGGTGTATTACTTATTTTTTTTTTAATTTGGCGAGATACATGGTTCTTCCAGAGGTTTTGAAGTCCTAGTTTTCTGCCTGTTTAAGATAACTTGACTAAATTGGCCGTTTAACACAATATGATAACAAGATTTGGCAGATGGCCGTGACTTGTGTCTTCATGCTGGCATTGCCAGGCTGGCTGAATGCACAAGCTAAAAAAGTTTAAAAATGTATATAACTATAAAAAGAAATGTACAATTAAAAAGCTTTTGAAAATAAAAAAGGTCTTCATGGCTTTCTTGAAAGGCATAGTTTTCAGCCACAGGATCGTCTACTTCTGGGTACTCCTGGGCCATTTCAGTTTTCAATTCCTTGGACCTTTCTAGCACTATTTCCCTATTTATTGTCAGTAATGTGGCCAACGCTCGGGGGGCTTCATTGTGCTTTTCTTTCAACAGTTACTCAGGTTGAAGCTGTGAATCGATACCATGAGGTTCTTTCTCCCCCACTGTAAAGGGAATCATAACCAGGCAACTTGCAGTTCTGTTGAATTCAAATATGCCATACATGTATTACTTAAGTAAAACTAAACCTGCATGTAACATTTCTACAATTTTTGTACAAAACCATTTTTTAAGCCAGGAAAATGTCAACTGTTTTAAATGACCAAATGTTTCATGTTATCATGGAACTATTATTTTGACCTTGTTAGAACTTGGTAAATTCTTAGTTTAGTAGAATATTTATTTGTTTTTGATAGTTGACTAGCAAGAAATGAATGAGGTGTATGAATTCTACTGTTTGGCATACCTGTACTCTTGTGCAAACCTCTCCAGAGCTTCCCAATTTACTGTCACAATTTGGCAAGTTTTGGGCTGCATCTCTTTGCTACAGGTTTCGTCTTTACCCCCATCAAAGTATGCCAGTGCAATCTCTCCTAGCTGCTTTGAAATTTTGAGGTCGTCTATTATGGGAAGAAAGGAGGAACTTGCGCAGAGGCAAGAAATAAAATGCTCCTGTGCAGATGAAAAGAACTGGTGCTCACTTCCCATCAACTGGAGAGCTGCTCTGGCAGACCTGGTCTTGCCCAGTCTATGTTCTCCACAGATTACCCCTCTTCAACAATTGTTTCATAGTGCAACCCTACTGCACTGCCAGCTGGAAAGAAACATTGATTAAAATTCCATCATAAAATCTACAAAAAGAAGCACATTGTGCATCTTGTGATAAGCATATTCAAAGTTATTGTTTGCACCATTTTGCATACTGTTAAACCACAAAATTTTAACAACACTGATGGAACAAAATCGCCTCGGCATGAAACACTGTAACTGACATTTTAAAAATTTAACCTTTACCCATCTTTTAATGTTTGAATGCTTTAGCATTTTATCATTTCATTATATTTTATCACAATCTATGACTCAGCATCAAGCTCTTTGCTTTGCTTTGTTTACGGTCAGCGGCTCAATGTTGCTGGCTGCCCTGAAAACATCGCAAAGTTTTCTAGGGTAATCTGACCATTACTTCAGCCGTAGCCTGGGATTCCACCTTAGAAGCAAGCATGGATGGAAATGGACGGATGGCCTTGTCGTTAACATGTGTTACTTACATGTGAAGTGTTCATTTAGGCTTGAAATGGTGGGTAAAGGAGGGTCCCAGGATAAACCAAGAACAAATAATGATGTTCCGACATCCATCTTCTCCGATACTACTGGACGACTTTTACAAAACAGAGTTTTCAAAGATAACTGATTGTTTTCTTCAAACTTGGAGATAATTGCTGAAGACGACTCAAAGTACAATCGGCTGTGAACTTCCAAAAGCATGAATCAGTAGTGCAGCAGTATAGTTAAGCAGTATACTTGTCAGTGGAACCCCCACCCCTACACCCCTTCCCCTCTTCACACAACATGCACTCCGCAAACGAACAAAGAATAAAATTACAAACAATGAAAATTAAAAATTAAACATTATGAATAAGAACTACCGGTTGTTAACATCACTTAGCTCTAGAGTATTACGTCATACGTCGCAGGGCCCTTGAACAAGGTGTTATTTAGCACACAAGAAATAGGAAACAGGATCCAGAAACAAGGCCCCTGAATAAATTATTAATTATCACAAAATTTCTTTTATGAAGCCCCTGAATAAAAGTAATCCTGTAAAGTGCTATACTCTCAGCCATGTAACAAAATCCCTGATTTGAGCCCTTGAGTAATATGTATGGATTGAAAACAAAACAAATAATGTAATAAAAAATACTTGTAAAAAAACAGAAAAAAAAACAACCTACCTTACTTCATTTGTAATACGATTGGCAAACATCAACATTTCATTTGGTTGCGAAAATTTGCGATCTTTTGGAATGTTAATGGTTGGTTCTTAAAATTGGCTGGCTGGTGTTTGTATGGTGTATCACAACTCTGATACGTCAAGGAACTTGGTGTGATATCCTTTTTTTTTCTTTGTTTTGTCTTCTTTTGACTTTTTGAATAATTATTATTGATATCTTTAAGTAATGCGTGGATGTCTGCTAGGTCTGGTTGGATGTCCTCGCACTCTTCTCAGTTTCAGGCTTGAAATCGGCAGACGCCATGTTAACACGTTTTGGTTCTGTAGTTTCGTCGTTCGTGGATCCTCCTACAGGAGGCATATTTTTTTAACAATTTTCATGCTGTAGATAGGTTTTTTCGTCTTGCGAAAAATGAGACGAGGAGTGGCAACTTTCTTTTGAGCAATACTGTTACTAATGGCTATAATAACTCCTTCATCATAAAGGAAACTGCCCAAAAGGCTGCACAAAAATATAAACACAGTCAAACATGCAATTTCAAGAGGAACAGCCACAACAATTCTCTCTTAACCATTAGGAGTCCTTAGATTGTAGCTTAATTCTGCTACAACACACACACTGTCAATTCTTGCTTCTGGATTGAAGGCTGCCACTGATTCAACTTCAAAAGATGGAAGGCACACTTGAATTGGTAAACCAAAGTAGAATCTTGCATGTGGATGAATTTTATACCAGTGAACACAAGCCAGGGTGAAAGTACATCCACAATTTCACCAGTAGGGGAGCGGATAGTGACAGTGTGTTGGAAGAAGTATTGTACAACCCCTGCATAAGAAAAAAGTATAGGGGATCAGTTATCTTCTTTGTTTAGTACAAAAAACGTAAAAGATAGGGGTAGGGGTATTATAAAAATCCCTTCCGTTGAGGAGGTAAGGATAATTGATTGGACTATGCATTGTTTATTTGTCAATAACGGATTTGTTATCTAAGATTTACAGTCAAGTACTGTAAATAGTAAAACTCAAGTTAATGGCCTTACCATTTACAGTGTAAAGTACAGTGTACAGCTGTAGGTCTTAAAGAGAGATGAATAAGTCTGCTAGGACACAAAAAAATATTGACAGTCAACCCTTAAAGCAGGGATGTCAATAATTATCAGGAGGAGCCAGAGTTATCCATGGGTTTAGCGCACTTAAGTTCACTTTCATGTACCAATACACAAAAGCAAAGATTTGAAAATTAAACAGGGATGTTACTGGGCCTGGGAGTCAGCTCTTTATACAATGTAAAAAGACTAGAAAATATGGAAATTATTGTTTTGGAATTTTCTTTGAAACTTAGATATTCGCATGTTTTTAAGAACACTTATTTGAGAAAGTGAATCAAACTTGGAAATGAAATATTGAAACACCCCTTCATTTTTGGTGTGGAGGTAGGTTATCTCCGAAGATAAACAAAAACAAGCATATTTTGATTGATAGGTCTGTTGTTGCCATGGCAACCGCAGTTGGTCATGCAAGCCTCAGGTTCATGTTTTGAGCTAAGAAATCACTCAAAATATAAAAAATATACGAGTCTAGTTCTTTAATATGTGTAAACCAAATCAAACGAAATCCCAGCACTTCTAGTTTATAAAAATTACCGTAAAATTATTTTACGATTTATGAACAAGGAAAAAACTGTCGCTTTATCATAGTGTCTGTCGGCCATTTTGACAAGTGGGAAATTCAAGCACGAGCAATTTTGCAATTTCTCGCAAAGTGCTCAATTTCTTGAAACCAAATTAGAAGCAGAATTAAAACAGTTGTTGTAGTTACTAAATATTATAAAATATTTTGGGGGAAAGTTATATTTTCGCCATGGGCGTTCGATACATACAAGGCAAATTACTAAAAGTTGCAAAATTGGCCATTTTGCGGGCTGCACTATTTGGCCTAAAATGGCGTAATAAAGATGAAGTCAACATTAAAATATTTTCTTTCACCTGGTATTTTACTTAAATGTGATTAATACGGTTTTGGGCTCGCGAATTTGGTGAACCTTTATTTTACTGACGATGAGTGTCATGACTGTCATCTGCATTTCAGACGCAGCACAAGAATAAACACAGTGGTGCATACATCGGTCAGAAACTAGCATATTTCGTAACGACGTCCTTGTCCTCGTTAAAGGCTACGTCGTTTTTGTTATTAGCTGAATCTTAAACAACAACAACAATAGTTAAAAAAAACCTCGTCTTTTCTGGGTCGTCTCCAAAATACTGTGCAGGATTATTTTTATACTGATAAACTTAATACAGACTGGAAAAGGCGTCGCATTCTTTTAAACTACGACTGCCCCTTATAGCTGCAATACCAGAAGTTGTTGAGGTATTTACTTCAACTACACTATGATTTTACCAGAGGTCAGATAAAACTCGTTGATTACTATACTCTATTGCCTGAAAGCTACATCCTTCACAGCGACACGTATCTATGGTGCTCCGCAGTAGGGGGAATGATAAAACTAAATGCTAGAATATTCACTGTGTTCTATACAAATTACATGGCCATGTGGATATGAAACTGGAAAGTGCGTTGACGTACGGCTCTTTCTTTCGGCCCCCAGACACGCCCTGAATGCTGTACTTACGGCATATGCTTTTCAGATTTGGCAGTGTAAGCTTTGCACGGAGTTCATGGAACACAAGGTAATCTTCTTGTAGGTTAAACAGCTTTCCACTTCTGACACAGCTTGCTCTTCTACTTCCATTGCTGCTAACGAAGCAGCAATTTCTTCAGCAACCTGATGAATAATCTCTGCTCTTTCTTCATTCTCTAGCTCTGCCTCTGGGACACTCTTTCTCTTGGCAGCCATACATTCCCTCGAGGGTGGGGGTAAGGTGTGTGTGTGTGAGTGTGGGGGGGGGGTTTGCTCGGAAGAAGCACCTGTACGAACGAACGAACAAATGCGGAATTAATAAATCTATAAATGAGCAAAGCAACCAACAACGGACGAACGAATGAATCAAAGAATGAATAACAAAACGAAAGAACGAAAGAGTAAATAAACAAAATGTAAATGAAAGAGTTGGGATTGAATCAAAGAATAAACGAGGGAATAAAAGAACGAACGAACCAACAAACGAAACAATGAATAAAAAAAAAGTACCCTCATAAAACAAAGTTAACCCTCGTAAAACAAAGTTAATTAATTTAATTTAATTTTGGTTTTCTTTGTTAACATACCAGATCCTACGGGAATTAGCTTTCCTGTCGTCTCCATGATATATATGGATTGCTGTTTGACCAGACCACGGTCCCCTCTTACTGCACTTTTGTGGTTCGCCAGTTCAGGTGGTACTTGACAATATTTACCTCAGCCTCTCCAGTAAATTCCTAAGCGTTCTCTGTGGTATTGACAAATTATAAGCTTCCCTACATCGTTTTGATTAACATCAAAAAATCCTAGTAAAAAAAGTGCCCGCGGATGTTGAGTGACTTGATGTTAACAGACTTAGAAAAAGCACAACACGCAGTGTGAAAATGCAAATAAGAATAAATAGCTGATAATAGATTAGGCCAAATGCTTTATTTACTTACCAAAACGGCAAAGAATCAGATCCATCTCTTCGCGTATTTCGTCTCTAATTTTACCAAGTCCATATGTTTGCACGTGCCTGGATATATCCTTGTTACATTCGCTCAGTGTTGCATTCTTTCCAGTGCACGCACAAACCTTCTCTTTGTGACTTAAAAACGAACATCTCTCGGCCATGTAATGTTTACTGTTTGACCAGTTTATTTACCTCACTCTCCAATATGCAAATGTTCTTTTCAGAACAAGTTGATAAATTTACTTCCGGTCAGATACTCCCCCATCAAAGAGAAAAAAGGGAAAAGCACCAAATACATGAAAAAAATACTTAAAAATAGTATCGACGAAGAGAAAAAAAATATTTTTTTTTAGAAGCAGAAGTGGCTCGACAAGTTTGCTACTTTTTTACTAATTGGCAGGCAGTGATTAAATATTCCAACTTCGTTATTTCTGATGTGTACCCTTGTGCCCAGATTAGTGACAGATCAAAACATGCACTTAATTATATCACTTATGTCGAACAACAAATGAGCAAGTAAATACAAATCCAGAAAAAATTTAAAGGTTGTGCAATATTTAAGTGTATTTATGTGGTTACGGTTAAAGTCGTTAAACCAAACAAAACAGAACACCGAAAGTTACATTTTGAAAGTATATCCGGTCAGCAGTCTTGCTACTCTCATTTCCGGTGTACAATTCCTTGTCAACACCAAGTCCTTCGCTTCACTATCAACGTGTACCTTTCGATTTTAGCAAAGCATGTTCAACTGGATTATTCCCAGGCACGTATTTACCGAATACTGTTACCACGAAGCGTTTATTTAACTCTCCGCAACGTCAGCCAGTAGTTGTTTTAGAACATCTTGATCTTCCGGCGCAGCTCTTGGGGTTCTTCACTGACTGTTACCATCTCTTCCCTTTCTGCCTTATCTGATTCCATAGTTTTTGCTGAAGTGCAGCCACAAACAGTCAAAATAGAACACACAAAAACAGGATTCCAATCACGACGTGTACGTGCAAGACAGATTCGCTTGTTGTCAAGGCAGCAAAATATTTTCTGACCCTGCGTTACCATTCGTCTGTGTGTGCTTCATGTGCTTGCGGTCAGAGCTGAATAACATCTGCACATGTGTAAGGTCTTGGCGGCAAATACTGAAAATGCGGGCTTTGAATCCGAACGATCTGGTGTTCTGTTTGTGCTTATCTTTTGATTTGTTTTTGAAAATTATGCACTGTTGTTCAAAGTAAAATGGTCATCCCTCAATGGAACTAAGTGTTTTGGTGCATAAACATGTTATCTATAAATGTGTGTTTGCCTCTGATGGTTTGCTGTCGATGGTGGTGATGTTTTGATCAAGCATTTGAAGTTCACAATCATGGCTTCTTAGGAAATGAGTAGTCAATCAATCAAGTCAATCAATCAATCAATCAATCAGTCAACCAATGGATCACGAATGATGCATACAGTGGATGCAGGAACTAATAATCAGTCCTTACTGACTTCATATAAGTCAACGATATGCTTGATGATGTTTCCAAAGGGATCATCTCCATAGTGCTTACGCCACAACCACTCCTGTAGGTAGCTATCGAAGAGATTTTTGGATGTTCCTGTACAAGGCATACTTCACTTTACTCTCCACCATGTATTTTCGATGCACTGTGTATGCGCACCTGTGTCTGGGTCTACGAAGTTTAGGCTGTGGTTTACTGTGATATGACTATAGCCCTCGTCTTGCAGGCAATCATATGCTTTCGTCGTATCGCTCGTCACACGTGTTCTAGGCAATATGTGAGTGCAAATTATGGGCAAGAGAGTATCTTTATCCCGGCGCTCTACTGGAACAAGGAAGCAGACCTTCATTTCGCGGCAAATGCTGCCAAAGACCCACTGTCCTTCGATGTAGCGACTGTGGTAATATTTCATTTTGCCAAACTTGGACTCATCAATCTCCACAGTTGTACCTGATCCGCCTATTTGCCCGGCATGATGATTCATTATTCTGTCGGCTCAAACCTTGTGGCAATAGTTATACCAATCTATCACCGTTTCTGTTGACGTTGTTTCGTCAAGTAGAGAGGATTCGTGCACTGCTTGAGTAGTAGTAAATCTGTGGGCCCAAGCGTATGTTAGGGCTAATATTTTTTCAATGGACAGCTTGCTTCCGGAAAACCATGAGTTCTGGCGGATTGATGCTGCTCCATTGCAATTTCTCTTCGAGCATCGCCACTCGTAGCCATCTTGCGATGAAGATTGTCGTGTCCACGATAGTGTATTGCTACACTCGTCCCGTGGACACTTTATTAATGATGCAAGCAAGTTGTGTTCCTTGCACCACTCTATGCACCGGTCGTAATCCGAAAGGATTTGACACAGTTTAAAGAAATTCAACTTGGACAGCGACATCAGAAGAACACGAACGGCACGTAGACGAAAGACAAAACAGACGACAGACAAAAACAGCGGAGATGACAGTGTATGATAACAGATGAAGACGATAGATACAAAAAAAGATGATGATGGACGAAAAAACTAAAGAAAACGGCGAATATTAAAGGACTTTTGGCGAATTCGAAACTTGTGTGCAGTTGACTACTCTCGGAAGCAAATCTCAAAAGGGAAGCAAATGCAACCACCCTTTCTTTTTATTCACCACGATAACCAATGAGAAATAGCTGGGTTTCATGCTTTTGTGCACTGTCTAAAATGTATCAAAGAGGTGAAAACAAAATTGTTTCTCATTGTTTTTATTTTTTATGATCAACTGAACCTCGTAGTGTAGTGGTGTAGAGGATAGACTGGTAGTCGATAGGTAAGTGAGGGCTAGGAGTTCGAGGTCAGCCAAGAAAAATAAAAAGAAAAAAGAAAAAAACACGAGAGGACTGGGCAGAGAAGGGGCTGAGAAGGAGGGAAGAACGAGGCAGAGTGAGGGGCAAAAGAGAAAACAGTGCACAACAAAATCATCTTTTATTCCCACTGTAAGTAATTATTAACCATGTATATATTCAAACCATTAGGGAAAAGGCCATTGTTCCAAAAGAGGAGCGCATGTATTAAGTGACTGCATGCATAATAAATGTATGGGGCTGTGCAGAAATTTTTCTTTTTTGTGTGGCTTGAAATTATCTACAGAAATTATGCAACTCTTGCCCTTCCGATGATGACCCATAGCTTGCTGAGAAATGATTGCAGTTTGAAAGGCTTGCGGTCGCTCGCCAAGTTGAACATGTAGCTTCAACGATGGGTAGTCCAAAGTTGTCCATAATCATGGGCTTGAAATAAAGGGTAAAGTGATTTCCTTTTGTTGTGCTGTTGATATGCATAAGGAAAATGCATAATGAAAATAGGCTCAAATGTTTTATTTTTTATTAGTTTGTTTATTTAAACAAATTAAACATATAAAACTAAAATGTGCTGACATTTTCTATAAGATTATCGATACTCATTACATTACAGGTATTTCACAAAATTTCATAATACAGGGAATGTGACTTGAGTCATTGTTAAAAGACTTGTACCACCTTTAAAGTTCACAAATGTCCCCCCTTTCACAACAAGCCACAAATGCCCTAGATGGCCGTCTACCAGTAAAACAGAATTTGGGGACAATCATTCAAAATGAAAGAGCATGCTGTCTTAGGTTTCTGGGAGGCAAGTTACAGATGATATGCACTTTTGGCTGAAATAACTGTCTAATCTGATACACTTACAGGGAGTTCACTACCCACAGAAATCATTCAAAGAAAATTTAGATGACCAATATCTTCACGTACACCAACTAGTCTCGGTACTCCCATTGTGACCCGGTCATAATGTTGATTTTTTATCAAGATACCAGAAACAGTCTGATAAGCTATGGTTTGGTTAAATGGCAGGTTTGGATTAATATTATTTGGAAGAAAAGTATAGAATGGTTTTGTTGTGGTCAGTGCAATCAGTGTGTAGCCATTGCTTCCATTTCACCCTTCAACAATAGACTGAGATAGTCTTTGAGGAAAGTGCCAGGTTGAAAAGTTGTGATGGATTGTTGCTGGGATGTTCAAGTTCAGAGTTGGAAATTGGTCGCAAACGTAGTTCTTCTAGAGCAGAAATGAAAATTTCCTCCTTCCCTTCCCTGTCTCCCTCCCCGACCATTTCCTCCTCTCTGCCCCTGAACCCCTCTCTGAAAATACCAAATACAGAACATGCGAAAAAAATATATGCTAAACTACGTACTGCAGATATTTTAATATTCTTGGGGCTGGATTCCATTTGAACAGAAATGCAGCAGCGACCTGTTCAGAACAAGACATATAATCTTAGGTTTTTTCCTTCAAAATCAGTTTTACAACCACGATTTCCACTGCTAGAGAGAAAGCAATCTCCAATAGCGAGGTTCACTTTATGTTCTAGCCCATCACTTTCAAGCTTCTGTCGTACGAGCTAGTTGCCACTGGTTATAGGGGAGCGTTGTCATCTTTAATGATGTTAACATGTCAAACCTGTAAGTTTCGTCCTGGGCACAAACATTTCTGCCTTTTCTTTAGGAGCATGAAAAAAATTCTTTCCTCCATCAAGTCCAAAACTGTTTCGTTAGATGCTGACATCTCACCACTGTTTTCTGGAGTACTTGGTACTTGTCAGCATGTTGGAAGGCTCTTGGGGGTGGGAAAGGATGACCTAAGTCTTTGAAGTAAAGATATTATTTGGTGAGCCTCAAAAGAAATAGGCGATGTGGTGTTGTGAGTGGAAGCTGCTTCACCTTCAGACATAGCAAATGTTGTCAGTGCTTCACGCTTCAGCTGGCTCCCGAGAGCTGTTGTAATTCCTGTTTGGTGTCATTGAAGTCCCGAGCCTTGGTCTGCTCAAAGTTGGCGTTCTTGATATCATTACATAGGGTAGCTTGCATACAACAAAACATAATTATGGTTGATTCTAGTAAATTAACAGTCGCTACACGAAAAGTGTTATCACCAATAGAAACAAAGTCAAAATGCAATACAATACAGGTTCTAAGTAAAAGAAAGAGCAGTATCTAATTTTTGTTTTTGCAGCAAGCTTTTCTTTATTGTACATAGCCAAGGAAGCAAAGTCCCATTTTGAAGGAAACTTTCTTCAAGCAATGCACTTAGTAATAAGCTCAGTAAACAAAGTGTCATTGCGTTATTGCAGTTTCATAAAAACAGTTCAAAATCTGCAAATTTGGTAACTCTTCAACTCAAATAATCATTTTAAAATACTGCCCTTTAATCATAAAAATCTAGCTTAAAGTCGTGTGATGGCCACAGTTTTCTGTTTTCTCCATCCTTTCTTCCGTCTGCCTGCCTGCACAATGTATGTAGATAACTGTGTCACAAGAATTGCTGTAAAAAAATTAAAAAAAAAAAAACACACACACTGAATAGGTTCTTCAAAAAACTCATCGGGTGTTAACCACATAGGTCTTCATAAACTTTGTCTTCCTTCCATATCCTTCTATATTAGAATACTAAACTCACTGTAATGTTTGCAAGCCACGACTTTGTACAGCTTTTCTTAAACTGGGAAGGGTTTGACTATGGAAGTCAATAAAATACATAAAACCAGGTTTGCCTTGTTTTCTTATTCACCTATTATCCGCCATCCCCTTTGGGGGGGGGGACCTCCGGCAAAGCGTAAAGGACCCTGTCAAAGTGCTTTATTTCCCCTTCCAAGGTGATGAGACAGAAAAAGTCTCCCCCCTCTGAAGGGGATCACCTTCAACAGAATGAAACCATGGTGAACTAAAGAGTACAGAATAAATAAGGATGAATGACCTCACCTAACTAGGAAACAGTACTTTAGCCTTAAAGAAACAATAAGCTGTTCATAACATTCATTATTAAAGTTTCAAATGTTAATTTATTAACTGCTGTCAAATTTCAAAAACACGTATTTGGAGCACATAATGCATAACACAATTAAAATTTCCAAAATTGTCAAAATTAAGTAACGCTCTAAAAATATTATCAGCACTGCCTTTGGTTCCTGTAAGACACTCTTCCAACCTGCTATCTAACATAATCTTTTGAAGCGCTTTGAAGTCTTCTAGAGCATCATGATTATTGAATGACCTCCTTATAACGTTTTAAAAGATTGCTCCAAAGGTTTTCGACTTAGGAAGCCAAAGTTTTTTACTAACGAATGGAAGGCTGTCTTCAAAGTATATCGGTATGTTCAGCGATCTTGATATTACTGGCTCACAAGTCAAGAACTGCCTAAGCTAATCAAAGCTACTGGTATTATGGCCAATAGGGTAATACACTGCCTGGTTATGGTTGTCCTTTATAAAATCTAAAGATTTTTTTTTAGTGTGGGAAGCGATGGATATAAAAGAATGTGTTGTTTTGGCCAATGATTCCTGTAGTTTCGGTGCTTTCTCCAGAAGAATGTTGTGCAGGCACAACAGAACCATTTCCAGAAGGAAATACTGATACTGCGGCAAACGATCCATTTGTTGTTGAGTGTGAGCCAGGTGTTAATGAATTAAACAGTTGTGGTTGAGAGAATGGAGTCAAAGGATGAGTTATTAGTGACGCAGATTGCGAAAAGTAGGGACTTGATGTGGATTTGTTTGATTGGTAGCTGAGGAAAAGGTATTTGATAAGTTGGGTTTTGTAGGTGGTTGATTGTGTGGCTGATTTTGGAAGGTACTTGGAAAAAATGTGTTTGTGTACCCATGACAGGGGTCCGGTTGAGACTCTGGCATGACGACAAGTGCCCCTCTCCCAACAGCTTGCCGTAGTTCACGAAAATTTGGAAAAGATATTTCACAAATACCCAGTCCTTGTGTGCGCTTGTAAAACAACGGACATTATTTCTCAAGGAAGTAAAGTTACCACTAAGGTGCTGCAGTAATTCGTCCTGCGATGAAAAAGTGCTGGGGATGTTGATGGCACCAGACGGATTTGATCCAAGGGGGTAGCCAAACCCTGACCCAGAGTTTGCCATTGAAATAAGCTGTGATTTGGCACAGACTCACTTCCTGGTAAAAGGCAGATGATGATCATTTGGGTGGCTTGGTTGCTGCTCCTTGACCGTCTTTGGTTCGATGTTCAGCCACTTTGCGCCCTTTGAAAATTGCGAGACAATTTGTCCAAAAATGAAGTACGTGCCTCTAGTAGAACATCTTGTAATCTTTGCCCTGCCTGCCTCACGCTTGGAACTTGCTGGAAATTGTTCTGCTGCAAAGGCTGTTGTGGATGCTGCGTTTGTTGTTGTGTTTGAACTGGCTGAGGCGCTTGATAGTGCGGGTATTGTTGTTGTTGTAACTGATTTTGATATTGATTCTGTTGTGGAAACTGTAATTGCTGTGGTTGTTGGTGCTGCAGCTGTTGTGTTTTCATTGCTTGCTGCAGTTGAACTTGAAAGTGTTGTTGTTGCAGCAGTTGTTGATGTTGCTGTGGCTGCAGTAGTGGCTGCCAGACTGGCAAATCTTTCAATACCTATTACAACTTACTAGTAAAATAGGTACCGTTTACAAAATTTTTACTGAACTGTTCCCAAGGATAAAATATGTTCAGTACGTATTTAAGGCAAGAAAATAAAAACAAAAACAACAAAGCAAAGTTACAATACAGGCGTCAAAGAGACATTCTTATAACTGGCCAAATTTGAGCACATGTACAGTGTATCTATTTTCAAGAACATTGTAAAGAAAACTCAAAACTTTTCTGTAGTTTTTCTTGCAGTAGCGAAAATTAATACTTGTGGCTCCTGAAGTTTGCAAAATTAGGAATAATGTATTTTATCAAATAATCAAAATTTAAAAAAAGATATTCAGAAACAAATGAAAATGTTCTCACATGGCAGCCACTAAGAAAAGTTAAATAATAATAAAGCAAGCAAATGTGTATTTTACTGTTAAGCTTTCTATGCAGTTTACACATCTTTGAACATATGAAATATATTTGTGTTTAATCCTGAGCGTAGTAATTAAGAACACTTCTTTGAGAAAGTGAATCAAACTTGGAAATGAAATATTGAAACACCCCTCCATTTTTGGTGTGGAGGTAGGTAACCTTGGGGGATGAGCAAAAACGAGCATATTTTGATTGATAGATCTATTGTTACCATGGCAACCGCAGTTGGTCACAAAAGCCTCAGGTTCATGTTTTGAGCTAAGAAATTACTCTCAAAATATAAAAATATACGAGTCTAGTTCTCTAATAAATGTAAACCAAATCAAATGAAATCCCAGCACAAAAATAGAGTCATTCTTCCAGTTTATAAAAATTATCGTGAAATTATTTTGCGATTTATGAACAAGGAAAAAACTGTCACTTTATCATAGTGTCTGTAGGCCATTTTGACAAGTGGGAAAACCAAGCACGACCAATTTCGCAATTTCTCTTGAAACCAAATTAACAGCAGAATTAAAACGGTTATTTTAGTTTCTAAATATTATAAAATATTTTGGGGGAAAGTTATATTTTTGCCATGGGCGTTCAATACAAGTCAAATTACAAAAAGTTGCAAGATTGGCTATTTTGAGGGCCGCACTATTTGGCCCAATATGACGTAATAAAGATGAAGTCAACATTAAAATATTTTCTTTCACCTGGTATTTTACTTAAATGTGATTAATACGATTTTGGGCTCGCGAAATTGGTGAAATCAAAATTAATACAAAAGCCTACCTGGTAAGTTTTGGCAATTTCTTCAGGACGAATTGTCGTGTGGGTTTCGCCTCCGCTCCCTCCATGTTCTTGACCAAATTGAGCACAGAAACTAGTAGAAAGGCCAAATCTAATAGTTTGGCACATCAACATCCATTTGTCTGGGTTCCAGACCACAAATTATGTTGCATTAATCCCATGAGTCGATAAACAACAGCTAGCTGCCATGCAAAAACACATCCGTGATGAATGAATGAATTTCTGGGTAATTAATGGGTACATGTCAGGGGTAAGGTTGAGAAATAGGGTAACGGTAACTAAATAGGGTAACTATCGTTAGAAAAACATATTGCTATCAAATCCGGTAAATACGATAACTATATCAAGAAATGGAATTTTTTACAAAACATTTAGTTTCCTTTTGTTTTTGTTTCTCGCTTCATCGTTCATTTTCTTTCTGGTAACAATTATAGGCAATATTATTTGTTATTTCTTTTTGCATTGTTAGCCTAAGTGTTGTAATGTTAATAGTATTGACTTATAAAGTAGAGTAATTTTTTTTAAACTATTTTTCACACTGTCTGAGCTGTACTGTAAAGTAGCTCATTTTGTAAAGTTAGTGATCTATATTTTGTAATCATCGTAATGTTGTATGTTTAATGTTGTAAGTACTTGCAAATAAAAAAAAAATAATAAAAAAAAAGAGAAATAGGGTAAGAAAAGATAGAGAAAAGTTATTTGGTTTGCAGGTAAAACGTGACCACCTGGCTTCGGCAATCATAATTCCATAAATCAGCCCGTCTAAGAAGCTCTAAGAGGATTGCTACGCCCATTAGGCGAGTCTTGTTAGTCTACCACATACCTGGACACACTGGTACACTCTATCAGAAGAATAACCGTAGCTAACAATAGCTTCGTAGTAGATAAACACTATTCCAGAGAGCAGTTCGGTAACATTGTTACGTTGATTCTATGACTGCTCGACGGAGGAAAGAGAGTAAATTTACTTATTACCTATTCAGACAACTGTCTGAATTCTTATCTGATAAATGCTGTCTGAGAATTACTGGCCATGTCGATTTAGTGTCTGGTCTATCCTGGTGTAGAAATTGCTTCACAGGAAAAACTTAAATTCTAGAGATGATTAAACTGAAGTACCCTCTATTAGAATATAGTGGCATTAAGATGAGTGGTTGGCCCTTTCAACACAAGAGCCGGATGTGTGGCGCAGTAAATGTCACTGAAACAAAGCAGAAAACAGAGCAATACACAATACAAACTAACAGTGATGACATGTACTTTGGCAAAACGTTTCGGAAAAGTACAGCTAAAAAGTCTTCTAAGTAGTGGACTGTGTAATTGGAGTTACGAGGAGCTTGAGCTTGAGCACTTGTGTAAACATTTATATGCTAACTTTTTAACCTGCATGACTCTTGACTTAAAGCGGGCCGCCATATCGACAGCTGTCACCTAACAATAGAGTCGACCTGTTTTTTTATTACAAAAGCAGACAGTGATGATAAGGTAATAATATAAAAGTGCAAAATGTTATCAGACATGATATCTCTCTGCAAAAAGAGAAATCATGATGTGCTTTTATCCTGATGTCTGGTGGTGTGAAGATATCATGATATCATAATAACTTAGAGATGTTATTAAGAGACGATGTTATTTGATATTAATTCTGTTGTGGAAACTGTTTGTTCGCTGTTCCTTGACCGTCTTTGGTTGGATGTTCAGCCACTTTTAGCCCTTGGAAAATTGCGGGACAATTTGTCTGAAAATGAAGTACGTGCCTCTCGTAGGGCATCTAGTAATCTTTGCCCTGCCTACCTCACGCTTGGAATTTCCTGGAAATTTTTCTGCTGCAAAGGCTGTTGTGGATGCTTCATTTGTTGATGTGTTTGAACTGGCTGAGGCACTTGATAGTGTGGGTATTGTTGTTGTTGACTCTGTTGTGGAAAATGTAATTACTGTTTGCTGTTCCTTGACCGTCTTTGGTTGGATGTTCAGCCACTTTTAGCCCTTGGAAAATTGCGAGACAATTTGTCTGAAAATGAAGTACATGCCTCTTGTAGGACATCTAGTCATCTTTGCCCTGCCTGCCTCACGCTTGGAATTTCCTGGAAATTTTTCTGCTGCAAAGGCTGTTGTGGATGCTGCATTTGTTGTTGTGTTTGAACTGGCTGAGGCCCTTGATAGTGCGGGTATTGTTGTTGTTGCAACTGATTTTGATATTGATTCTGTTGTGGAAACGGTAATTGCTGTGGTTGTTGGTGCTGCAGCTGTTGTGTTTGCATTAGTTACTGCAGTTGAACTTGAAAGTGTTGTTGTTGCAGTTGTTGATGTTGTTGGTGCAGTTGGTGTGGTATTTCGTGCTGCAATTGTTGTGGTGGCTGTTGGAATTGCAACTGTGTAGTTGCATGTGATTGTCCTTGGTGCTGCATTTGCGAGTGTGGCTGTTACTGCAGTTGTTGATGTTGCAGGGAATTAAGAACATACACTGGCAGCGATGGATATAAAAATGTGTTGTTTTGCGCCAATGATTCCTGTAGTTTGGGTGCTTTCTCCAGAAGAATGTTGTGTAGGCACAACAGAACCATTTCCAGAAGGAAGTACTGATACTGCAGCAAACGATCCATTTGTTGTTGAGTGTGAGCCAGGTGTTAATGAATTAAACATTTGTGGTTGAGAGAATGGAGTCAAAGGATGAGTTATTAGTGATGCAGATTGCGAAAAGTAGAGACTTGATGTGGATTTGTTTGATTGGTAGCTGAGGAGAAGGTATTTGATAGGTTGGGTTGTGTAGGTGGTTGATTGTGTGGCTGATTTTGGAAGGTACTTGGGAAAAATGCGTTTGTGTACCCATGACAGGGGCTCGGTTGAGACTCTGGCACGATGACAAGTGCCCCTCTCCCAACAGCTTGCCGTAGTTCACGAAAATTTGGAAAAGAAATTTCACGAATACCCAGTCCTTGTGTGCGCTTGTAAAAAAACAACGGACGTTATTTCTCAAGGAAGTAAAGTAACCACTAAGGTGCTGCAGTAATTCGTCCTGCGATGAAAAAGTGCTGGGGATGTTGATGGCACCAGACGGATTTGATCAAAGGAGGTAGCCAAACTCTGACCCAGAGTTTGCCATTGAAAAAGGCTGTGCATGATTTGGCACAGACTCGCTTCCTGGTAAAAGGCAGATGATGATCATTTGGGTGGCTTGGTTGCTGCTCCTTGACCGTCTTTGGTTCGATGTTCAGCCACTATGCGCCCTTTGAAAATTGCGAGACAATTTGTCCGAAAATGAAGTACATGCCTCTCGTAGAACATCTAGTAATCTTTGCCCTGCCTGCCTCACGCTTGGAATTTGCTGGGAATTGTTCTGCTGCAAAGGTTGGATGCTGCGTTTGTTGTTCTGTTTGAACTGGCTGAGGCACTTGATAGTGCGGGTATTGTTGTTGTTGTTGTAACTGATTTTGATATTGATTCTGTTGTGGAAACTGCAATTGCTGTGGTTGTTGGTGCTGCAGCTGTTGTGTTTTCATTGCCTGCTGCAGTTGAACTTGAAAGTGTTGTTGTTGTTGCAGCAGTTGTTGATGTTGTTGCAGCAGTTGGTGATGTTGCTGTGGCTGCATTAGTGGCTGCTGTTGCTGCATTTTTGGTTGCTGTTGCTGCGCTATTGGCTACGTTTGCTGCGTTATTGGCTGCTGTTGCTGCGTTATTGGCTGGTGTTGCTGCGGTTGTGGTTGCTGTTGAAATTGTGGCTGCTAAAGTACTTGCATAAATGACTGCAGTTGTTGTTGCAGCCCTCGAAGTGGTTGTGATTGCAGTGATTGTTCGCCATTGATGTTGTGCTTGCAGATTTTGAAGAGGCGGTTCTGGTACGTTAAATTGCGGCTGAACTTGCTGTTAACCTCGCTCACCACGAGTCTCCCATAGCTCAGGGGTTAGAGCGTCCAACCAGTATTCTGGAAGGTCATGGGTTCGACTCCCGTTGGGGGAACTTGGAAAATCTTTTTTTCGAGTATTCAACTAGAGAACGCATCTTCATTTACGCATCTTCATTTACTTTTGCTGTTGATATACTGCATTGAGCTGCTGCTGTTGTTGCAAAGCGTGATTGTCTTGATGAATTTGATTATTCATCGTTTATGCTGATTGGGATAAATTAAATGGTACATTAATTATTACAAGGTGGCAAGCAACAGACTGATTAGTAGATGAACAATAGACCTTACTCGTATCAACTTTGGACTGAACTAGCTTGCAATGGAGGCTTATGCGGATAATCTTTTCAAATGAAAATGACATGAAGCTGTTTTAATGATAGTTCCCCACACGAGCCTCCATTGCAAGATAGCTCCAGTCAAATATGCTCTATTCAGGTAGAACCCTTCTTCTGATACTCTTTTATAAACCAATGTTGGCTAAAATAGGGCCTACCTATGTTATCCCTTTCTACCCCGAAAAATAACTTTTCTTGAGTAATAAATTAATTACACACTTTTATCCAATGCCTTGAAGAATACAGCCAATCAAGAACTTAGAAAGCCATTGTATAGGGGACTATAATGTTTTTCACGAAAGTTTCCTGGCGTCCATCACGGTTTTCAAGTTTTCCCACCGAAAGGCGGCAATACGCTCTATTTTTACAGCCATCCTAGTTTAGATTTCGCGAGAAATTTTTAAACTAAAATAAGAACCAAGTTATTCTCTCGAATTTGACATTCTATACCTAAGCCTCATTCCCAGGGTCTCTCTCTCTCTCGCCTTCACCCTTCTTTCACTCTGGGTGGCAGGGAGAGAGAGACCCTGGGAACGAGGTTGTCTATAACTAACATCCGTAAAATCCTTATATAAGAGATGGGAAGCTATGCAAACGTTGAGAAATTTTCCAAGCTAGAAACGGTTGAGTAATCACTTTTAGTTTGCGATATTTTTTAACATGAGAGGCAATTAAAAACAAAAACAGAGACAAGCAAACTGAGTGGTAACTGAAAGACCAGACTGGCAAATCTTTCAATACCTATTACAACTTACTAGTAAAATAGGTACCGTTGACAAAATTTTAACTGAACTGTTCCCAAGGATAAAATATGTTCAGTACGTATTTAAGGCAAGAAAATAAAAACAAAAACAACAAAGCAAAGTTACAATACAGGCGTCAAAGAGACATTCTTATAACTGGCCAAATTTGAGCACATGTACAGTGTATCTATTTTCAAGAACATTGTAAAGAAAACTCAAAACTTATCTGAAGTTTTTCTTGCAGAAGCGAAAATTAATACTTGTGGCTCCTGAATTTCGCAAAATTAGGAATAATGTATTTTATCAAATAATCAAAATTTAAAAAAAGATATTCCGAAACAAATGAAAATGTTCTCACATGGCAGCCACTAAGAAAAGGTAAATAATAATAAAGCAAGCAAATGTGTATTTTACTGTTAAGCTTTGTATGCAGTTTACACATCTTTGAACATTTGAAATATATTTGTTTTTAATCCTGAGCGTAATAATTAAGAACGCTTCTTTGAGAAAGTAAATCAAACTTGGAAATGAAATATTGAAACACCCCTCCATTTTTGGTGTGGAGGTAGGTAACCTTGGGGGATGAGCAAAAACGAGCATATTTTGATTGATAGATCTATTGTTACCATGGCAACCGCAGTTGGTCACACAAGCCTCAGGTTCATGTTTTGAGTTAAGAAATTACTCTCAAAATATAAAAATATACGAGTCTAGTTCTCTAATAAATGTAAACCAAATCAAATGAAATCCCAGCACGAAGTAGAGTCATTCTTCTAGTTTATAAAACTTATCGTGAAATTATTTTGCGATTTATGAACAAGGAAAAAACTGTCACTTTATCATAGTGTCTGTAGGTCATTTTGACAAGTGGGAAAACCGTGCACGACCAATTTAGCAATTTCTCTTGAAACCAAATTAACAATTAATTTGAATGCCACTTCTTTTCGACAAGATATCCACTGACAGTATGATTTCTGCCGAATGATAACATCTGGCATTGTCTTGGGGGAAAAACCAGCTGACAATCTCCGGGTGTTGCTTCTTTAACAACCGAAGCACATGGTCCATGATTAAGACGACAGCAGTGGAATCTTGAAGACTAGATTGAAAAATGTGTATAAACGTCTGGGATTCAAGCTTACCACTTACTTTCCTAAGACACACTGATACATGCCAAGACATCCTGCGCTTGCCAAAGAAATCGTTACTGAAGTTACTGTGTTTCCTAGTATCCATGCTTGCTCTCGATGTTCAGCATTTGTTCGTAAATTCCAGTTCTCTCGATCAAATCCTAAAAAGTCTTGTTTCTCTCCAAATGACGACCTTGGAAAGTCTTTCTTGCATTTGTTACAGCCTTTTTTGCAGAGAATCCCAGAAAGCCACAAAGTGTGTGAGAAGCTGGAATGTCACAGGTGACGCAGTCTACAAAATTTCGGTCCAGTTGAGGGGCAGTCCAACCAAACACCATTCCAAAAGTCTAACAATTCGTCAACCAATGGGTCTAGGAATGAATTGACGTCTCGACTTGGCTCCTGTGGACTAGGAATTATTCCAACAACTGCAATATTCTCTTCCTTATTTCGTTCCTGTGGTGGCAAGTTCAGAGAACTTAAATAAATTACCCCAACACTATAAATAGAGTCCTTATATGGTTGAAACCAATCCAGATTTAACATGCATCTGAATGTGTTGGGTGCATCAAAGAAAGGCTCTCCTTCAGCATTTTTGAAACTTTTCCACACTCTCCCATCATAAATGTCTCCAAGGAGGTTGGGATCTTGTGGTGATTTCTTATACTGCTCACATTTGTCAGCAAATCCAGGACGTTTAAGGAATTCTTGAAGTGTTTTCTTTACTGAATGGTAACAGAAGACTCTTGCTTTTGAAATCAGTTCCCCATGTTTGAATCGCACAGCTTTGAAAAGTGATGCTCCACATGGCTTTCTTTGTGTTCTTCTTGGATGCTGTGGGAACTCCACAAAACTACAACGTTCACCCTTCTTTTTTCCATTGGATAGAGTGCGTACACAGTCCTCAGGTTTGTAACACAAAGAGCATTTGGGGCACACAATGAACTTCTCAAAGTCATCCCGATTCAAACCCAAGTATTTCCTTATCATATAAAGGGAATGAGGAAGCAAGTCTGCTGTTTGAGTGCTGTGCACTGAGTGACCTTTGCCAACACATCCAGTAATTGTTTTAAAAAACAAAACAGAAACTCACTGCAGCATCTGACAGGTTGTGCATTATTTTCCATGTCAACACAAAAATAATTATGAGCCTGATTATTGCCTTGCTCAATATGGATGATTTACTAGATTGTGATGTGCTGTCTTCATCAGTTGCATCGTGATTATCGGATGATGTCACCAGGTTTTCATTTCCAAGTTTGATTCACTTTCTCAAATAAGTGTTCTTAATCAGCATAATTTTTTAACATATATTATTTAGTTTATACAGCTGGCACGAGAAACAAAAACAATGCCGGTATAAAAACATCTATAAGCTTTTGAAATTCTTTTCACTCAGACATTCACAAAAAATCTATTTTTTTCTTAAAAAATTACAGATAGAAAACACGCCCAAAGGATTAAATGCTCCAGAATCGTCCAGTGGGGATTATTCAGACACCTGGTCCATGGCCAAATATAAAATTAAATTGTCCCACCCCCGTGATAAAGACACGAGTAAATGCCCCACTTTTGTCGCCCCCAATCTACCCCGCCCCCTCCTCGCCTCCCAATTGATTTACATACTCGTAAGCCCAGTCTCATAGATGTAAACGAAGATACGACTTTTGTGTTTCTCACTTTTAGACCGCCTTAGCCTTCCCTCTCCACTCCCTATTCAGAGTACCTATGCTTAAGTTAGTAAAGAAACTTACTTAAAAGTATAGGCATTTTAGGGATGACTGGTTGTCGTTCAGATCTTCAGTTACTAAGCTACAGAGTTACATGTACGTGTGCGGGTCAAGCAAAACGGGGATATAATCAAAGTTACACAACTGGAAGCATGCGATCTGATATTTCATAGAAAGGATGAGGGTGAATAAATTCCCATGTCAACACAACATTTTGTCAAGAAAATTTGCTACAATCGAGGCGAGATGCTCTTAAGCGTTGCATCTGCTTTTGCTACAAAGAAGAATTTCACCCTGAATAAGCGTAAAATAAGTAGTGATGAAAACAGCAACGCAAGCCACAAAGCTCGTGCTCAAAATGTATGCTTGGAAGACTACTTCAGGAAACTTAAGAAATGAGTCGTAGATTTAAAAAAAAGATTGATCTTGTAAGGAACCCATGTTTGAAAATTTTTTAGTACTTTTTAAGGCGAGTTCAGTAAGACTGCGGCATTTTACTCTGAATTGACCTGAACTCTGCTTCGTGACTCACCTAGCCTCCCCTCGGCGAAGCTGACCCAGAACATTATTTAAAGTATCACAGACTTACCAGAACACGTTTGTAAATTCCAGGAGAAGAAAAAGTACGGCAAAAAAAGTTCTCGTGCTTTTTCAAGAGTGTGGATTACCCAGGTGGATTATGGTCACAAGATAAAAAACGCGTACGCAAAATTTACTTTCACTTTTATTGATGGAGATGAAAAGTTAAGCGTCTTAACTAGGCCTAATTAATTTTAAATCAACGCTGTCATTTTAACAGCCAGACATTTAAAAAAACAACGCCAATGAGACATTTTGCAAAATGGTTTTGTGATCTTATAGAGATATCAAGTCGAAATGTTATCTTGACTGATATCATGTTAACAAGATATCATGATATCTACTTTTTAGCGCCTTATGCTCTGTGCCATGCAAATTTCATGTTTTCTTACTCTCTCTCACATGGGTGGGAGAGAATAATGATTGCCCTTCTATTATAACATACATTCTATTTTAAGTATTCATGGCCACATTTTTATACCAACTAATGTTTTGATTTTTATAACAGCTAATATTTTGACAAATACTTATGTTTTGACATGTGTTCACATTTCATTTCATTTTAAAATGGATGGATAAAATACAAGATGCATAATATTGCTAAATCAATGAAATCTATGAAGCTCCTTGATTGCTAACAACAGTGTCAACTTGAAAACTTGTGCCTGGAGCAAAATATGAAGTGGCAACATCGTGATTACAGTGTACAAAAGAGCATTTTACTGTTTGCTTTAAAAAACATTAAGCGACCTTGAATGTCCAAACGTGCTGTTTAGAAACTTTTAACAGCAGTCTTCCTTTACTGTGCTTAGTTAAGGCCTGTAAAGGAGTGCAAATAAACCTAACAGTTGCCGCATACACAAGGGCCACATTGCTTTCGTCCAAAAAATACACATTATTGTCATGTGTTTCACGAACATAACAATAATCCTGGAAAATGTTAGCAACTGCTGGATAGGCACCCCCCTTATCCATCCATTGCGGCCCTGTTAAGGACTTCAGCACCATTGCTTGCGACTTTTAGCAGGCATTAATATACTTTACGATCTGCAGCAGCAGTTGCAACAGTGGAATCCTCTGTGACCAGATCCTGAATCTGCCCTTGTGCTTCTCCTGTCTGGCTGCACTTCATGCTGCAGTTGCACTTCCTCCCATACACCAACATATTCAACATTACTACACTCTCTTGAACCATCCAAATACCCATCACAATAGCATGACAGCTTGCGGACTTGAAGCTTTTGTCCAGTCTCTTCAGTCACTATGGACATAATTGACCTGTTCTCTTTAACTTCTTTGAAGTATCTGGTACGCCTCTCTCTTTTGTTTTGTTCTACATAACAAACGATTCTACTGTTAAGTTTAACATTTTCTGACTGGTAGCATCTGGGTGCTGGTTGATGAAAGTTTTCAGGGCGGAAAATCAATTTCCTTTAGGTAGTTGGTGATGAGAGTGCAGCATAGGTGGACTGACTGGTGATCATACTTGCAGTCAGGCGATGTAACAAAGAAGTGTTCTGTCACAATTCTGGGATCTTCCTCCGTGCTTTCTTCATTGTCAATGCACAAAGCTCTGTAAAGCAGCGAGGCCAGTGTTTGCAAAAAATACATGGACTGGATTTTGTCTTGGTAGCGACAAGAGTAGTTTTCTGAGTAGTCCTGTATGGTGCAAACACGACCAAGGGGAATGTTTTCTGAAAGACTTTTTATTTGGTCCTGCTGCCAAGCTGCCCGGAACTGATGAGAGGTTTAGCTATTCAGCAGGATTTTGGGCTTTGAAAAAGCTTCTTGTGGTGATGTTTTCTTTTGGACGAGTTGGATCCTCCTTTCTCCATTAAAACCCATTGTTACATACTCATACGTTTGCCAATTTATTTTCATATGGTCTCACTGACTTCTTGTTCTTCCTCCATCAGGCACAATGATTCACTCCACATCTGTCCTATTCTCTTTTCAGACAACTCAAGCAATGAAACCTTTTGCCCTCAGGTGATTAAAGTGACTATATAACGGATACGTGCAATTTTTCGTTCCGTATACGTAAAAGATGTCAAATCACTCAAAGCGTTAAACGACGAGTCAAACTCATGGCAATTCCACGATTGATCATTAGCGCAACTGGCATATGATCCCATCCTCGCTAAGTTTGCTACAAGCATGATTCAGGAGGTGTATGTTGATGTGAAACAAGACAGCTTTTGCCTGGAGGCATTCCGGAAATAACTGAAAGTGATAAACCTGGCTGCTTCTCATTTCGTCAAGTCACTTCCAATAAGAAATGGAAATGGAACGTGGGAAATACTTTAACTACTTCAGAGAAAGTGTAATAAGGTACGAATTCTGAATCTATCCTGCACATCTTCTTTCTCTAAGTCGTCTGTTCTAGGTACTTCTTCTTTCTCTAAGTCGTCTGTTCTAGGTACTTCTTCTTTCTCTAACTCGTCTGTTGTAGGTACCTCTTCTTTCTCTAACTTGTCTGTTCTATGTACTTCTTCTTTCTCTGACTCGTCTGTTCTAGGTACTTCTTCTTTCTCTAATTCGTCTGTTCTAGGTACTTCTTCTTTCTCTAACTTATCTGTTCCTACTTCCCCTCTCATCTTGTTTGTTTTGGCCAATGCCAGAGTGTCCCCTATTGGGTACGTTTTCCACTTTTGTTTAACCTCTGCATAGTCAACTATAACAAAAAAGGCACATTTTGTAAAGGGAACATTATAGTTGATAGAAATTTTAGGCTTATACAATAAACTTCAGACCTGAAGAATTAGACGGTGCGACTGACACCTGCAGATGTAAGGGAAGCCTGGTATAGATTCTTTTTTGGTAGTGCAAAAAATTTGCCACTCTCCAGGAGCAGGTTTTCGGTTGGATCTCCTAACAGCAAAGGGGCCTGCACATAATTTCCTGAAACTTTTGTAATCAAAACAAACATATGGTCAGTAGAGATCTTGTGGCCATGTAGGAAATCTCGATGTTGAAGATGACCTGCAGCAAGGACAACTTTGTCTTTCATGTAGACAACCATGATTCCTATGAGGAAAATGAAACATATTTACTGAACATTATACTTCAAGTCACTAGTCAGCCCCCCCCCCCCACTTGGAAAATTGTTTCGCCGTCCCTGCTGGTGAAAATCATAGCCTCTCCAAACCTTCAATATACGGGGTTGGGATGGGGGAAGGGTTTTTTTTTTCAAGAGATTCTCAAATGCTACCTTTGTTTTGCCTGCTCCAGGCCATCCATATATCTGGCAAACACATCAGCATTTAGAAATAATGCTTCTTACGGTCAATTTTGTATCCCACCCGGATTTTTTTTCTTTCTACCCACTGACTCAGCCATCATCTGGCTCTAGGGACCATGTAAGAAATTCAAACTCAAACTCAGGATTTAATTCAGATTCTGGCTCTTACACTTTCCAAAGAATAATATCTCAACTGTGAAATTACTAAGCGAAAAAACTACATACACTCTCTGTCCAATCTAATGATAAGAGTACTTGAGGCTCTGTTATCTCAGTTTCGACATGTGTCCTTCAAAAAATGTCATTACTAATACTTAAGCTTTTGGGTTTGAGTTACTCAGAGTTCACTTAGAGTTAAAGGTCATACTTCAGGCAATTAAACTTTGTATTGTAATGCAATAAAATCCTTTGGTCTTGAACTAGTACTGAGGTCATCTCCAGTGAAGTACAGTTTTACTTACATCCACGTCCTGTTTTCTTGCTATCAGCTGCTCGGCCTTGTAGATACCTACAATTTTCTTTGAATATGTTTTTTGCTTCCTTTTTCTTCGTAAAACAGATCCTCAGAGCTCAAATTATCTAAGATATTGTAGGGGACTCGTTTTTCCTGACTGCGATTGTTTTTGTCACCCATTTTGCAAATGAGATGCTGACAATTACTCACAGGATGCATGTTTTGGATGCATGCGCTTCTTCATTTGGGGAGGCCTGCCTCTTTCTGTTAAACTGCTCCTCAGCCTTTTCGAAGGCAGCCAAGACCTCCTTCTTTAATTTCTTTGCTGTCTTCAGGTGTTCTCTTGCGAGGAGCATCTTAAATATCTCTATCTCTTCCATGAGTGAGTATATTATTCTAAATTCTCAAACTTTGAGATCTTCACAATCAAAAAAGAATTGAATTTAAACAAATTAAGAGTCAAACAGAAAATTTTGATTTAAACACTTAGACTAATTCACACTTCATAAAATAATTGATAGAAAGTAGACTTAAATTGAAAAGATAGTTTAAAGTCAAACAGAAAATTTTGATTATTTGACAAAGAAATTGTAACACTTTTGCTAACTTACACTTCAGTCAGTTAATAATTCTAAATATACACAAGATAATAGTGCCAAGACATTAAAGGAAGTTGGCTGATTTTCACCCTGAAACTAATAGGCAGTTATAAAAGAATAATCTTTTAAAGGAAAGAAATAATCCTTTGGACAAAATATATCTTGAAAAATAACATAGCGGTGCTGGGAATTGTTGCAAATGTGTGTCAATCAAGTCGTTGCTAAGAAAGACGTCACACAAAAGATTTAAATATCAATGACTCCATGCGTGTAAATGGTGAAATGAGAATAGTGTTTTCTGCATGGTCAAGACCAAAACACGCAGCAAGCTAAACAAAGAACATTGTCAAGCAATTCACTATGCCCTTAGAAAAATTGGAATAAAACAAATTTACTTGGTTATTGTCAATGCAACAAACAGTTTTGGTAAGTACCTTATTCTTCTGTTTCATCTTGGCTTTAAACCTCTCGCCTAACAAGAAAAACCATTCTGTTGCTGCACACTCAGTTTCTTTAAATTTGGGAAGCTCAAGGATGTTAAGATTGTTGATTTTTTTCCCATGTCTGACCTCTCTTGATATTTTTTGAGTACAGCGGGAGTTATAGGAAGTTTTGGTCGAGTGGCAGCTTTATCATTTGTTCTCTTAATGCCTCGAATAAGCAGGACAATTGTATATCCAAAATACAAACACAATCCAAAATACAAACAGAATCGCAAATATGCTCGAAACTGTGACTTGTACATTGTTCTAGTAGAGTTGGCAAAGGCATGGCTCCTATAGCCTCTACGTTCTTCATCTAGGGCCTGCTCTTGAGAGCGAGTTGAACCTGTGTTGGAAGCAGAGAAAAAGAAGTAAATAATAATGATGGTAGATTTTAAGCTCGGTGATAAATAGTGAAGAATATTATTCTACATGACACGAGCGTGGGACAAAGAAAAAAATCTGAGTCCCCGACAGGAATCGAACCCATGGCCTCCCAGATACCGGTTGGGCGCTCTAACCAACTGAGCTATGTGAGACTCGCTGTGAGCTAGGCCATTTACTAGGGTGATATGTGACACGCGTCCTGCATACTGCTAGGATCAGCAATGTCGAAATCATCAAATTTGTAGTAAATAATAAAGATGGTAGATTTTAGAAAAAGAAGTTGGTGACAGGTTATTATTACAACTGGGGTTGTACTTGATTGATTCAGAATGAAGCAGTGACAGGAAGTGATCGGCACTCAGGTGACTGTGCAAGCGTTATAGCGTGTCTGCAGTGATATTATCTGAAGTTTTTATGTAGCGTGAGGTTACTCGAAGTTGTTAACAGCCGATATCCAGAAGATTTCTCGTAACCATGTCATGGCTTTTTCTGAGTGGCTTATTCCTCTGTTAAGCCAAGACTTTTACGACCGCATTGTCTGTGTAGTTAACAATCCATTTAGTTGAAAGTTGTGAACCCCATCGCCTAAGGGCTAGTAAGACCGTAAAAAGTTCCAACTCATTGATACGACAGTTTTGTAAATGTGGAAAGTCTAGTTTCCAGTTGACGTAGAACCAATCTTGCTGGTAGTGGCCACCACCACCCACAAGACTGGCATCAGTTGAAAATTCTGGTACAGATGTTGGCTCGGTAGACAGGAAAAAGGTTGTTCCATTAAAGCGCTCCATGAAATCTGCCCACCACAGGATGTCGTTTCGGATAGTTTCTGTCATTCATTTCCTGTGATAAGGCCGCTTTAACGTGTTTATTGCATATGCCCACCATAGACGACACGCGCCACAAAGTTTAGTTTTCCCGCTAATGACTGTAACTCTCGCTTTGTAAATTTATCTTTCGCCAATGTTTAGTAAGAAGAGCTCGTATTTCTTGCAATTTATGATCGGGCAACCGAAGTTGCCTACACTTCTTTCAATTTCTATGCCAAGATAAGTGAGACGCTGGCATGGAGAAACAACTTTGTTCCAATTTACTGTCAGTCCTAAATGTTCAAGTAATGTAGTGAGTTCCCAGAATGCTGTCCAACAGTCATGTTCGGTGTCGAGCTAAAGATTCACAGGAAAATAGGGTCCATGGGTTGTTTTGAACAGTTTATTGGTACGAATTCCAACTTTCACACGCTAGATAGTCAACTGAAAGTAACGGTATACATGTGGGGCGACTATAACATCTTTAAAATCGGATAAAAAACAAATTGATAGGACAAAAAAAGCTTTCTCTTACATATGGTCTATATACTTACAATTCTGTAAGGCGTAATCTCGTTTGAAACAAGCTACTTTTCCTACTTTTGTGTTCAAGGTAAAACACACAGTGTTTCCGATAAGGGCCCACTAAGCTCTTGTGTCATAGCAATATGGCATATCTTGTGAATTGGGTGGTCGTACTCGCCATTCTGGGTCTTAATGCGCTCTTTCCTAACCAATCCATTCTTGCCCAGGTAGGTTTTGGTGATCAGCACCATCTCTCACTGTGTCCTCTTGCGATTTATGTTAAGCTTGAGTACCAAATCCCAATTTTGACATTCTCTCTCTTCTAGAACCACTTGTTCCGCGGCAGTAGACTCAGTGTGAAGTACTTCATCAAGCATGTCCAAAATTCGCCAACTCTGTTTTGGACACTCCTCGGCAAATGTCTTGGATTGACTCTTGCTTATTGCTGGGGCTGGGGAGGAGCATTGTGTTGTTCGATCAGGGGGTTGTTTGGCGTAATTGGTGGTTCTTCCCAAATGTCCTCCGAACTTTGGTAGGGGGGACGGCTGTTAACCATGTAGGTAATTTCATCTAGGAATATCCACTGCTCTTCAGTGAATGCCTGGTTTTCATCTTGAAATTAAAGCAACTCAGTTTCTGGCAACTTCAGAAATGCCGGCCCTGACATCCAGCTTTCGAGGTCCTCAGCTGCAATTCCTCTGGTGAGAGCTCAAACCGATACAAATGGTCTGAATTCTTGAGGTGGCGTCTTGATCAATGATAGGACAGTTCAAAAGTCTAGCCAGAAGGTCCTGTCATAATCCTTGAAATTAACAAAGGCCAGTGCCTTGTAAGTGCTATGCACCCCAAGAGTTCAAGTCGAGATATTGTTTTTTGTTTCAGCGGGGGGCAACAAACGGTTTCACAATCACCGAGACTTTCATGGTGGAACTTCCAGTAGAGGAAAATGGCTGCACTTGTACCCCAGTTTTCCTCCATCCCCAAAGCCATGTACCGGCACTTGAGGCGGACCAACTGCTTTTTTTGGCTTTAGTTTGCGGTCAAATTTGAAGGTGAGAAGTCGATTTATGGCTCCTTCATTCTCCTTCCATTTTTGCTGTGTCACCGCTGGGAGGATGTTGTCCCAACAGAATCCAGCACCTCCATAGCTCTTGCAGGTTAATTCGGAACTTAACCGTCACAGGTGCAAAAAGGCCAATAGGGTCGCACACCTGGGCTAATAGGGCAGGGCAGGTTCTCTTTGTAAAATCTTAATTCTGTCTTACAACTGAATCTTCCTTTAGATAAAGTGAGTCTTCTTGCTTGTTCCATCTGTGACCAAGCAAATCTGTGAAACGTTTATCACTGGTCTGGTCGACTTCCTTGCTGTTGCTGTGTGCCATGCTTTGATCTGGAACTGACCCGTTTCAAGCACCTCGTCAATCATACTAGTGACATACTTTGCCTCTCTGGCATAGCATTCAAAGCAATGTAAGTGAGAAGAAAACTTAATAAAGAAATCAACAAATAATGACTCCTTCCTTTAAAAGTTAGGTTCACTTTGCCTGACTAAAAGAGTGGACGTCTATCGGATGCCCATGATGACACCTACTTGGCTTAACCGTTACTTAGACCATGTTGCTCAGGGCCAAAAAGTAACATTCACAATGTAAGAGCAACGAACGTACTTGTTGATGTCTCCCCATGCTTTCTCTACCATCTTGCATTATTAATTTTTATGCTCATAAAGCAGATCTACTTGAAATGGTAAAAAGAACTTAATACCTTGATACTTCTTGTGCTGTTTCTTGCTGTTCAGATTTCGGAAAAAAGAAAAATCCAATTACATTGAAGTTTCTTAGTTTCTTTCTTTTTACGTTTCTTGTACAAACATGTGCAAGTCACCTACATGTAAGCTTACATCAGCTGACTGCAAGATAGTAATATCGCACAAAGCATCTGTCATTTCTGTGGAAAATTTTTTATCATTTATATAGTATTCATGTGGCCAAGTCTAAGCACAAAATAAATATATAAACATATAAAGGCACTAAGAATTATCAACATTTAAAGAGGATTGTTAAATTGATATATATATGTTATTTGCCGGCTGGGAGGTCCGTATAGTGAAAAACTGTGACCAAGGTCTGAAAATGCTGCCCGAGGCCGCAGGCCGAGGGCAGCATTTTCAAGGCCGAGGTCACAGTTTTTCACTATACGGACTGACCCTAAGCCGGTAAATAACTTATTTATTTTTTTCCTACCTTTAATGTGTTTGATTAAAAAAAACCTTCAAAGATTTTCTTGCAAAATGTGTTTGTATTATCCGCGCGCATCCTAGTGAGTCTACGGCAAGAGTGAAGAATGATTCGTTTTCTATACTGATTCACTGCTATATTAAAGAGCTTACTGCCAAACAAATTAAATTCGCTAAAATGAACAGTACTCAAGGAAAAGTTCATCAGAAGCAAGAAAAAAGCATCTGAAATAATAAAAAGCACAATGTAGAACCAAAACAGAGCATAAAAAATCAGCGAGTTGCGAAACACTTTGAACTCCATTTCGGCTTGTGAGTTCTTTCAGTTAATTAAACTTACTTTTCGGACTGAAAAGCACTTACAACACATATTTTCCAGCTATTTACATTTGTATTTAACGAGTCAAAAACCTCTGTGTTTATTCCCACAGTATACTGTTTTGATAAAAAGTTTGCGAAAGTGAAACTGAATGAAGCTGAAATGTGTAGTTTGGTCGCCTACACACGGCACAATATTGCGAGAATTAATTTTGACCGTTATTAAAAAAGCCTCTCATTTTCTTGAATGGCGATAAGCAGTATCCGTTTTTGGAGAAAAGTAGCAGAAAAGCAAGGTGTTTGAACAGATAAATCGAGTCTGTATACCCGCCGACTTGCAGTTAACCGCAATGGCGTGAAAATCAGTGCGAATGCACAAACATCGATCGACAAACCACGATCATAAAACTATAACTTCATTTTGTCAATAAAGATCATGAATACTCGCCTTTTGGAGAACTTCAAGGCCTTTAATTCCACTGCTAATTTTCCCATACAAATTAAACAACGGTTGGTGAGCAACAACATCGATTTTGGAGAGCAAATCTGTCATGGACTAGTTCGTCTCGCCGCGAAATTAAACTCACGAAAGCGTTACCGTGGCCCGTGGAAGTGGGCAGAGATAGGAGAATCTTGCCCGCGCTAAGAACCAATCAGATTGCAGGATTCGTTACCGTGCCCTCTTGGAAAAAAATAAAAAGTTATATATTTAGAATTATCTGAGTATGCCTTCCCGACTTCTCGATTAATGACCTCGGTTATCTTACGCCAGTTGTTTTCTTTTACAATAGCATTTTTATAATTTGGGTCAGTTGTATTCAACAAAGGTGGGAATTTTCAAACTTTGTCGATTAAAATGGTTTTAAAATTTTCCCATATTTACAAAACCATTACATCTGTGTGATGCGAATGGAGTCCACATGGTTAGAGGAAGATAACTTGTACATTATTTCAACTACAAGACTTAAAATGGATAATAACAAGCCTGTTCCCATCTAATTTGCATATTCATGTCTATGTGCGTGTTCCACTTGACCGCACATTATCTTACACCTAGCGTAGCATTTGCTTTCCCTTCTCAAGTCAATACATGAGTGTAGTATAAACACTACACTACAAATTATGTTAAATACAGAAATTCAGTTTTGGAAGAGTTAAAATATGTAACTAGCTAAAAATGTAATCCAAAATTGGATCATTGTTCTCAGATCACATGGATACTTTGCTCCCAAAGAAAGGAAGAATTCGAAAATGGATTTTTTGCCATGACAACAGACAACCCCGTAAACATGCACATTTCGCACAGAACATAAAATATCAGCACAAATTTATTTTTCGTTGAATGTATCCTAGATAAAATAATTTCAGCATACAAAATCTTTTACAAAAATAACTCATCCAAATAGTTCTTCTTTAGCCTCAAGCACAGTGTGGCGAGAAAGCATCAGAGAGCGAAGAATGTTTGCGAAATGTTCAATGCAAACTTCACTCATGACAATTTCAAAAGGATACAACATCCGTAGGCACACGGTGGCTGTTATAGAAAACCTGTATCCAGTTTAAAATGACACTTCATACCTATCAAGCAACCGTTTCCTTTTATCGTGAAATATGTTTGTATTTTGATCGAAATAACCGCCTGAAAACTTATTGTATGACAATGTTTACAAAGAGCAAACCTGTATTTTCACAGCAAAGACCGCTGGGCCAAGGTACATTTTCGGATCATGAATCCTAAAAATCTGGATTCAGATATGATCTACTCCGAGTGTGGATTCTTCAGATCATTGATCTGAGATTAATCCATTTTCGGATATGGGTAAAGAAACGCAAAATCCGTTTTTGGATCAGGAATCTGGATTTGGATTTTTTCCCAAAGAAACGCACTTTAAAACATGTTATCTACTACGTAAAGGCGTCTCATTGAAAGTTACGCAAATTCACGTTTTTGAGGTAAAACACATGATGTTTTTCATGTTTTAACCAGTATGGCAAACACCAAAAAAAAACACTATACAAATCATGCATGTTTTAAAACCCAAACCCCAAAAGTTGTCTGTTTCATCCAGAGTGGTAAACACCATAAAAACCAGAATGTGAAAATACAAACATGCATGATTTTGCATTTGCAATGACATTTTTTTTGCAATAATTTACCCCTTACAGTGCACCACCCATATCCAGTTACTATAGGCCTTTCCCTTAACTCTACCTTGTTATCTGGACATGCAGGATGCGATAACTTGTGAACTTTAGGCATCAAATTCAAACTAGGCAATATCGCACCCTCCCCACCTATCCCCTTAAACAATTTTCTCTCTAATTCACTTATTACACCCTTATGTTCTTGTATAATCGTAGCAATTTTTGCCTTGCAACGCTTAGTCACCTCCAATCATATCAACAGAACCCACCCTTTAATAAAAACCAGACTTCAACTGCCGTTCATGTTCGTCGTTATACCAACCAAGCTATCTAAAAAAACTATTACCAGATGCATGTAGTTTTGAATCCCTGAGAGACTTACATGTAATATAATACCTATTAATTACCTTTTTCACGCCTACCTAAATTTGGATGACATATATAACCCCTAATTTTATACCATCGGAAATAATTTTTGACATTAACCCCCTTTTCCACTCTAGCATGTCTCAATCTACTCCATTAACAAACCTTAATAAGGCTTCTTGCGAGACAATTCCTCTGAAAATGAAGTGCGTGCCTCCCGTAGGACATCTAGTAATCTTTGCCTTGCCTGCCTCATGCTTGGAATTTCCTGGAAATTGTTCTGCTGCAAAGGCTGTTGTGGATGCTGCATTTGTTGTTGTGTTTGAACTGGCTGAGGCACTTGATAGTGTGGGTATTGTTGTTGATTCTGTTGTGGAAAATGTAATTGCTGTGGTTGTTGGTGCTTCAGCTGTTTTGCTTGCATTGGCTGCTGCAGTTTAACTTGAAAGTGTTGTTGTTGTTGCAGTTGTTGATGTTGCTGGTGCAGGGATTGTTGTGGTGGCTGTTGGAATTGCAAGTCTGTAGATGCATGTGATTGTCCTTGGTGCTGCATTTGAGAGTGTGGCTGTTACTGCAGTTGTTGATGTTGCAGGGAATTAAGACCTGGCACTGGCAGCAATGGATATAAGAATGTGTTGTTTTGGCCAATGATTCCTGTAGTTTGGGTGCTTTTCCAGAAGAATGTTGTGTAGGCACAACAGAACCATTTGCAGAAGGAAGTACTGATACTGCGGCAAACGATCTGCTTGTTGTTGAGTGTGAGCCAGGTGTTAATGAATTAAACAGTTGTGGTTGAGAGAATGGAGTCAAAGGATGAGTTATTAGTGACGCAGATTGCAAAAAGTAGAGACTTGATGTGGATTTGTTTGATTGGTAGCTGAGGAGAAGGTATTTGATAAGTTGGGTTGTATAGGTGGTTGACTGTGTGGCTGATTTTGAAAGGTATTTGGGAAAAATGCGTTTGTGTACCCATGACAGGGGCCCGGTTGAGACTCTGGCACGATGACAAGTGCCCCTCTCCCAACTGCTTGCCGTAGTTCACGAAAATTTGGAAAATAAATTTCACGAATACCCAGTCCTTGTGTGCGCTTGTAAAAAAACAACGGACGTTATTTCTCAAGGAAGTAAAGTAACCACTAAGGTGCTGCAGTAATTCATCCTGCGATGAAAAAGTGCTGGGGATGTTGATGGCACCAGACGAATTTGATCCAAGGGGGTAGCCAAACCCTGACCCAGAGTTTGCCATTGAAATAAGCTGTGCATGATTTGGCACAGACTCACTTCCTGGTAAAAGGCAGATGATGATCATTTGGGTGGCTTGGTCGCTGCTTCTTGACCATCTTTGGTTCGATGTTCGGCCACTTTGCGCCCTTTGAAAATTGCGAGACAATTTGTCTGAAAATGAAGTACGTGCCTCTCGTAGGACATCTAGTGATCTTTGCCCTGCCTGCCTCACGCTTGGAATTTGCTGGAAATTGTTCTGCTGCAAAGCTGTTGTAGATGCTACCTTTGTTGTTGTGTTTAAACTGGCTGAGGCACTTGATAGTGCAGGTATTGTCGTTGTTGCAACTGATTTTGATATTGATTCTGTTGTGGAAACTGTAATTGCTGTGGTTGTTGGTGCTTCAGCTGTTGTGTTTGCATTGCCTGCTGCAGTTGAACTTGAAAGTGTTGTTGTTGCAGCAGTTGTTGATGTTGCTGTGGCTGCATTATAGGCTGCTGTTGCTGTGTTATTGGCTGCTGTTGCTGCGCTATTGGCTGCTGTTGCTGCGTTATTGGCTGCTGTTGCTGCGGTTGTGGTTGCTGTTGGAATTGTGGCTGCTGAAGTACTTGCATAAATGACTGCGGTTGTTGTTTCAGCCCTCCAAGTGGTTGTGATTGTCGTGGCCATTGATGTTGCGCTTGCAGATTTTGAAGAGACGGTTCTGGAACGTTAAATTGCGGCTGAACTTGCTGTTAACCTCGCTCACCACGAGTCTACCATCGCTCAGTGGTTAGAGCTCCTGCCATTGTATGTTTTATATCAGCAGAAATTTGTCTGTAAAATGAAACCAATGTAATATAGTGGACAAATAAAAAAAAATAATAATATCCAGCCATTGCATTTGCTTCTTCTTCAGTTGTCAAAATTAAGTTAAGCTCAATAAAATTCATCCATGGCATTTGCATCTTATAGGTAATGCTCACACTGGAGCCATAGTACCATGTTCCACAAACATAACACTGAATCATAAACCTGAATAAAGATAACCAATTATTTTCGCATCAATATTAAATTGTCGGGAGTGTAACACAAAGCCAGACCTAACCCTAACTATGTTTTTTGTTCTTCTTAAAGTTACCACTGTAACTGAACGATCCCGAAGCACAGAGAGTGATTTTGTCCACCATGCAGTTTGACAATACTGAGTTAAGATGTGTCCCTTGGAATGAGATTGATTGTTGACGAATTCCATTGTTATTCTTGAAATCCTTAAAAAGCATCTGAAATATGATCAGTCAGCACTGCCTTGTTGGTTGCCATAGAAAACTTTTTTAACTTGTTATCTAACATAATCTCTTCAAGCACTTTAGAATCTTCTAGTGCATCATGAGCATTGAATGACCTTTCTAAAGGGTTTCGACTTAGCAAGCCAAAGTTCTTTCCCAAAGAATGGACGGCTGTCTCCAAATTATATTGGTCAGCAATATTGATATTACACAAGCCAATTTTTACACTTGGTCGCTGGTTACGGTTGTCTTCTAGAAAATTTAAGAAGGCAGAAAATACCTGATCTTTCTTGAAACTGTAAAGAAATACCCCATTTTTGACAAGCATTTTCTAATGAGCACATCTTTTAAGTATGTGCCCCTTGTACATGCTATTAGCAGTGGATCTTTTTCCCAGCAGTGTCAAAAATTAATGAATAATCAATACATTCAATACCCACAAAAATGATTATTAAAACCTAGCTCCCAAGAGTACTTCAGCATTTTGATCTCTGGTCGGAAATACCAAGCAAGATTTTACAGTGTTTTGTTTTTGCACTAATTGTACGAGCTTTGTGTATCTCAGGGACACAATATTTCAAAAACTACATACCCGACATTAAAAAATAATTTTTTTTGTTTTTCCACCAAAATGTCAGAAGAGTGCGATTATGGCTAAATCAGAGAATAGTAAAATATGAATTGTAACCTAACATTCTTCCCATTCTCCGACAATTCCTATTCTCCGAGTTGTACGCAATTTTCCTATTAGTATTCAACTGTAGGATTATACCATTTGTTATTCTCTGATTCTACATGATTCTCTAATTTTTCCGATTTTTCTGATTAAACTATTCTTCTGATTGCTATTCTCGGATTTTTCCTATTCTCCTAGTTCTACGCGATTCTCCAATTTTTTCTGTTGTCCTCCGACTCTATCACTTTTTCTGATTTGACGATTCTTCTAATTTTTCTACGAATTAACGCAGTATGAAGTGAACTAAAACTTTTATTTTACAACATGATAACCTACAATACGCTTTGAAGTAAGTGCCTCTTGTACTTTTGCTTTAAAGATAATTTCATTTTTTCTTTGCCTTTTAAGCGTTCCTCTATAAGTTCATCATTTGTTTCGATCACAAACCGCATGAATGCTTTAAACTTAAATTGAGCCATTCGTTTGAACATGTGTTTAAATCTGTTAAAAGAGCGATTGCTCTGTTCTGTGTATTCATTGTTTGTTCCTCTGATTTTTTTTAATGTTTCCAGCTGAGGATGATAGCGACACTGTGGATTGTTTGGAGGCATACAGGCACTGCTTTTGGTGCTTCATCACATGAAAGATATCCACCAAAAACTTCATATGATGTAACACAATTTTTGCACCGACATTTCCCTTCTTACTAATATTGCACAAGAAGGGATGAAAATCACACGCTATCATAACCCACATATTTCAGTCTCATTGAGTGGTCTGTTGTCCTACAGAATGTTAACAACAAAAACGCGTTTACTTGTGTGCATGATTCACAAGTATACATCTCCTGTGCCTTAACAATAATCCCGCAAGGTCATGCTGCTGTAAGCAGTCCTGCAGTGCCGTCCATGTATCAGTTTACCTTCTCTTTCGATTTGCAACTGCCTTGCTTGCAATCGCAGGGGGGAACCCCAGCTTGTAAATGATGGGGATGATCAAATGCAGGCAAAGCGCAGGACCCAAAAATACCCCCCCCCCCCCCCGGCCAGCAATACAGTCATTAGAAACATGTAGAGTTTTGCTCACCTCAACATCAATATTAGAAACATGATTCCGACTCTTATTGTCTACTTTGACTTCCCTTGCTTTGCCCACCTTTGGCTCGTGGGGTTTGTTTGCCGGTCGTATCGCCAGCCTAAAAAAGGCCTTTGGCCTTAAGGGTATCCTCATCCACGACTCAAAGAGTGCGGCATGCAGTTTTTAGAATTTCTAGAATCAAAATGGGACCTGGAGGATGACCCACTATTTGTTGTGACCTTTTTACCAACACGATTGACCAATGTCAAATCTTTAACCTGCTTTTGCAAATCATCCCCAAACAGTTGATCTTTGATGGCAAGGGATGAGGAAAATAAAACTTTATAGTCATTATGCAGGTCAGGCTTTAGCAACTGTCTACACCTGTGATTAAGCTCAGTATTAGCATTAGCAAACAGAGCAAAGGCATCAGTAGCCTCTTAAAGCAACTCATTGACAACTGGAAACGTAGGTATTTGTTCCACAAGTTTATTGATCATACCAGTCATGGCACACATACCTTTAAATAAAGACGTTTGCACCTTTTGGATTCGAACCTCCTGTGAGCGTACACAGATGGGATCAAGTTATCCCACACTGCCTGATTTACACATACTTTCGTCAGGCTTTCACAATTTTCAGGGCGATGATATTTGTTCATCTTGAAGTTTTTCCTCAGGCAGCCCATCTTTTATCAGTGCTTCTCAAACTCATTAATAATTCATGACGTTATAAGCCAACCAGAGCGCCCCATTCGGGTCAGGTGGATGAGTTGGAAACTCAATGAAACACCAGTTGAAAATCACTAGTGTTTCATCACGTTTTCATCACTAGTGAAAAAATTGTTCTTAATCTGCATATTCATATATTACTCAAACACAGCTTTACATGAATCATTAATTTTTAATAAACAATGACCAGGAAAAACATTTCAAATTACATTACTGACAAGCCTAAGTCATTTGAAATTAAAGTTTACAGTACATTTCTTAAAGTCGCCAAAACAGACTGGCATAGTATCCATATCCACATTCTGAGAAACTTAAGCGGCGTAAGCGGCTGAACTTAACGGCTTAACGGCTTAGCGGCTTAACGTAAGCGGCTGAACTTTGTGCAATTCATACTCTTTAAAAACTCCACCAACCTCGAGTATTGGAACATTGACACTTCGCACTCGTTGCCAATCCTCAAAAATCCCTATTGCCCACTTATTTTTATATCTGGTAGACTTCGGTACTGCTCTCTCTACGCAAAGTTCTTCTTCCTCGATTGTTTTCGGGGAGCGAAACCTTCCTTCGGCCATGGCAAAAACAATATGTAAATCCCTTCAAGTTCACAACGCTTTTAGAATACAAATTTGGTGCAACGCGAAACTATTGGATAATTAAAAACAAAAGCTCACAAATACAATGAATGCCGACTGAATACAACAAATCACACATACAAGGCATTTTAAAGAAAAATGGGAAAAAATACGACACTGCATAATTTTGTATTGTTTCTTTAGAGAAGTCATTTCAAAAACTCGTGCATCGTGTTTCATCACGATTTCCAAACACTCGAAAACAGATGAAAGCACTCGGCCGAAGCGGCCTCGTGCTTTCATCTGTTTTCTCGTGTTTGGAAATCGTGATGAAACACTCGCACTCGTTTTTGAAATAGTACATCAATAATGCTTGCCAGTTCTGTGCCCACTTTTGGACCCGTTTCCTCCTGCTGTAGATCTTGTTTCAAGCTACTCAGCTCTTTAATTTTCCCCTTGTCCAACAGACACGTACACATCCATGTTTTTCTGTCTGTTGTCATTCGCATCTTTGTGCTTCCTCTTCCCGGGGGGCTTGCCCTTGTGGTCTGAATGGAGGAGATCTTCCTCTTGGCCTTTGTCATAGGAAATTTCTAGATTGGCTTTAAAGGACTTAAAAACCTCTGCAATGTCATTGGCCACAGTTCCAGACATTGGTTAAACCCTTCTTACATGGCAATTAAAAGGGCAGGCGAAGAACCTTCGCCTTGTAAAGGAGACGCACCAATTATGGCGCCATTTTCCATGACGACATTACCTTCAATGTGTTCAGGCGAACCTTTAGCCCTTGAGCCATCGCTAGCTTTCCTTTTGTTTCCAGTTGTGTTCTTCTTGTGGACGGAAGTATTATCTGTATCGTTGTCAGGCATTCTGGCGCTTTACATCAAGTTATTGCTTAGAACTAAGTATAAACGTCCGTTTGCTTTGAAAAGCGGCAACACACTGAGTTTGTGCAGGCACAATGCTATCTCATGTGAGATACACTGTTGGTGTACGCGTTTGAAAGAGACATCTTTGAGTTTCCCAGCAAACCAGTCTATTGTGTTGAACAAATTCTTCTCATTCAAACAACTCCATGTATAAAAGAAGCCCAACTTAGAAAACCTAAGGATGCATCTTCTTTCCACATTCAGAATGAAAAACCTGATTAAGTTGTTCATTATTTGTCAGTCTCTTCCTGTATCAAGAATCTCTAAACATCAACGATTGCATTTCTTTACATCAGTTTTGTCCTTGAGACTTATTTGTCAAAGCTTCATTTAAATTGGTTGATAATTGTCAAATACATATACATCCAATATCCGTAACTTTGAAATTACAAACAGATTTCCATTCAACAATTAACTATGTGGAAGACACTTTTTTCTGTAAATACTGTTTGACAATAACTATAGAGTAACTTACTACAATACAATTACAAATTACCCATTCAGCAGGAAAATGCTGAATAAGCTAAAGCTCATAATAATTTGTACCAAATCCCTGCTGGTCAAAGGTAAGCCACCACCACCAAAAATTAGCGACTCACTGTCTTACTATTTCAATGTGGGTGTCAACACGTACCTACATTGACAATACATTGAGAATTTGACAAAAAAAACAACAACATTATTTTGGTACACCCATAAAGACAATCCTGATGTCATACGAAACGCCATTTCTATTTTTTCATTTGTAAATGAAATACAACACTATTTTTATGGCAAGCAAATTTGTTCCATTCCAATCCTCTTTTCCTATTAATTCCTTAAAAAAATGTTTTTATCAAGAATTTTAAAATTCACCTTTAATTTTAAACTGAAAAAATCCTAGTTGCGCATGAAAACCTTATACTGATCACAATTTGTTACTTAAAGAGGCTAGCAACGGCAGTCAGTTTCTTGATGTCAGTGGCTTCAATGGCAACAGTAACATGTTACACCCGTAATTTTCGCCTTTAAGTGACCTGCAATGTTTGAAATTGAACGAATTTTTCTCCATCCTCTGCTTGACAAATCTTGTTGAGGCGGAGATCTGATACAAATTGTTGCAACTGATCTTTAGAGGACGCACACATTGGACGCACATCCAATTCAGCAATTAAAGAGAGATCTTGAACATCTACCTTACGAATATGTCGAATTGCACATTCCTTGCTTTGGTTTTTACTTTCCTACTCTGACTTCTCTAGCTTGTGTGACAAACTGATGTGTCTGTAGAAATGCCAAGATATCCTCCTCCAATGTATTACAGAGCTCCCTTACCTCTTTTGTATTTGAGGTGCTTCGGTTAGACAAAGCCAACAATAGATTGAGTTGTTGGGGAATATTCCAACTCTTGAAATAGTTGATTGATTGGAAGATGTTATGAATCAAATTCTGCTAAACTTGCCAGCATTGCTTAAATACGTCCTCTAAAATCCAAAAGAATGTCGTCAACTTTTTCTTTCAGAAAATTGTAAGTACAAGTGTGTAAGCAACCCAATATACATTGTACATGTATGTGTATGAGTTCTTGAAACAAGCTTTCAGTCACCAGAACATACCGTGGAAGCTCTTTTTCTACTTTTGACAATGTCAAATAAGGTAATCGTTGATTTTTCATTTTTCGCTACCTGTAGCAAGCAACAGACCATACAAATAAAATTGAAAAGCAAATTATTTTGCCAACTCCACAAAGAAACTTCCATAATCATCTGTTTGTACAATATATTACATAACTCTCAATATTTCTGCGTGGCACTTTAAATATTTTGTTCAGCATATAATAATTTAAGAAGAGTTTTCAGTACAAACTCGGTTATTCTACCAGACTATACTGACTTTCATCAATGCCAAATTACTAGACAATTACCCAATAAGTGGGATTTGAGTGAGATTTGACTGTACTTATCAGCTGTCATATCCGAATAAAATTTAAATCTGAATTTTTGTCAAATTTTCAAAATTATACCCTTTGACCATGTTGCATCACGCCTAAATTTAGGTCAACTTCGTGAGGCAAAAAGTCAATCTGGTATATGGCTTAGTCTGTTAACACTATTTTTCTAAATACAAGTATCACTTCATCTTAGCTTTTATCGAAAAGCTAGCCTGGGTAATAAAATAAAACGGAAAAAATCGAGTGTGGCTTAAAAACATGACACTTGACCTTTCATGTTGCGATTGTTATTGCACGCATTGTTGGCATTGATCTAGAAAAGTTCGATTTTGGGTCTTATCCCCCATCAAATAGTATTTTTAGTCTCCCAAATAGCCGAGCGAAATTCTTTTTTACACTTTACAGTAAAAAATAAGCCTCAAATGAACATTCTCAGCACGTTTATTTTGAGTTACAAATTCAGCAAATTACATCTGGCGGTTTGGCGGTACCAGGGTGTGAGTTCGAACTTTTCTAGATCAATGCGTGACTTCATGTACAGTGCAACTTCTGATTGTTAGCAATACATTTCAAATTTCGAGCTTAAATACAAATGGGTTGAGAACCATTTCGATTTTCCGGCGATTATTCTGATTTGTTCATGTCTGCATGTGAATGTGATCTGCTATTCAGTGACCAGCGAGTTGTCAGTTTAATTGCAAAGAGTGCTATCAACGGCTTAAAACGTTTAAAAAGGCCTCTGGTCATCTTCAAGAGCTTAAAACTAAATTGAAGGGATCGAAAGGATTGAGAAATTCCAAGAACGCACACTCAACGCTTATTGAATAAGAGTCTAGAAAGACAATGGAGAAACGGCGGCAGCTTCATGCCCTGGGAAAGCCTTGAAATGTTTTTCGAAAAGTTCTTCAAGCTTTTGGTGTTTTTCTTCTCTAAAAGCAAGACCACTGATGTGGCAACTTAAGCCATGTTGTTTCTCTCAGATTGTTTCTCTCTAAACTTCATTTGTTGAAATTTTGTGGCCCAGTCTAGGACTACGATAGCCTCTGTTGTATCCAGGCTCTGTAGCATATCTTGTTTTGCCTTTTCTTGATGGCAAGATCTCAGGATGTGGAAGAAGATAGAAGATAGAACATCATCTTTGTGTTCGTCGCTGTAAAACACAAAGGGACTACTTTGGACTCGTTCTTCAATTTCCTGTATGGCAGTTTTAGTGCCTCGCAGTCCTTACAAACTGTATCAAAAAATAAAGCTAACGGCCAAAACACACTTCACTATCCGTCAACTATTCCTAGTATTTTGTAGCCGTTTGTTGAATTGGTTTTGGGTGCAATTGTGCACAGTTTTTTTTCTTGCATTTATTCGCGCGCTTGGTCGCGTAGTTGAATTCGTCATTTGAGCGAGCATTTTTAACTTATGGCTCGCCTCCCAAAGACGCCACACTCATACGCATGCAAGTTATCCTGGACTCCAATCTCGTCCCCAGAGGCCGCGACCCTTCTGGTTTGCGTCAGGGATGGGGACCTATGGGGTATTCTAAAAAAAACGACCACAAAGGTGTCTGAATCTGATTGACTGTTGAAAAACTTGTTTGTTTCACCACAATCTCCAGTGCATGTGCACAATCAAACCGAAACCGCATTACAACTTCACGACGATTTGAGAGTGTCATTCAGAAATGGGCGAAGCCGCGGGCATTTTTACCCTGAGGGCTCGGTTTATTCCTTCAGGAAATACCTTCGGTGTTTACGAACATCACGCCGAAGAGTGTTCGGTACAATTCGTTTTGTCAGACTTGAAAAAAGGTGCAATATTTACGGGAAAGACATTTAACCGATTTCAAAGGAGAAGGACAATAGCTTAATTAAGCGACTACGAACTGGACAGTTGAATTAGTATCCTTTTGTTTACTGTTTTGTTCGTAAATGTGTGAACGAACTTGTCAAAGTAGTTTAAAGATTTTGAGAATTTGAACATTTCGCCCAGTAATGCGAACACTGATTTGTATTTATAGAATCAGAGCATTTTGAGACCATTAAAATGAAATGTTGAACGACTTCTGACGACCACTGTAAGCCGAGATTCGATTTTTTCGGTAAGAATTACGCATTGTCTGCGATGTAAACAAAAGGCGCGTGTTTATCCTGTAACTGCCGACCACAAAAGTGAATTATGTAAGGCCTTTTTCTTAATCAAAATGATAGCAAAACGTAGTGAAGATTTGGAATGGCGTTTACCGTACGTTTTAATCCAAAAGTGGAAATCTGTATGCAACCGGAGTTGAGTCAACCGGATTTAATATTTTTTGGCGAAAGATCGACGTGAGCGCTTCAGTTTAACAAACAACTAAAACGTAACCTATCACATTTTAATACAGTAGTTACTTTCTTCAAAGACTGTTACCTGGCATTATTTAATACGGATGCTTTTCTATAAAAGGTGGTGTTTAATTTTTCATGTCAAATCTTGAAGTTTGTTCAAAAACATTCCGCGACTTTTTGTCGCGCCGACATATGAAATCAACAACTCAGAAATTCGAGTTTTAAGTTTTGCTTTCGACAAATTAAAACGAAGGAACTGATAAAGTTATCCGTGAAACAAGCGGGGAATTTTTTTCTCAATTCACAGAAAAAAATCCTCGAAGTGTATAGACAAGAAATCGAGGTTATTTTCGCCCGAGGAACTTTCATTTACACAAGCAACAACAATGTTTACATTTGCAATTGCGAGCGAGACGATTGTTTGAGTCGAAGGTTGTTGTACAGCATTTTAAATTTATTTTGCGAGGTTCAGTGCATTTCAGCAATGACAACAACGGGATTGTTACATTGTCTGCTAAGCCAACATTGTTTTAAATACTTCTTGATATATATATGTTTTAGAGTCGTCCCTGCGCCACGCCACATTTTAAACTCTCCGCAAAAGTTGTTCGCTTCTTGTCGCCAGCTTGCGGCACGCTAAACAGTGACATTTCAGAATCAATCAAGCAGCAAGTTAGTCCCAGAAGTTTTATTGAACTTCGCAAAACAAGAGGAAAAAGTCTCACCTACATCAAAGCGTTTGCGCTCTTTAGGCTCTTCGGAAATATGCCACATTCTCGGCAAACTACTCGGCGGGAATATGTAATGAGCTAGAACAATAGACTGAATATATGAATTCTTAACGACCGCAAAATTTGCGGTACACACTCAAATCGAGATGAAGTTGTCATGAGGATTTCTTGGTTCCGTTTTGGTTTCACCCAGAGCCGTTAAATTTCGTGACCGCTGGTCTAGGGGAACGCAGGCTCTTGGGACGAGATTGCCTGGATTCTCTTTGCGTGCCCTGAGACTGGACTAGGGGGTAATTTGTCAACCTTTAAAACAAAGGTAATGAGAAAAGCGAGTTTCTAGGGTATACATTTTCCCGCTACATTACTTTCTACTTGCGCAACATAAAATCCCAGGCAGGAAAAATTCACTGTCGACCAATCCCTCCGTATCCAGAGTTAAGTTTGCAGCTTTCTCGGATTACCTTTTGAAATTAATGATCTCATAAGTGAGCAAAGCAATTTAAATCCTTTTTATTATTTTAACAAAGCCATATTAATAGCAGTAAAGTGGTTACCCTGCAAAAAATGCTCTTAATTGACTTCCTCAAAAGTTAAACTAAAAAAACACTTTTCTTTAGCCTCAAAATTTAAGGAGGGGTGTTTTTTACTAACCTTCTCCAATCAGTACTACAGCCTCGTACATCCAGTACATTTCTTCAGACAGTTGCTTCGTTATGCGCTGAGGTTTTCCAGTGCATATTGTTCTTGAGCGTCTCTTTTGGTGCAGGGGATAGCAACACGTGATGGCTTTACCTTCTGGCCAGTTTTAATACTGTCAAAAGTTTCCTATGCTGTGGACATATTGACATTTGTTCTATCTCTTGGTCGCTCAACGCAAACAGGCCAGCTCTATTTAAGATGAGGTCCACTTCGGAAACACATCATCTGCATCTGGAGTGAGACGAGTCAACCAAAATGGAAATAGAGCAAGCCATTTCATTACTTCTCTATCTTCCCTAAAGCGAAATTGACTTTTGTTTTTGTTTCTCGTTACGTGGGTAACATATCATATTAATCAAATTAATGAAACAGAGCGGCAAAATTCAGAGTGCAAAACATTCCGCTGAAGAATTTTAAACAAAAACTGTTTGCGTGCTTGGTAAGTTGACCTGCAATGGGATATAATCGAATTTTTTTATTACTATCAGCATGAGCAGAAACAAAGATATGTTATATCAAGTGCTGTATTACGGACGAACGTTAACTTTTATAATTGCATTTCTTTTGTAAATACTGAACAACTGCTTGTGTGGCGCAAAAATAAAAGCACTGGTTTTCTAAGTATAAGTTTATGTCATCATGGGGATTGTTGGAATTCAAAGCGGCCTTTTATGTTAATGAACAGCAGAGAGCCACAATTAATCCATGTCAGATCCATTTTGCATGATGACTTGTATTCCTCTGTTGTGGAAGAGATCTCAGTTCCTGGCTCCAAGTTACCAAGAAAATCTTTAACACCTGGTCGCTTACCTTGCGCAGAACACTCTAAGATTTCGTCATGATAGTCATCAATTCTCTCCAGAGATCTCTTTCTTCCAATGGTGAGCGTGCACTGCTGGAGGAGGCATTGGGCCAAAAGTCTTTTTTTGATACACGACGAGAGTCATGGCATGAGTTGTACTCTTTCCATCTAAAGTTTCCTCGTTTAGGTCGTTGTTATCTGCAGCAAACTGGATAAATGAGCCTGGACAAATGTTTGATGGTAAAACAGTTCCCGTTAGCTGCGATTTTGCCAGGATCTCCTTTGCTAGGCCAGTGTCAATGCTTTCTATTTCATCGTAAGATGAGCAGTGTCCCATCCGATTTAGAATGGATACCAGTTGCTTGGACCCAGTGATATGCCGCACAGACATGGCTAGACCCACCTGTTTGGGAAGTTTAACCCGACCATGCGACGAACCGTGAATTGCATCCTGGGACATGCAAACGATTTTTCTCTCATCAGCATTGTTGCTACAACTTGTTTCAAACTCCACCTCTAGATCATCATTGGTAACCGACCAGCGAAGAAACAAGTACAGCTGTCTTAGTACTATTTTTGCTGTTGCCAATTCGATATCATTAACAGTAGCTGGGTATATGGATATGCCCTTACAGTTCCTCATCTGGTCTTTCAATAATTTTGCTGCCCTGTAAAGCAAAGGTGTTGGAGATGGATCTTGAATGGATTGATTTCTATTTTCAGACTGCAGGTTTAATGATTGTTTGTTGTTCTCAATTGCCGAAGCATTAATAACATCTTGTAAAGAAATGGAACTGGAGTAAACAAGCTCTGGACTGGTCTTCTGATAAAGCTGGTGGAAAACTATAGCTTCTCTGAAATGGCTTGTCATACGAAGCTTCAAGTTTTGCTAAGTGTAATTTTGACCATGGATTCCTCTTTTTCCAACAACTCAGTATATTTCTTCAGCAAATAACTCATATCGTAGGCTTTGCCAGATTCTAGCCCTTTTGTGATCTCAGAAGCCATTTCAAGAAATGCTCGATCATAAGTCGATTCTTTTCCTGCTTCTTCTTTAAAAGCTTTAGATTTAAAATTTGATTTGCTTACGTAAGACGCAAAGCAAGCTTTGTGATATTTAGCTTCTGCTGCAACTAAATCGTAGTTAGCACCAAGCAGTACACAAAGCATATCTTCGTCACCTTTTGCTTCTGCACATTGCATAGCAAAAAGCATGCCAAAGAACTTCGTTTTCATACAACAAATCTAAATCAGGAGAAAGTCTCTGATAAACATCATCCTGTCGAATTTTTAACTTAGATATCAAATTAGCAACAGAGGACTCTCTGCCTTTTCTAAGTTAATCTTTTGAGTCAGACTGACAGATGATACACTTTGCAAACGTTGTTGATCTTCGTTTCTTTGGCAAAGGTGGAAGGGGCACTTGCAATTCATGCAGCTCACTATCATCACTCCCTCTTTCTTCATCTGCCATTAGGGCTGCAAATCAGAATCAGTTTTCATGTATATTCCATTATAACCTGAAGCGATGAAATTTAACCAAGATAAAAAAATAAGCATTTATTTATTGATTCGTTTTGTAGAACAGAAACACCCCATGTATAAAAACCTAGCGGTTTCAGAACTTACTGGCAGAATTTTGATATTTTGATAAAAAAAATTTCAATGAGAACTTGTTTAGCCAAGCAAGATCAAGCAGGTTCTTAAGGCTTTCATGAAAGTGTGCAAATAAATACTTTATATTTAAAGGCCAAACTTAAATTAACTCATTTTTCTTGTAAACAACAACCATATTTCCTTAATATAAATTTAGGATCCTAAATAGAAGAACCTATTTTGTCATACGTCAAGAAATGAAGGTTTATACACCCCGGTTTTTACTGTACTACACTCGCAAAAGAACAATATAGAAACCCAAACTTATCCAGGAATGGTTTTTTTAGAATTCTTATTTATTCACAGGGTTCTGCGGTACCACAAAAACAGAACGTGCTCGTTTGATCTGAGTGAATCAACTCAGTTAAATTACGGCAGGTTAATTTTGGTTTGGTTATTTTTTTTCTTTTCTGTAATATTTTAGCATTTCTCGCTTTAAATAAGCACGTTTGGAGGTGTATTTTCATTACTAGCGTCCAGCCTCATTTCCATGCCGAAATTCCGGTAGCCTTCAAAAACATACCCTTAACTCTGAAGTGATACCACAATCCGACTTTACAACGTGCCTAGGGTTAATCAGGAAGGTTTAATCTTTCAGAAAATGCTGCCAAACCTTTAGAGTGGGTTGAACGAACTCATTAATTAGAGCCTTTTTGATTTCCAGCTCCTCGACTACTGCTTTCCTGTAGCTGGTTTGATGGGGGCGTTGTTTTGTTTAGAGGGCGGCCTTTTGTTGAGCCAGGCTGGGTGGCATCAGGCTTGTGTAGAGATTGTTGGTAGATAAACTGACTCTCTGTGCCCCACTTGAAACGACTAGCAAATTGCATTTGACAATAAAAGTCGTCGTATTGGACAACACAGGGTATTGAGACTTTTGCGCTTTATTCCTCGCGAAGCGAGGCCGAAGGCCGAGCGTAGCGGGGTGTATAATTTTGTCCCTCAAAGGGCTCAGGCGGGATGAAATCTCGTGTGGAGTTTACGGTCATATATATATATATATATTTGTGAGCTTGGTGTCTGGCGGAAATGACGTCACACGGCCGCGCGCTGGTGGCCTAATGGTGTGAGGCATCGAACTTGAAATCAGATCTTCGGGACTGAGGCCGGGGGTTCGAATCCGGCTAGGGTTTTTTTTTTTTTTTTTTTTTTTTTTGTGGGCTCGAATCCTGAGCCTTTCATTTTTATCGTTTTACTTTTTGGATTAAAATAACACTGATTTCCACATAATACTCCCTATATGCTATAAACCTTTCATCACCATCAGGGGCGCGCGGGCGGAGGGTTCGAATCCTCCTGCCTTTCGTTCTTCTTTTTATTTTAATGCCCTCAAATAAATGTCCAAAATGCGACTATCCAATAATTTGACGATGATTTTGAAAATAGCCTGCGCTTCCCAACGCTTTATACCTCTTTACGAACCAGAAAGAGTCGCCATCTTCAAAGCGGAGTAGACCCTGGGAACGAGGGTGACGCGGCCATGCCCGTTACTAAGCAACAATAACAAATCACCGGTTAAAACCGGAACTTCGCGAGGCCGTGCGAGTCACATATTACTAGTTATATGTAATTCATGACATCTGACGTTGATGGTAAGTCACCTTCTTTGATGAGCGTGTGCCTAATTCTGAAGTTTGCGGCTGGTCATTGTGGAAGAAAGGTGATGTTGGATTTTATTCTGGTTGTTAGTCTTTAATATTATGGTCTCCTCGTCCTCCTCCAGAACAACTAAAAGGGAACTAACAAAATTTGGGATGAGCAGAGGACGCTTACCTCTGAGAGAGGCTATGGGATGCGCTAATTCGTCGGAGAGTTCCAAAAGAATTGGTCCCTAAGTGAATCTTTTGAAGCCTTGAGATCCTCCTGAACAGCTGGGTTGGTTTGCAATGTTTTTAGAGATGGGATGGTCCACCATTGGGCTGCACTCTGGTCCTTGTTGCTGTGTGTTACCATGTGCCAAAGTCGGAGCTGCCATTTTGAATTGTGTCTTCTAGCTCAGTTCAGTTTTGCCTCATGTTAGCTCAAGTTCCAGCTTTAAGTTCTGGTTTTAAAGGCCAATTACATCACTGGAAAGTTCGTATTCAGCTTTAGGTGTCAAACCCTTGAGTTTGCTGACACTGACAGCAGACCTTCTTCCCGTTTCGGAAGTCAAGCTTTTGAGCAGAGATTCCACTTGATCCAATTTTTCTCTGATCACAGGTGTCTGACTGCTCACCTATGGATCCGTTTCCAAATGGAAGACTGTCAATGTAAGAGGAGGCCTTGTGACTCTTGTACTCCTTCGAAGCGACCTACTTCTCAAAAGAAAATGCAGCTAAAAGCCAGCTAGATGGAGCACATGTACAGAGTTCTACAGCATACACGGAGTTCTACAGTGCAGACTCGGGCAAACTTGGCCCAGGCTTCCCTCCTCCAAAAGTTACATGTAAGTAAAAGGAGTATATTACAAAATTGATAAAACATTTAAATTCAAGAATTATTCCACTTGATGAACCAAACTCCTTAATTCCTTACAAGCTGCCTTACAGGGATTATACAAGGGGAACCATCATTTTAGTGTATTTTTTTGTAGCATGTCAGTGAAAGTATCAATGCACTGGCAAACCCCAGAGCACACATTCGCTGAAAAAGAATGCAGGCATCACTGGGGTTTGAGTTGCTACAAGAGCGTAGAGCTGTTTCAAAAATCATGGTAAATTATTTTCTCTGAAAGGTGTTGAAATGAACATTCTAGCTCTTTGCTTCTACTTTGCTGATTATCATTATCATTCTGATTCTCGTATATTCCATTGCAAGCACCCTCTTTTGCTGCCTGGTCCTCTCTGTTGGTACTAGTTGTTCTTCGCGCTGCTAATCGACTAACCAAATACGTGGAACAGGCTAGGTTCTGTCATTTGTTTTGTTGTCTCTTTTGTCATTACTCTCTCCCTCGTTTGTTTCGTTTTCATCTTCACTCCAGACTTCCTGTCATGATTCTCTTGGATTTTATTTAAACAGTTTTCAGCAGCATTCTTCTCTAACTCGTGGCACGTTAATGGAGAAATAATTGTCTTTGTCCCTTTTTTTCAACTTTCCACATGGCCAACCAACTGATTTAGCTTTGGGTGTAACGCAAAATAACTACAAAAATTCCTTTAAAATAACTCATTACAATTTTTATCAGAAGCAATTACAATTTTTGTATACTAACAAATATCTTAAAATGATGCAGCCCTTAATATGAAATGGTAGGTTGGGTTTAGAATAAAACGCTGCATCTTTTATTACACAATGCACACATAATTACAAAATGTTGCAAATGTTATTACAAACTGCAAAACTTATTAGAAATTTGTTTTTGTCACAAAATGCCGCAGAACATTGAATAGATCAGGAATAGATCATCTATCATTGAATAGATCAGGAATAATAACACAGAATTTTTATTTAAATTAAAAACTGGTCATGTTATGATAAATAATCTGAATTTTTTTTATTGGATTCTTAAGTGGCTGTGCGCCTTAAAACCAACCAGTGAATTGCGCTCGAAAAATAGGCTCCAAATTAAGCTGTATCAAAAAGCGCCTCAGTATTCCTCTCCACAACGTGAGTCGGACTAATTTCACTGTTAAAGTAAAGAAAAATACTTACTTATGGCGTCTAGTATGATAATGATCGAAATATTTAAAAGTGAAACAAGAAAATAATTATTTGAATGAACAGCACTGAACAAACCATAGCAAAGGACTGATTTTCAGGAAATTATTTTTTAAAAGTGGCAACAGCACAAAAGTTCTTATACCACGACATCAAACGCACTAAAGATGAACTTATTGTGTACATATTCGTCAAAATTAATGTAATTTTCCACTCTTAAAGGTGGATCATTAATTCAATTGAGATTTTTCTTGTTTTAATGTCCTCTGAGAAGCACAAGAAAACTAGTTTCGCATTGTAAAACAAAAAACTTAAAATAAGCACAATTTATGCTTAAAATAAGCATCTTTGATAGAATTAAAAATGCTTGTTTTAAGACAATTGTACTTGAGGCAAGTTTAATACTGAAATTGATTCAACTGATTTTTAAATCCAGTCCCAGAAGTTGTTTTTCTTCCCTTAAGCAAGGCTCTTCACACTTAAGTGCATTGACTGTTAATGTCAACCCTTCAATGCTTCCAAAATGTTCAAATTAAGACAACCACTGATTAAAAACAAGCCAGAAAACTGTACTTTATTCCAACAAACATAATTTATTTTCCTCAAATCTCGTGACCTCTTTAAGTTAAAATTTGTCTTTCCTTTCTTAACACAATTATATGCCTAGTTAAACGTAAGAATATTAACCCCAGCACTGGGATTGAAAAGATAAACCTTTACAGTTACTGAAATTAAATAAAATATGAACTCAGTCTCTTCTAACTTTAAACAAGAATCAATAAATGAATTCTTCAATTGTCTTATTTAAAGTAGATAAATTAGTCAAAAAAGGTAATAGGACATGCCACTTGCAGTAAATGCAGGTGTAGTTCTACCAGCTACACCCGGCATGAAAACAACAAATCCTGAAACAATTTATATCAACTGCAGGCACATTTTTCGATATTTTACTGTCTTCTTTGATGGTATTATACACAGTACAAATTCTTCTATAAACTAAAAAACACTGTCTTGTCTTGTTTCGTAAGAGAAATTGAAGGCAAAATAAGAGCCCACAAGCACAAGGAGAGATGTGAGACAACAAACTGGTTGACGTAATTCAATAAAAACTCTCTTATCAATGACAAGGAAACTTTGATTTAGCAGTCCATCATCATCAAGAGAAAACCAATGGGTTGGCTGATCTTTTTTTGTTTGCTTTTGGATTAAGGCATCCACATTTGATGTTGGCTGTAAAAATAATGTAATAGTACAAGAAACATTAGAAAACATATTTACTTTCTATATTAACCATTGTATGTTGATGTTGTGGCATTTACACTGCTACCCACGGTATTCAAGGAACCAAAAAGCATTACATGCATATGATTATGACACAAAATAGCAGGGCTTAAATTCAGCATGAAGTATGTGTCTAGATTACCATTACTACATCTCCTCTTGCATTTGGTGCTACATGTAGTTCATTGTTGGTTGGCACAAGTACTTATTGTCAGAACCGCAATGACTCATCTAACTGCACCAACAAACAAGCAGAGATACATTGAAGTACAGGATCTTTCACTTGTAAAGGCAACAACACAATTCAAGACCATCAGAAGAACTGTTGTTGGTCGCCTTATATTGGGACAGTTGTTGTCTGCCATCAATTATTTCTTCTTTACTTGGCCTGTGTGCTGGAGCCATTATACCATGTCGCCTTTGACCTGAGGTGCAGGCTTGGATCCTGACACTGCCAAGTGAAATGCTGCTTCCAGCATGTCCTCAAGGTACTCATAGCTTTTCTTCTGTAAAACTGGCTTTGCGCCAAATTGCTTCAATACTTTGCTCCAAGAGATCTTGAACCATGGTTCCCCCTGTGACTCTCCAGTTTGAATCGAGGCCTAACAATTATAAAATAAATATTAAATTATATTATTATATAAATTATAAACATAAAGATTATATAATGGTGTTCAAGGTGAAAAACAACTGATGTCATATGGTAAACATATGGGATTTGATTCTGTGGGGACAGAGAGAAGAGCAGATGTGAAAGAAAGGTGGCATTTGACTGTGTGGTAAACCTGCTTCAGTCAGTTGTGGTACATTTAGTTCCTTATATACTTTAGCAACTCACCTGGGGTCTGTTCACATTGAAGTTGTATCAAGGGCTGTAAGCATAGTGCCCATTATCATGGCTGAAGTGTGTTAGCTTGGGTAGGTAGAGGGAGTGGTAATAAGTGTATTGGAACCCTAATTCAGTGGTATGACATTGAAATTGATATATTATTTTCTTATTTCTCTATTCTAGTTGTAAATCATTGTACAAATGTAAATGTTTGGACTCAACTCAGTTTTGCTTCAGTGTGCACTGCACTTCCTGGCTTGAGTCACTTGTTTTTCTGCGCCTCAGTTTAGGTAGAGCTTATATCCATTTCTATGCAACAAACTAAGATACGCTTTTGCTAGCGTTTATGATCACCCACAACTACAGCAAGATTTGTGTTAAAGTTGAAATGTCGTTCAACAATAAAAGAATATATCAACGAACACCTTCCTTGAAAAAAACGATTTTTGTCAAGATGTTTAAGTTCTTTGTTACCCTCGGCTTGCTTTTCTTATCTCTAATCTGCTCAGAGGCTTGTGGTCGAGCTAACACTGCCAGCAAAGCTTTAGTTCCACCCTTTCTATAAACTCCCTCCCTCCATTGTGGCTTTCATATGTCACTCCCTCGGGTGCTTCGACTGAAGTTGTTCTTTGGCCCCCCTTTATGACAGTTTCTTCTAGCTTTCTTGAAATTCTTTATGGATTTTCTCTTAGCATCTTTTTTTCTTTTGTTGTCCATTTTGCTTGTGTGCTGTTCTGCAATGGAAAAATGAGCCAGACCCATTTTTTCTGAGGCCCAAGTTACATAGCTGTGTCCTTCGTTTAATTGAGCCACTCCTGCTGCGGTCCAAAAGTCGCTGCTTTCCGACCCTACATTTTGATTTTTTGTGCTGTTTACACACTCATTTCGCTGAGAAAAGCTGGCAGGAGCTAGCTTCTTTGCTGATTCCTCACAAATAAATGGCGTAAGAGCCTCTTCAAGGCTCGCACACAGGTCTTCACCCCTAACAGGCCGTTCCTCCAGGAAGATCCCCATGCTTGTAGCCTTCTGGGTCTTTCAAAAACCCACACCAAGAAATACTGCACTTATTGTGTTCCCCAAATGTGTGAGGTACAATAGTGGCTAGTCCTTCGAGCAACGATAAAGCCTTGCCTTTGTTTTGGTTAACACAATATGTGAAGCACTTCCGAATGTACGATATATTGTTACATGGCAGCCCCTTGACCTTTCCTTTTGCCATGTATAACTGCGTTAATAGCGCTCGGCTTGCATGGTTTACATCACACCATTTCTCAATATCATAGTTTTTTAATGTTTTAAGATGACTTTCTGTGGTGCTATCATCATCATCATCTCCCATGTATGTAGAGTAAGACACTACTGCTTACGGCATCAAAGAACAACTTGACAGCTACCTTAGACTCCGTACTTTTTGACAATCTTTGGTGGTTTTTGCGACAATCATGACTGACTGCTTCTAAATACTTCTTTTTCTTCTTTAACCTGACATATTGTATTGCAGGTACCTTCAGAATAAATGAGGGTGAGGAGGGTTACCCTTCAGAAAAAATTGCCTTTTACCCCTAAGAAATCAGAAATGCTACCCATTACCCTCCTGAAAGTACTAAATCGCCGTGAAGACTACTTCAAAATTACTGGATTGTACTTTTTTTTATCTATTCATTATGGGGACAGAAGGGCTGGATCGTAGAGCGGCCAGCCTGATACCTAGAGAGTATTAAAAGCCCGACAATTTTTAGATATTTAATCAAGGTACTCATACCAACAGGACTCAAATTAATGATTTTATTATTATTATTATTATTCACAAGGTCATTTTGCACTTCATTCAAGAACGTTGCCCTGATGGGGTACATGTATGGGGATTCAATTAAACATACATTTCACAGAGCACGGAAATTGCGAAAAAGAAGACTTAAAAACCACATCACTTTGTTTGTCTAACCTACTTTTTGTCATTACAAAAATCAGTAACATACAAAAACAAGAACTTGTTACTTATCATGATAAGGCTTCTGAGACTTTTCGATGGGATCAGAATTGGTCGAAACCCACAATTTTCAACTACCAATTCGCCACCCTAGATACAATATTTCTACCATAAACTTGGCAGACTTAGTACAGGCGTTTACCTACATGTATTCCATAACTACTCTCAAACAGGAAAATTTCTAGCAGAGGGAGGCCTTTCTTTCTGTCAAACAAGCTGCAAAAAAGAAAACAAAGAACATGACAACCCACGGTCAAGTTTACCATAAGCTTTTTTTTTTGTTTTTTTTTTACACCACCGAAGCTCTTATAACCTTAAGAGTTTAAGGCGAAGTCTTCCTTTGACCATGTTCATTAATACTGAGACGGAGTATATTGACTGGGGTTCTTCGTCAAAGATCAACTGAACCTCGTCATTATAGTTAAATGACTACTTCTCCAGAATACTATCCTGTTGAGATAATGCAAAGCCACAGAGTTAGGCGTTTGTAAGAATAAAGAAAATAAAATAAATAACTTTATTTTTAAGTGTTGTGCTAATTGTGGACACTGTAATAAAGGATTTAATAACTTATTACTCTGGGATAACATCATAAAACTTCTGTTGATGTCAAATACTGTGCTGATGTTTATTACCGAGTGGGAATGAAAAGAAAACTGAACTGATCATGGGAAAAGAAGCCAGCAAAATGATTTAAGACTGTTTTAATTCGTACCTGCTGTCCATCCAGTGTTTCCAAGTGCCTCCTCTGTCCAGTACAGCTCAATCTCAGCCCCAACCTGGGTCACTGCCTCATACTGACTTATTTTTGGTACAGCTGTTTTGGCTAATCTCAGCTCTCCCGAGGAAAAATCGCCCTCTACGTCATAGGTGTAACGAACCCCACGTTCAGACTGGAATTCTACGTCAATGGTGTTTTTTTGTTCGTCATTGCTCACAACTTCACCTACATACCAACCTGGAAAAATTAAGTTAGTGACAAGTCGCAATTTTAACCGATAACTAAGAATTAAATGGGACTTACCTGTAAGTTGAAGTTTGATTTGGATTCTATGAGTCATCAGCCGTGAGTGTAGGAGTTGGTCCGAGAGAGGGTGAAGCGCATGCGCCAAGTCAGGCTTTAGAGGCTGAACTGACATTCTCGTCGCCAGGGCCTACATTCCTAGGGCACGTATTATACCAAGGGACATTCCATTTTAAAACACCAAAAATGGTGAAATTCAAGACAGTTTTCATTTAACCTAATCATGGATTGTTGGAAAGAAGAAACCCTAAAGTGTCTAAAAATAATATTATGAACGTTGACCTTGCGGTGAGCATCAAAGAGAGGCTCTTCATTTATGACCAATGAAAAGTGTGTGAAAATGGCTATCTTGGTGTTAGATTTCAAATAATTATACTAAGGCATATTGATTCCTTAAATCCTACCAGGAAGACAAAACTGAATGAACCCATCACAAAGTAAAATTTGCAGAAAAGATTTTTCGCACATCAAACGAACTTCATAAATGAGAGCAAGTATTGACTTTGTTACGGACATTACGTAATGTCCGTAACAAAAGGAGGTGGTTTTCTCTGAAAATAATAATCAGATCTTTTTGTTAATGTGGTTCCTTTTTTAGTTCTTAGAGACCCAAACATAGGTGCTATTTAACATTAGACTACAGCCCGAGCGAGAAAGTCAACGAGGCGGGTGACACGCTCAAGAAACGGGAGACAAGAGAGAACCAAAGGAGCAGCCAAACAACAGACGAGAAAACAAGAAAACCGCAGAGCAGGCGCGCCGCCGACGAAAGAAAAAGGGGAGAACCAATCAGAGCAGACCAAAGAACACAGCTGAGTTCTACTAAAAATTATTAGAATCCTGGAAAAACACCAGAAAAAATTAGACCTACTTTTAGTTACGGACATTACGTTACGGACATTACAGTTGCATGAACAAAGTTGATGTGTGCACAATATAACAAAATTGTTAACAACACACTTTTTTTAATACCAGTAATATTGTTTTAGTCAAAGCAAATGCTATATGCAATACAATTTTTTTCAAATTCATCACTCAAAAGTTAAAAGTGCTTGTTCCAAGAGCAACAAACGGATTAAACAGGACATAATAACAGCAACAACAACATAATGATCCATTACAGTGGATTTGTAAGAAAAATTTTCCACAAGTTAAATACCAAGAGTGAATAATGTTTTTTCAATAAATTGCCCGCAATAAATAACAACTTTTATACAACTGCAATTATTGAGAAAAGTGTAACTTCATACAATCAATAACTCAACTTTCAAGGGCCATTGCACTCGTCTGATAAATGAGTGTCTCATCATAGCCGGAGACTGTACATGTAGTTCAAAGAAAAGTAAATTTTCAAGTGTCAACTGGTTTAAGAGTCAATGAAAAGTGTTCTAGACAAGAAGTTCAAAAACTTGTTTTAAGTTCACCATCAATGCAATCTACATACACTGTGAGTTGTTTTGTAAGTAACTCAGGCTGGGAATTTAAAAAGGTCCAGTGCCTGCCAGCACTGTGGGGCCAAAGAAAACTCTTCTCAAATGTCATTGTCGACAAGAATTTGAATTTGAATGCCACTTGAATTTTTTCACCACTTGGTGAAGAAATTTGAATTCAACCTTATCTTCAATTACCCTTATTGCTCTGCCTATATAAAACTTTGTTTCATACTCCACAGCATAATAATTTTCACATTCAATGGCCTGGTGAAAATTTCTTTTTGATGCAGTTCTAAGATCATGCACTTTCTGAATTGCAAAATGCTTCCATGATCTTCGCTTACCATGCACCGATCCCTCGAGAATAGGCATTTTGCGAACTGACAGGCATAAACTCCACAGTCAGAGAGGTTTGGCTGCTGTGGAAGGTCTTCCTTCCTGTTTGAAAAGAACCTACACTCACTCAGACTGATACTCTCCAAGTCGGTCAGAAAGAAAGCCATCTTACAAAGTGCATGGTTAACAGTGGTTTTAAGAAAATCGCCTGCCATGCTGTAAAGGGCCAGTACTTGGTTTTGCTTTGGCATCACAACAAGGGAAAACCAGTGCTCACTCTGCAAGGTATTACAGGGAACAAAGACAAGATCACAAAAGAACACAAGGGATCTTCTTCCTTCCAAATTTCTTTTGCTGGCATGAAGCAAAATCCGTGAAAATGTTAAGTTTGTTTATGAACCGTTTACTGAGCTTCTCGTTGTCCTGGGAGTAGGGCAACTTGATAAATATTTTCTTTCTCTCCTCAAACATGTATTCTGGTATTAACCTTTCCTCCTTTTCCGTTTGGTTGAGAACTGTTGACTGTGGCTTGAATGAAACGCTTAGGATATCCTGCTTTGAGGTAGATCTCGATAATTTCTTTAATATCGGACTCAAGATCGGTTGATATCCGCTTGGCTCTGTGCAGGGCCCCCATGATGCTGTTTCTTTTCCAATTTGTTGGGACTTTGGATGTCCAGTGAGTTGGAAATTTGTCTGGTTTACGATATACGTGGCGGTGAAATGTTTGGTCTTTGTAATCAAACACCACGTCATGTTTATTATTCTCTGGCAAACCCGAAAGATCGAAAGTTAATTTAAACTCGAAGACAAAAATGGCCACAAATCAAATGTTATCTATCGTGCCATGTGCAATTGTGGCGAAACCTACATCGGCGAAAAAAAAAACGTAATTTCACAGTGCGGAAAGCAGAGCATGAGAATAAGACCCATAACTCAGAGCCAGCCCGCAACCTCGCTAAAAATCCAAATCATAAATACACATGGAACATCGCGTTCACGGAAAAATCAACTTTTCGACACAAAATAATGGAAGGCCTGTTGATTGCTTGCGAGAAACCAACTTTGAATAAACAGGTGCACTGTTTTATTGCCAAACTGTTCCCCTCGGGAATTACATAACAACACAAAACCAAACTGAATGTAAATGTTCATTTAACACTGATGATGACCTTCGAGTCGAAAACGTTTTGTTTTTAAGAACTTTATAACTTTTATCTCTTTTTAGTCTTTTTAAAATTATATATAATTCTCTTCGGTCACGTGATCACTTTGGTACTGTGCTTTATTACGTCAAATTAATAAGCGCGGAAATAACTTCATTTATTCCTTTTTTGGGATGACGTCACAAAGGGCCTTAGACTGCGGCTAAACGAGGCAACATGGTTTTCAATGGAAAAATTGGTGCAGAAACATGTGCGTTTGTCCGGATTGCAAAGAACTTAAAAGGAGTGAGTGCCAAAGAAATAATGCAGCAGACCAAAATATCCCGGGAGTCGCTGTATCGCATTTTAAAGGGAAAGAGATATGGGGGAAACAGCAAAGAAGTCGAGACATGCAAAGCTATGGGACGTCCCCAAAAATTGCAGAAGCGAGAAAAGCGATTACTTCTACGAAATATCCCGCGATTAAGGAAGGAGGAGGGACAATTCACAGTCAGTCGCTTGATGAAGCAGGCAGGAGTCAGCCCAAAGCAAGTTTCCCACAGAACGGTGCAGCGTTTTCTGCGTAGTAAGGGGTATAAGTACCTAAATGCACGTCAAAAAGGTTTATTGACGGAATAAGACCTTAAAAAGAGGCTGCACTTCGCCAGAAAGATAAAACGGGAACACGGAGACAGCTTTTGGACAGAGAAAGTTGCATTTTTCTTAGATGCAGTGAGTTTTGGTCATACCGGTAAGTTCAACCCCGCTGATCAAGTGCGGGCGCCTCGCAGGCGCATATGAAGAAAAGAGACAGAAGGACTTGCGATGGGATGCACAGCTAAAGGTTTGCATTGTGGAACTGGTGGAAGAATAGCAAAGTTCGTGGTGGCGATATTGTACGGAAAAGGAGTGATTCTATGTGAAGAATACGACGAAATGAATGGCAATTATTTTAAAGGCTTAGTGGAAGGAGAATTTAAGCGGATGTTTAAGGATTCGAGCAAAGGCGGCTCGAAGGTATTTATTCAGGATGGTGATCCCAGTCAGAACTCGTCTTTAGCTCGAGCCGCTTGGAAAAGGATTGGGGCCAAATAATGCCGATACCACCTAGGAGCGGAGACATAAATTGCATTGAAAATATTTTCCATATTGTAAAAACAATTGTGCGAAACAATGTGCTGAGGATGAACATTACGTACAAAACATTTGAACAGTTCTGTGAACGAGTAGCGGAAACTATCAAGTCTCTTGATAAGGGCTTGATTGACAAGACCATCGAAAGTATGAACCACAGAATGGATTTAATAATAGCAAGCAAAGGACAGAGAACCAAATATTAACTACACTATTACTTTCAGCGGCTTCTTATCACTGATTTTGTCGCGGACTTACATCAGTTGTATCAGTCACGCAATCAGTATGTAAATTGTCACACTCGCGTGACTTCACTTTGTCATACACAATATTTGCTAATATTAAACGTTCAAGAAAGACTCGAAATACATGTTTCTTAATGTTCTTCGAATTGTTCAGTGTTCGTCAACATACCTTGACCATGAGTTGGACAAAACGGGCTGCCTTTGGCGAAATTGAACAGGTAACCACGGGTAACCGACAGCGATAAGAGAACAGAATATGATATATCTTGTTTGTTATTTGGTTACCCGTGGTTACTCGTGGTTACCCGTTGTGGATTACAGTTATCTTCGACTCCCAGAACTAATCTACCAAAACACTTTCCACAAGGTGGAATTTCTCTTTGCTCTTGTTCAGCAATTTGCGCATGAAATCGGAAAATTTTCCATCAGACCATCATCATCTCGGTCTCCTTCTCGTCTACGTGTATGTTTTTGATGTTTAAGTCGCTGCAAAAACGCCACTAGATAACTGTTTAAGTTTTTATCTGACGTTATATAAGATACACTCTGCTTTTTCTTGCCGATGAAAGGTAGTTTGAAATAGCGAGTGGCTAGTGTTGTTAGAATTGGACTAATACTAACATCACTAGAGGAATTTTCCGAGTCTAACTTTATCTAGAGTACCCGAACACTTGTGCGTAACGTTGATTCATTGCGGTTCAAAACCTCTTTGGCGCAAGCGAGCCATTCCCCAGAACAACCATCTACGCATTCCCCTTGCTTGGCGTCATTTAACAGTTGCATCCTTGTTTTTTTCTCTCTTTCTAATTGGTCTTCCGACTTCTCCATTTCCCAGGCAGTTTGCAAAACCTCGGACACAACCTTTGCACCTCTGTTTACAATGAATTCTGCAATGTCAGTTTTCCCTTCTAATTTCTGTCCCTGAAAGCAAGTAGCTCAGTGCGTGATTTAATATTTTTGAGCCAGTATCTTTTCTGCATGTTTTGTCCTTAGTATTGCTTGGCGTTTCTTCTGCTACTGAAGCTTGCTCTTCAATATTGTCGTTGTTTACATCCATGGACTCATCACTAAACGATTGAAGGACCGCATCCACGAAAGCTTTTCTCGTCGGAAAGCGTTCCTCGTCCGCTTGGCTGTAGGTATGAGATCACACTTTGCTTACACTTCGTGCATTCATTTCTTGGCTTGCTGATGTCGGCCTTCTGACATTGCTTATTTGTAGTTCATTTTCTTCTGATATGGGTGAATCGGATTCGTACTCTTGAATCATTTCCATTTTGTGCTGCCGTAAATCAGTGTTAAACCAAACAGTTCTTTTTGGTGCATTCACTTCGACCCGAAACTTCGCCCTGCCTTTTCCGCACGAATTGGTTTAGCTTTGTTTTCGTTTTCTCGATTTCGAATTGTTGTGCCGTGGCCAATTAGAGATTAAAAAAAAGCCAGGCACGAATAACACAAAGTATGCGGGTCTCCTGGGACCAAACTGTTCCTTAGTGGACAAAAAATTCTTTGCACACGGAATTTTTATTTCCACATTGATAACTTATGCTCTAAGCGAAATATCACTTTCAGACAATGGGCTTCATTAGTTGTTGAGACAGTTAGTTGAATTGAGTGCTCAGTGCAATATTTCACTTCTTTGACTTCAAATCAGGTTTTAGGGTGGAAAACGCCCCCCTCCCCCGGTTCAATGTTGTACAAAAACAAAGCTAGGCTTCGCGATCCCAAATCCAACAGTGTTTCAGGGGGAGGGGGTAATCTTGAATTCATGAGGGCCAAAAATTGTTCTAGGTACTCAAAAATCGCCGAGTGTCTCAACACATTTGGCGCTCATTGTGGTTCAAGTTCTGCAGAGAAACCACTCAGTCCAAGCTCCATTTGTGGGGAGTTAAATTTTGGACAGTTTGGTTCCCACCCTTTTCAGTTGCCAATGTGCCAATCTTCTTTCGTCTGCAAGAAATAATTATGTTTAAAAGAAATAGTCAACCTTTAAAGACAAATATGGTAATCATTATTTGAATCTCAAGAATCTGGTCACTGTCCTTTTTCTTTATCTTCATTTATATAACAAGCAAAAAAAGGAACAATGGAAGAAAAAGCTATCATTTTTATTTCTTGTTGTTAAGGGACCCCTTTAGACAAAAACAAAATTTCAGCACACGCATGCATTCAAAGGGAAGTTTACAAAAAAAATGCTCATTTTGTCTGTAAGTGCTGATTTTACAAATGAATAAAAAACTGTTACATTTTCCCATTACTAGATTTTGGATGAAGAACCTAACAGCAATCAAGAAAGATGTAAGTAAACGTTAAAATACTCCTGTGTTGGCTTGAGTTTGAGAAATTATTATCATTATTTTTCGTGCCGGGGATATACTAATATATACGAGCTTATATATATTTTTTAAAGACAATTGGTCATTTTGGAAGCTTCACTTTAAGTTCAAGTATATTTTTTTTTAAGGTAACTTAACAGGGTTTTAGACTAACACAGAACTCTTGGTTATGAGCTGTTTCTTTTTTTACTTTCATTTATACCAGTCAATCAAGAAAGATTCAATCAAGAGAGAGAGATCGAGAGATCCACCCTATCGACCAGGTGTGTATTTCAAGGTATTTGTACTACCTAGGATGGAGAAATTGGTGTGATTATCATAACTGCGGCCATAATTACGACTCTTGAGCAGTTTGTACCCTCATATTAAATATCTGTTAATGCAAATGATGTGGTGGATCTGGCTAGGTTGGTTCTTACCTCCAATAATCTTTCATTCAACGGGAAACACTATTTGCAGTTAAGGGGTACTGCGATAGGCACCAAAATGGCTCCATCATACGCAAATATTTTCATGGGTGGATTGGAGGCAAAATTATTTCAGCGGGCGCCCATAAAATCAGTTTCTTGGCGTCGATTTAATTTGGTACCTAGAGAAGACACCTTAAGGGACAAACAGCCAGCTGTGAATCAGCGAATTCCGTTTGTAGCTACTTTCCATCCGGCACTGCCCGATATTTCTAGAATCCTACATAGGCTTCAACAAGTCTTAAAATCGTTGAGAAGGTGCCAGGGGGCCATAGGGCAGGTACCTATGGTGGCTTTTCGTAGGCCTAAGTGTCTTAAGGACATCTTAGTGCATTCAGAACTCAAAGCGCTTTAAAATATTCTTATTAAATGTTTTGTTATTACTACTATTTTATTATTCTGTGTTAAATTTATTTTGGTAACAATTACTTAATATTTTATTTCATTTTATTCATTTTATTATTTCATTTCATTTGTGCTGCCTTGTGTTGGACGTGGCTGCATCGCAGTCTGTTGGTCCCTCAACGCTAGTGCAAATTTTAGCTTTGTTTCAATTTTACTCAGTTATTTTTGTTACTTTTGCCATTTCCTGCACTACCTTGTGGTAGACGTGGCTGCATTGCAGTTTGTTGGTCCCTCAACGTTAGTGCAGAGTTTTATTTCATTTCACACTTTTTAGTACTGCCTTGTGATGGACGTTGGCTGCACTGCAGTTTGTTGGTCCCTCAACGCTAGTGCATTTATTATTTTATTTGACATGTACATACAACATTTCCCCTTCCACATGCATACTTCTCCCCTCCTTATTCCCACTATTTTTAGTGGCGACTTGGGAACCCATTAGCTTGGGATTCCATACATTAACACCTGGGATGCCACAAAGGTTGCTAGTGAAACTACTGGTTTTGTTTGCTTGTTTTTTTTTTCGACAACAGTTTGATGGTATCTACAGTAGGGATACAACTTTAGTCCTAGTCAACTCTTTGAATGGTACAGGTGTTCATACTTGCATAATCACAAACAGATTTTACACTTATTATTTGTCATCACCTTTTGTTTGTTTGTTGTTTATATATATATATATATATATATATATATATATATATATATATATATATATATATATATATATATATATATATATATATGTCTGAATTTATCAAAACCAGGTCAAGGAAATATTCACCGTTTTAAGCGCAAATCGCTGTAAACGCGTTTTTTTCTCGCCAGAGACTATCTCCAAACTCGATGATATAAAAACTAAAGGGAATGTCAGTCTTTTTTTCTCTTCTCCTCTCTCTTCTCTACCTTTCAGCGCTGTATTTTTTTTTTTTTTTTTTCACCCTTTCTTGTGGCGTTTTAAGCCAATTCGCGCAGTAACGTACTTGTTCAAGAATACTGACGTCACTTTTCTTTGACCCGGTTTTGATAAATTCAGACATATATATATAACTTCACATTTCTTGTGTGGAACGATTTTCGGAGAGCGCTCAACTTTTTAGGAGCGGTACTAAATTATTTAAAAAGGTTCCAGGCTTCAATAGTATTCCATCGATTTATTGCAACAGCTCTGTTTCGTATGGTCAAAAGATGACCACACTCTTCAGGCAATTTTTTCGAATGACCGTTAATTTGAATGCTGGCGGTTAAATACAAAATACAAAATATACAAAATATGGTTGCTAGGTAGCAGTTGTGTAGATTACGTTACTTTAAAGTTCTTGAGGACAAATCTATTTCTATGGGGGCATGAACTCGCTAATTCGTTGCGCTTGTTTAAGCTACAAAGATCTTTTTTACAGATAATAATAAACTTTTCGTGGAGACATAGATTACATTTCTTGCTAATATTATTGTATGGCTGAGAAAGTGTCAGCCATACAATAATATTAGCAAGAAATGTAATCTATGTCTCCACGAAAAGTTTATTATTATCTGTAAAAAAGATCTTTGTTAATGTAGTATGGCGCGTGCAGGGCAACGGTTATTTACCCTGAAGAAGACGCCTATAAGGCGTCGAAATATAGGTAAAAAAATGAAAAAAAATGTCTTCATTTGTGATAAAGTTATAATTTTCTATGAAGATGGAAAGCGTTGGATGCTATATATATATATATATATATATATATATTTTATTATTTTTTCAAATTTTTATATGTTTTTCTCACAATTAAATGTTAAATTTCATTATTTTCTGTCATCACTTTTTATTTTGTTAATTAAATAAAATTTTCCTTAGGGTTTCGCACAATAAACCATTAGCTCAATTTTATTCATTTAACCAAAAATTAAACATTCAAATTAATTTCCTTGCATTAATTACAGACTACTGCAATCTAACTGTATTTATTCAAATATTAACAGTTTTCCTACAGTATAATCTCTAACCATAAATAATTTAAAATTATATAACCCTAATAATTTGACCCAAACATTAATCTAATTTCCTACACATTTATAGGTTTCTACCATATTTTGCCCAAAGCATTAATCAAATTTCCTATACATTTATAGGTTTCTACCATATTTTGCCCTATCCTTAACTAGATATTTAACCCCATCCCTCTTTTAAATTTGCCCTGCTACAAACCCAAAGGGTACTTCACTACTCTATACAAATTACTATTCTAAGGCCCCAGAAACTTTACCTTCACAATTTACACCTTTATACATTATTGCAACAGATTCCTACACCCATAGTGCTTAATATCTTAACCCCCATTAAAGTTTAATCTTCCAAACACCTCCATCATAATGTTAAATTTACTACAAGTTCACTATTTGTCTACTTCTACTTATTACCAAATAGTCACCCCATTGTTAATTTTCTATTCCTTTTTTCTTATTACAACTATTTCAACTTAAATTTATTTCAGAAAATAATACTGTACACTTTGATATCCCCTTACCATAACATTTTCATTACAATTACAGACTTAAAATGAACAAATCACAACAAGCTGATCCTTTACCACCCGGCCCTAGCAAGACCAACAGCAACAAATCCAGTAAACAGAAAGAACGAAACAAAAGGAAAAAAGAAAAGTACAAACAGAAAAAGAAAAACAAAACAAGGAAAACTACAGACAAACCACCTCAACACAGCAAACCAAGAACGAAAAAACAGTGGACCTGGAAAATTCTTAGATCAGATCAAATAAAGCTGCAACAAAAAAGGACACTCTTTACCATCAACAAGCTATACAACTTAAAAGAGCAAAATCAAGCAATCACCTACAACCTACAATCCTGTTTATTCACCTCCACCTTCAAAAACAAAGAATCTATCATTACCACTTCCATCAAATCCACATCTGAAAACATCCACTCCCTTCAGCACTCAATTCAAGAACTCAAAACAGATAACCTAAACTTAGACAAACGTATATCATCCATCAAGAGACACACAAATGGCATCTTCAACACAACCATCAAAAAAATCACCCAACTCAACAGAAACCATGGCTCCTCATTTAAAAAAAGAATCGACAATCTGCATACTCAACAAAGATCTTTCAATACCTTCCTCCAACACAGACACAACCTCCAACCTGACAATCTATCCGACATACTTCAAGCCCAAGAAACATCCCAACGAAAACTCAAACTTGAACAAGAGAAAGACAAACTTCAAACTACAGACAAGATCCACAACTTCACCAATGTCAATCTGCCACCTACCTTCAAGAATCTCCTAGACAAAGGCACTAACTTTATCCCTTCTCTTCAACAATCTAACAACAACTTTATTAAGAACACCATCACCGAAGAAGTCAATCAAGCCCTATGCTCTTTAATCAAGAAACAAAATATCAACTCCTGTACACGCAAACAAAAATCATCCAAATCTAACCACCGTTACAAACCTTACCCCAGCACACACCCGCATACGCTCCTCAAACAAGAACAAAGCAGACCACATTTTAACATACACATCGTTGACTACGTACACAACACCACTACATATACAAAACAATACCTTCAAACAACCAACCTGCACACACTATCCCACCCACACCACACTAACATAACCACAGATCAGTCTACTTACATACACCAACTACAAAACAACAACGACCTCATACTGACTAAAACAGACAAGAACATGGGATGGGCTCTAGTGCCCATCTCATGGTTCCAAACCGAATACGAACGACATTTTTCAGACAAAGAGACATACCAACGAATCGACAATTTTAATTTGACAACAACAATTGACAACTCTAATTTTTTGTTGAACAAACTAAAAGCACGTTTCAAAACACAGTTTCTGACAGAACTTTACAAAGAACGACTACTGTACAACAAAAAAGAAAAAAACTTACAGATACCCTACATGAAACTGTACTAAAGTACATAAACTAGACAATACTGCCTCAACAACTAACATTGACAAACTTACTGGTAGACCGATCATCACTGCACACTCCTGGATAACATCTGACCCCTCACGACTCCTAGGACAAGAACTTGACAATATTATTTTGCAACTGAAAACAATTTTTACTAATAACAACATTCCTTTTCCTTTGGTTAACAACTCTACTGAACTGATAAACAAACTGCAAACCGTTGACATAAAGGTAATAGATGACTTTCAGCTCACGACTTTTGACTTTACATCACTTTACACCAACATCTCATATCAAAACACCATACAAGCCATTATCACCAGCTGCAAGCTACTTAATTTGCCTAATCTTTATAGAGACTATTTACTTAACCTTAATAATTTTATTAACCAACGTAATTATTTTAGGGCTGGCAATTTTGTTTATCAGCAAATAAAGGGCGTCGCTATGGGCAGCTATCATAGTCGACAAATTGCTGATCTTGTTTTACTCCTTAGTGAGTATAACTTCTATAACAATTTTAATACTAATGGCATTTTTATTTTTTGTCGTTACATTGACGACGGCTTTATGCTTACTAATAAAGCTAATACTAACATTCTAATTGCTAACTTATGTGCAGCATACCCATCACAAATTCCAATCACTTTTACATCCAGCAATCACTCAGTCAACTACCTCGACCTCACCATTTCATTAAATCACCATACCATCAGATACCACCAAGTTCACTACCACATTTTTCAAAAACCACACCACAAATACATGTACCCGCACTATTCATCTAATCATCCTCAACACATTTTTTCTGGCATCATCAAGACTGAAACTGTACGATACAGCCGACTTAGTAAGACAATTGACGACTACAACTACATACACAATTTATTTCGACCAAGACTGAACGCACTTGACTATCCAGACAAACTTATCACAGACAATTCATTCCCATGGCTCCCTTTCACAGCACACAAAAGACGAAACAGAACACGACAAACAAAAACCAAATCGACTGTTTATTACCGAACTATATATAACAAACACTTATGAACAGACAAAATAGTACAACAAATCCTACGAAAATACCACAACTTACGTATTCCCAAACTTTCAAAAGCCTACTGCAATACCACAAAACTCCACACAATGCTCCTCACAAACAAATCACTTCATAATAAATTATCCTTACATACCACAAGCACATGACAATATGTTGCCATAATGATCCATGTTTTTATAAATTATTATTAGCAGAAAAGACTGCAAAGATTGCCTGCAGGCTATACTTCTTGATTTATTTTAGTTATAATAATTTGCTTACTTATGTAATTTTTCATTATAAGTGTCATAATTTCCAAAACATTTTCCTGATGTACAGGTGTACATGTACATGTATATAGTAACATCTTTTAATCTCTCTCTGAAAGCCAAAACTTTTAAACAATGATTTATGTAAAATGAACTGTACCATACAGAGCATTTTCCACTAGCTAATTTTGCATTACAAATTATCTAGAGCCTCTGTTTTTAATCTTAATCATTACCAAATAACGTCCACAATATCTATACACTTTTAAGCCAAAATACAATTATTGCACATGGATCTTTTTAGTACACCATACACCATGTACAAGCTCTTTGAACAATTTGTAATAAATATTTTAAGCTATGTCTTAAAGCATTTTATATGACATTTATATCACATTATATGAGGGCATGGTTCCCTAATGACCAATGTCATGTAACTGTTTTACTTCTTCTGTTTTTCTTCTTTCTCCCCCTAACCATACCTCAGCTCCATTAGACTCCTTACGAACTGAAATCTCCCGAGTTTCTATCTCACTTCTCACAGATAACAACTAAAAATCATGGAAACAGAATATAATTCTACTACCCGACCTTTTACAACTTGCCCACAGGAAAATAGAACGAAGAATATTTCAACCGACCTTTTACAACGTCCCATCGTATACGCGCCACCTTCGTTTTTCTTGGCTGTATGATTATTAGAACGAAGAATCATTCTACCGACCGTGATGTAAAGAACGAACAATTGTTCTGCAATCATGAAAACGGAGTATAATTCTACCACCCCACCTTTTACAACTTACCCACAAGAAATTACAACGAAAAATAATTCAACCAACCTTTTACAACGTGCCTTCATGTACACGCTACCATCGTTTTCTTGGCTGCATGATGAAATTAGAACGAAGAATCTTTCACCCGACCGCGTGATGTAAAGAACGAAGAATTGCCCTACATGATCTACAAGCTGCATCAAGCGTACTCCAATACATGTCTCATTTTCTGTTTTACCTCCAATCGACCCTCGAAAAGTCGTACTCCAGATAATTTCAAGATTTTGCCACGAAATAACTCCACAGAATTTTCCGGCAAAAAATTTTTATTTCAAATTTTTTCAAAGCGTTTGTTAGCAGCTTTTGGTTATTGTGACATCGATTTGGATATTACTGGCCTGACGCGGATCATTTACGCAAGGTATTTTATTTATTTCTTCCCGCTAGGTTTTATCTGCTACTATGTTATTGTTACCCAACCCCCGTATGGCTTAAAAATTGTACAAGGTTACTCGTACTTTTTTGTTTTTTAATAGCTTTTTATAAATTTTAATTTTTCTCTTTTTATTCAAATTCTTTCTTTGACCAGTCATGTGCACTTTCTTTCGTATTGTTACACCATTCAATCCCACTCCTATAAAAAATTAATAACAATAATTCACATTAAGTTTAAATACACATGTTCTTACCTTTTGGCCAGAGATTTCAACCTAAACCTCCCAATCCACCTTTGGATTGGCCATGTAATATCTTGTCCTGTAAACCGTCTCATGGACCCAAAACAATATGAATCCCACCCCTCGACCAACCCCCCCCCCCACCCCATTCAAACCTTTCTTAACCACATTTTGACCATTTTAACAATCATAAGAGGGAAAAAGGATACCCACTCTATTTTTAATTTTATTTTTTCAACCCTGACTCAACCCCACTTGTTCCAATTATAGAACAAATAGTTTTTTACCTCCAATGACTAGTTTCCTTTTACCCCGCCTAACGATTCACCCTCATATGTCTTACCCTGTTAACCATCTCCCGTACCAAAAGACAAGACCAAACCCCCAACTCCACTCCTCTTACAAACCTTTTTAAACTGCATTTGAACCGTTTAATGAACATTTAAAGAACGAAAAAAACAACATGATTTTTCTTTTCCCTTTCATCATCAATTTCATCCCATAGACAGGATGAACCCCCTTAAACCCTTACACAACCCCATTTATCACAGTTAAAGAACATTAGATGTTTCATTTCCATTTACAAATTTCCTCTTACCCCACCTAAAGATTTACCCATGAATATCTCACCTCCCCCTCCAAAAACATTTTTTTACCCCATTTGAACCATGTAAAGAACGAAAAAATCATATAATTATATATTCTTTTCCCTTCCACTTACAAGTTTCCTATCATCTCACCTTAAGTTTAAACCATCCCACGACCCCATAGACAGAATGACACCCTCCTTCAACCCTTATGCAAACCCTTTTATTCCAAATAAAGAACAAATAAATTTGTGTCCTCTTATACCATAACCGAAATCAATCGACAATTCAACTTAATTCTTTTCCTTTCATTTTGACCCAATTAGATTTTGCGTTTTTATACAATGAATCAGTTCATTACCAACGCATAACCAAAAATTCATAACTATGTTTACTTTAATCTTATACTAGACACAACAACTCACTCCTTACTATGGCCACTGCAGAGACAACAGACGAATCCACTTTACAATTCTATACTTCCCGCATCCGACCTCTCAACAGACAACAAATTTCCAATCGACGTTTACAGCTCTTCCACCTACTTAATGGCGACATATTTTATCCTCTTAACTTCTGGCCCAAAGACATCCAAGCACTTTTCTGGAAGAAACCTATAGGAGACAGTGACACATTTAAACTTTTTTATTTTTCATTGGCAATGGCTGCTCACCGTATGTGATCTCAGAATGGATTTTATCATCGCAAAACTGGGCCCCTCAGTCCAAAGGAGAAAAACGAGCCCGGCAAATAGATTTCATTAAAACTAACCTTGATTCCAAATGCAGCACATGGTTCTATTTTGACGTTCACCATGAGGAATGGCGATACCTAAGCGGAGAAAAAAGAGAATACAATGCTAATTAAAGTTACCTGGAATGTTTCACCATTCGTCTTGCATTATTATTTTTTAATCAAAAATAATTTTTTTAAAATTAAAAGCAACAAACGAAAACAAATTAGAAATTTAACCCTCAAAGAAAAATTAGCATATATTTAGATAAATTCTCTTGATTAGAAGCAGCTATATGTCGCTCCTGTCCATCGTAACACATGCCCTTCATCTCGACATAAGCTCACCTTTGCCCTCTCCTGACCCCAGAAATACACACCACAAAGACATTTAAGAACGAAAAACTACTAAATAGTTGTTTCCTTTCATTTTACTTCCCCCTCCCTCCCCCACAACGCGGACCCTCCACCATGAGATTCTTTTTTTTTTTTTTCGATTCAAACCCCCGGGTACAGTTTCACACTACCCCAATAACTCAATGTGAAAACCCTTTACTGACCCCAGTAGTAAAAACCGCAAGAAGTTAAACCACAAAGAGTTTGAAGAACGAAATAATTTTTACCTCCAAATTTAAATTTTTACTTGTCCTCAGGTCTAACGCGAATCCATAAACCTTAATCTAAACTCAAATTTAAACCAAAAAGCAATTTTGCCTTGCCCCCTTACCTTAAATTTTCCCCTTAGAGATAGTTTACACTACTCTCAGCTTAAACCAACCAAGAAAATCCTTTCCCTACCCTCTAACCTAAAGCCTTTCCCCAACCTTAAACCTTAAACCTGTAATATAACATAACATAAAACTGTTTGTAGGTTTTAACATACAAGCTAAACCTTAATGATGTTTTAAAATATTCTTATTAAATGTTTTGTTATTACTACTATTTTATTATTCTGTGCTAAATTTAAAATTTTATTTTGGTAACAATTACTTAATATTTTATTTCATTTTATTCATTTTATTATTTCATTTCATTTGTGCTGCCTTGTGTTGGACGTGGCTGCATCGCAGTCTGTTGGTACCTCAACGCTAGTGCAAATTTTATCTTTGTTTTAATTTTACTCAGTTATTTCTGTTACTTTTGCCATTTCCTGCACTACCTTGTGGTAGACGTGGCTGCATTGCAGTTTGTTGGTCCCTCAACGTTAGTGCAGAGTTTTATTTCATTTCACACTTTTTAGTACTGCCTTGTGATGGACGTTGGCTGCACTGCAGTTTGTTGGTCCCTCAACGCTAGTGCATTTATTATTTTATTTGACATGTACATACAACATTTCCCCTTCCACATGCATACTTCTCCCCTCCTTATTCCCACTATTTTTAGTGGAGACTTGGGAACCCATTACCTTGGGATTCCATACATTAACACCTGGGATGCCACAAAGGTTGCTAGTGAAACTACTGGTTTTGTTTGCTTGTTTTTTTTTCTTTTTTTTTTTTCCGACAACAGTTGTGGGGACAACCGATGTAGGGTTTGATTTCTTGGTAGAGGGTATTATTTTTAAAAGTAAGGTTACAGGGAGGGAATTTGTTATTAACTTTAAGCTAGATTGTAATTCGGATCACGTTTTTGTTGTTGTCTTGTGCTGAAATGTGAAATGCAGTACGTAGGATTTACCATTAATAGATTTAGAATAAGATTTAACGATCATAAATCTAGACTTAATGCCCATAGAAGATTGTCTGTGGATAGGAAGTCTAAGGATGATATCATTTATAAGCTTTTTAGTCAGTCGGATCATAATGGCTTGAATGACGTAAGGATACAGCTTATTGGTAAGTGTACAGCGGAACAATATCTAAGAGATAGGGAGGCTCAGTGGGCATACAGTCAGCTGCATTTATCCCCAGGGGTTGAATAGTGACGATTTCTTTTGTAGTAGAAACCCTAGGAGAGATGTATTTTAGAGCTACTTAAATTTTAGTTTCTGTTATCATTGTAATGCGCGCGATCAAGCATGCGCGCATCTCAAGTTTAATAGTATGTAACGCGTGCTTCCTAGCCCGCGCCCAACTAGGAGCTGCCGCTAGAAGCTCCGCTAACAGCATATATCACTTAATTTAAGAGGTCAAGTAATGCTTTAGAGGATCACTGTCAAAAATGACAAGTTGTCTTAATTCTCAGGGGAAGGGCATATCATCTGGTATGCAGATGATAGATATGGTGTTGGCTGATACAATCCTTTACCCTAACAAGACACATTCACCATATCTACGGGTCAACGAACTGCTGAGAGAATATTTCCTGAAGAACAAACACCTCATCATTCCCAAGCACCCTCCCCGTCACCTGGTCAAAGATATCATCTCCTAGATTGACTGCTGGATTGCCTATAGCCAAGTGGTGTTGGGGTTTTACCCCACGCATGCTACCGAGCTGTTAAAATACCTTAACTTGATTGTGTGGATGCACACCAGTTTCCCTCCACAGACGTGTGGCTTCACTATGACAGGGGCTTTCATCAGAAGGTCACCTGCTTGCCCATCCTCGACGGGGCTACAACGAACCTGGAGGTTTTCCACCAGGCGTACGCCAGCAGCAATGTCTGCAGCCTGCTTCCCCTTCGCAGTCCTTTCATGAGTCTCCAGCTTCCCCATGCAATTTCAAAACCCGGGGCGCCCCTTCTGGGGCAGAAGTCTGCCTGATGTTGAACAGTGGGAATAAGTAAAGTCAGTGGAGCTGGAGAGGTTTGTCCTCTAGGCTAGTGACACATCCTGCAGCAAAAGGGGAAATATTTATTCAGGGATGAGAAAATAGCCAGATATTCGCAAGTAGGGAGAAAAGGTCAAAATTTCTTCTCTGTTCTGTACACAAGAAATCGAAGGCATAACTGCTACAAAGTTGCCTTCGGCTACCTGAACAACCTGATATTCCTGCAGCACCAAAGATCATTATTGGCTCTTATCAGTCCACTGGTTTTAGATCTGTAACAATAAAACTGCCTTAGCGCCTTTAACAAATCATTACGTATGTAGTTTTTTTTTATCACATTTATAGTTTTACTTACCTAGTACCATAACATCAAATTATTAATAGAATAATAGCACTTAGGTTTTAGTTAGGTTTAAAATAGGTGTCCACGATTAGCTCTAACAGATTTTACTAGAAATCCGTCTACAGGCAGTCAACTTTCGGGACTTTAACATTCCAAAAAATGAAACCAAGAGTCTCAATATTGTTCAAGCTATTGAAAGGAGCTACTCCAGAAACCAAACATATTGCAGACTGCTGGAAGGATATAGTTTGCACCCTATTTCCTAGTTTCCCTGATTTAACTGCAGTTTCCTCGACGTATGAACTACTTTGGGAGTGATGGATAAAGGTATAGCCTTAAGTTTCTCAAAAAAAGATATATTGAAGGTCTTGACACTCCTCAGAAATTGGCAGTTATTAACAAAATTGTAAAAAAATGCTTCTCAGAGCAGTGAAAGTTTACATAGTACTGTTGTCTCTAAGGGACCCAAAATATGGTTCTATGGGGGAGCCTGGACAAATAGAAAGCAGGTGTCGCAGGCTCTACATTGGTTGGCTTCACAGAACCAGCAGTGAGTCACGTTAAAAACAGATAAGACTAAAAGGCAGAGGGGGTTGGGATATCTATTACAAGGAAGACAAGCACATCAGTTTGGAGTCCCTACAGACGATGGCAAGTAAACGCTACTTTTCGCAAGCAGTTTCCAAGTATGATGCCTTAGAAGACATGAAGATCGAGTTGGGCAATTACGCACAAGAGTGTGTTTCTGCTTTTTGTGACCTTGAAGAAAACCAATGTACATTTCCAGAATATTTGAAATCAAGTAGCCTCTTTGCTAGCAGATGTTAAGCGTACCTGATGTCAACACTAGCAGACACAAAGAAATGTTCGCCATGCAAGCTAAAACAAGCCAAAGATTCTGACTTGGTATCTGTACCTTAAGAAGAGAAGGCCGAAAAAGTATCTTCACCACAGCTAGATGCATTCATGGAATATATCAAATCACAGATGTCAGAGGAATTTCAGAACCTGGGGATAAAGACTAATACACTAAACCTGATGAGCAAGGTTTAACGAATTTCAGGTAGGAGTTTCCTGTGGCGACTGAAGATTCTTTTGGTAATATTGTTCATTACCCATCAGAAATTTGGGTTTACGATGGCCATCAACTACGCGGCAACACATATTGCTTCCATCGAGTTTGAACAAAAACGCTGTCGGCTCCTACTCGCGCTAGCATTTCAATTCGCTGTTTAAACATGTAACCTTGTTTGCATGAGGTAACATGTTCTCGATGTAGAATTGTATCCTTTTCTGGCCATTGTCTAACCAAATCAGGAATTTGAACTTTCTATTTTCAAGAAAAATAACTGATTGAACTTAACACTCTCTTGTGACAGCGTTTGCGACAGCATTTGCATTAGCTATTACTCAGTCTGGCGTCAGCTCTCTAAATTGGTTAAAACCTGTTAACTAGCTTATAAAAAGCATCCCCCTCCCTTGCCCACATCAACGCACTACATTGTTTGCACCGGTTATAGCCGGTTTGATCATTTATTCCTGTACCTAAATAATGGACGACGCTACAATCGAACATGTTAAAAAGAAACTACAAGAATTGGAGAATAATCTATATGAGGTACAATGGGCATGTCCCTTTTTAACGTCCATTTATAAACCTACATCTTTAAGAGGCAGTCGCCATAATTCCGGTCTGCCGATTTTCGGATCAGTCACACAATTGCCTTCAAACTTTGCCCACGAGTCTATCTTAATTCAAAAGCAAATGAAATCACCTTAGTTTTTGCAAATATCGCAAAATAATTTTGTTATGAATTTTTTTCGATTGGACCGCTACTGGCCTATTTTTAGCAATGGCGACAAATGAAAAATAGGAAAATTGTCGAGTTCACCGCTTCAAAATTATAAAATATTAGGCATTGTTTTACCTTTCCTGGATTAAATTGGACCTTTATTTGTACAAAGCACACAATTTCGGTTCGTTTAAAAGAAACTTACAATACGAAATAATTTTTTGTTTGCAGCCTACTTCGCCATAAACGCCAACAGCTCAAAAATGCACATTTTCAACGGGCCATTGCGCAAAAGTCCAACTACTTCCGCGTAATATTTGTATCCATACCAACTAAAAAGAAGTCAAAGAGCATAGAAATGTAAAAATATGTTGTGGTTTAAGCGAATTTTTAGCGCAGCCATGCAGCAACTTTGCTGTTGTTGCGAGCATGTTTATTTACATTGACACAAGAAAGTCGCTCACGCGAAACGAATTTAGCATGAATAACACAATATTTCGCAAACGTCCCGGCTTAACAAAACTTTGAAATAACAGCTGACACAACAAAACATCATTTAAGACCCGAAAACCTCACCAGCTAGTCAAAAACATATGTACTGTCGCCTACCTGCAAGACAACCGCACAAGGTCAAGTCTGCCATGTAATTAGATTTCGCATTCCTTTCTAGTTTTCGTCGAGCATAGTATTCGCTGAAAGTTTCGAATTGAAACCATTGCCCATAAAACACTTTGCACAAACCATATGATTCCGATAATCTGAACAAATGAAGGAAAGTAGCGGGCAGCACAACCGAAGAAATTAACCGAACACAATACATTCAACAATACATCGGCTTGAACGCGAATGTTGATTTGAAAGTTGTGTCACGCAATCTAATCTAACCACGTTATGTGCCAACTGAAGAAATAATTCTCCTGATGTTGTGCTGTCTTCGTGTGCACCATTTTGGTGAGTTTATATTGAAGCCAAGCGTGCATTATTTACGTAGAGTTTCTACGTAGGTTGTTTTGATTTTTGATTTCGACCACTTCCGGTATATGTGTGTGCACGTGTGTGTGTTGGGGGGGGAGGGGGGGGGGGGTTTAGGTCGCTCGCGCATGAAGGGAAACTTCACTGTAAATTGCAGTTGTTTAAGCTCTATTTACATCAGAAATGGTTAAAAATGTTTATTTGATATGTGGTGTGTTTACGGTGTGGCACACATTGTTCCTTAACAAGAAAATACTGAAACTGAGTGTTCTGTATAACGTCTCTTTTTTACGCGAAGGCGAGCGAGTACAGAGGCCAATAAAACAAAATCTCTGTCACGTTTATATGAATGTAATGTGAACTAGGTTTACCAACCTGATCAAATCGGGACAAGCACTCCATGGAGTTTCATAATCTCCTTTGGCATCCGAACATTTATAACATCTCTGCTTTTGATGGCTTTCTTACAACCGCGGTGGGTTGGATACTGGCATGGCCTGCGCTTTTTCCAGTATTCCCCAAGTGAATGACGATGCTTAGGACATATAAACATTTTACTTGCCTTTGATGGAGGCAATTCAAAAACACCGGCTCTGGCCAAAAAATACAATATCTGTCCTGATTTAAGAAAACAAGGCCCCAGGAACTGCCTGGGGCCAGCAACTCTCTTAGCCCTCCCCTCCCTTCCCCCTGTGGATTTCAGAGAGCCCAGGGGCACTGCTAGGAAGCCTTCCCATGCCCGGTCACAGCTGAGCTCTCAGAGGTCTCAAGGCTTCTGAGCCAGCCCCCAAAAAACAAAAGCCAGGAGCAGTCTTGACCACATTTCCAAGCAAAGTCTTTGCAGAAAACAAGCCAAAAACCTGACTTTAGCCACCCCCCCCCCCCCCCCCAGCCGGATTGCAATTCAACAGCTGACCCAGGGCTCCCTAGGGCTGTTAGGTCATGGCCCCAGCTAGCTGCCCACGGGGTCGGTGACGGATCCCGGAGTCCACGTTTTGTCAAATCCAGACAGATATACAATACATACTTTATTTAAAGAGGGAAACATGCTTAGCTTAGAATAGCTAGTTTACAGATGTTCCACTAAAATAAGAGATAAAAGAAAACTAAAATAGAATCTATAAGAATGGCACGAAGTTAAGTGGTTAACTATCAGGCCCGTAGAATTTTCACTGACGTTATTTGTATTCAGGAGTGAATTTATTTTCAACAAAAATAACATAATAAACTAGTAAACCTTTCACCTGTATTCCCCTCTTTTTCAGTTTTCAGACTAGAACCAAAGGCAGATCGTGACACAACTGCATCTCATATTGATTCCACTGATTTGAATATAATTATATTGCAGCCCGTTTAACAAATTTCAACAAGTTCTGAGAATTCGGAAGGGTAGGCTTAAGCAAAACGCTTAAAATATAATTTAATTCTAGTATGCAAAAGTCTCATTTTTAAAGCCATCGACATCTGCATGCTGTAGCAACTGAATGCGAGCATCGATGGGAAAAGTCGCTTGTCTAACCTTGCTCTTCTATGCATCCACTATGATACCCCTGTGCACCTTGACGCGAATGAAAGTAGGCTGTTTAGCTCACTTACACCCCGTAGACAATTAACTCTGATACGTATCGGTGGTAATGGCTTGGCCAGCATATAGGTTAGTACTCTAGGGCATACAAATTTTTCAGCATCGTATTTTTTCAGTTCAGGCTGGAGCTTTATTCAAGTTAAAATGAAAGGCAATATCTACTGGCAACGGATCACATATCTCTACCCTTTCGCGATGAGATCAAGGCTCATCGCGCAAGTGAAAACTGGCTCCGGACCAATGCAAACACGTACGATGTTATGTGGCGTTAAAGAAAAGCTCGTTTATATAGGAATGAGTGAAAATACTAAGTGCAATCCTCTGTTGTGAAATATTAGACTTTATGTGCTTCCAAAATACAAGAAAAATCGCCATAAAGTAAAAAAAATATCCCCATGGAAGCGTACCCCCTGTTGGATCCTCGAAAACGGCGGCCCTTACGGGCCAGTTAACCAGGTCTATAGTCCAGTCCCTGAACTCTCCCTTCCGCGCGCCCTTTAGTCTACAGCTCTTCAAAGCTGGCTTTGTAACGCCCCTGATAGCATTTTGTGTGCACTGCTAAAGTGAATAAAGAGAAAAAATTACTAAGCAAATGTTCAGTCTACAACTGTTTGGTCCGCTTTAAGAGAAAACGAACCTACCCGGGCAAAAACCAGGCTATGGGCCTGACTACGGAATCATTACAATCTCCAAGGCGAACGGGCTCGGTTATTCCCCTTGAATTACCACAACTACCTTTGTACTTCGAAGTGTATGACAGAAAGCACAACTCCTCCATTTTGTTGGAAAATGTGAAAACTTCACAAGAACAAGACAAAGTATGATTGACATGTGCTGGATGGCGGCGGGTTTTTATAGGCCTCTTTTTGTTTCTGCTTTTTTCATTCCTGATCATCCGCTTATCTTTATCATTTACATAATTTTTTACAACTTAACAGAAACTATATATCATTTTACTAAAGTGAGTTTTTTGTATTTGAAAAGTGAACGAAAAATTTTACAGATGGAAACATCAAGAAAGGAAGATATACCGGAAGTGGTCGAAATCAGAAAATCAAAACAACCTAGGTAAATAATGCACGCTTGGCTTCAATTAAACTCACCAAAATGGTGCACACGAAGACAGCACAACATCAGGCTCCGGACAGCGTGAAACAATATTTAAAATTTCGTACAGTCAATTATTGACTCTTGGAGAATTATTTCTTCAGTTGGCACATAACGTGGTTAGATTAGATTGCGTGACACAACTTTCAAATCAACATTCGCGTTCAAGCCGATGTATTGTCGAATGTATTGTGTTCGGTTAATTTTTTCGGTTGTGCTGCCCGCTACTTTCCTTCATTTGTTCATATTATCGAAATCATATGGTTTGTGCAAAGTGTTTTATGGGCAATTGTTTCAATTCGAAACTTTCTGCGAATACTATGCTCGACGAAAACTAGAAAGGAATGCGAAATCTAATTACATGGCGGACTTGACCTTGTGCGGTTGTCTTGCAGGTAGGCGACAGTATATATATTTTTGACTAGCTGGTGAGGTTTTCGGGTCTTAAATGATGTTTTGTTGTGTCAGCTGTTATTTCAAAGTTTTGTTAAGCCGGGACGTTTGCGAAATATTGTGTTATTCATGCTAAATTCGTTTCGCGTGAGCGACTTTCTTGTGTCAATGTAAATAAACATGCTCGCAACAACAGCAAAGTTGCTGCATGGCTGCGCTAAAAATTCGCTTAAACCACAACATAGTTTTACATTTCTATGCTCTTTGACTTCTTTTTAGTTGGTATGGATACAAATATTACGCGGAAGTAGTTGGACTTTTGCGCAATGGCCCGTTGAAAATGTGCATTTTTGAGCTGTTGGCGTTTATGGCGAAGTAGGCTGCAAACAAAAAATTATTTCGTATTGTAAGTTTCTTTTAGACGAACCGAAATTGTGTGCTTTGTACAAATAAAGGTCCAATTTAATCCAGGAAAGGTATAACAATTCCTAATAATTTATAATTTTGAAGCGATGAACTCGACAATTTTCCTATTTTTCACTTGTCGCCATTGCTAAAAATAGGCCAGTCGCGGTCCAATCGAAAAAAATTCATAAAAAAATTATTTTGCGTTATTTGCAAAAACTAGGGTGATTTCATTTGCTTTTAAATTAAGATAGACTCGTGGGCAAAGTTTGAAGGCAATTGTGTTACTGATCCGAAAATCGGCAGACCGGAATTATGGCGACTGCCTCTTAAGTGTTAAAATGTTTTTTTAGAAGTGGCTGCCTTCTGCAGATGACAGCGAGTCATCAATTGACAACCTTGATGAACAAGACCGTTTCCGGAATGACAAGGAGGATATAGACGAGGTGTGTAACTCATGTTTTTTTCCCGTCAGATACTGAACTTACTGCAAACACCTTGGTTTTTATTCATTTAAATGCTTTATGCTTTATGCACTTATGGACGGCTTCGTTTCATTTATTAAGTTCGACATAACCATTGAGGACTTTTCAAACTTTGCCTGGGATGTCGTCCAGGAATCAGTTTCAAAACATCAAAAAACGTGAGTGAGTGCAGCTATTTTGCTCGGGGATTTCACTTACATTACTTGTAGATATTGCAGTTAATAATCTTAAGTGGGCGCGCGGCTACTTTGATCCGAAATATTGCAGTTAATAATCTTAATTGGCGCGCGGCTATATTGATCGGAGATATTGCAGTTAATAATCTCAAGTCTGAGCGCGTCTATCTTGATCGGAGATATTGTAGTTAATAATCTTAAGTGGGCACGCGGCTACCGTAAAATTCCGGTTATAAGCCCCCCCGCTTATAAGCCCCTCCGGTTATAGGCCCATCTACCTGGAAACAAAAAAATACATCGATTATAAGCCCCCCTAGATATATGCCCCCCTCTAACGGATGGAAGTACTGAACAGGGCTAAATGTTGCTTTATTATGCGTTTTTAACTTTAAAACGTTTTTCGATCAACACTCCCGTGGTTCTTTTCGAAACGATTTTTGCATTCCGCTTATAAGCCCTCCCGGATATAAGCTCCTCCGCTTATAAGCCCACCCAAAATCCCTTACGAAGTTTTATAAGCCCAGGGCTTATAACTGGAATTCTACGGTATATTGATCGGAGATATTGCAGTAAATAATCTCAAGTGCGAGCACGTCTATATTGATTGGAGATATTGCAGTTAATAATGTTAAGTCCGAGCGCGTCTATATTGATTGAAGATATTGCAGTTTATAATTTTAAGTGGGCGCATGGCTATAAGACCCAATAATACGGGCAATATTTCTGTTCAACTTGTCTCTCATCATTGTTGCATTGCAAGTTGAACGAGTTGTTGCCAGTATTGCTACCGCGCTCTCGACTTGTCTCGCAACAAATTTCGGGGTTGCAAGATGAAAAAAATTATTGCAAAAAGTAGAAGTAGGTTCTACTTTGTGCAACTTGCAACACCGAAATTTGTTGCGAAACAAGTTGGGTGCGCGGTAGTAATACGGCCAACAACTCGTTCAACTTGCAATGCAACACTGAGTTATTGCAGATTTATAAGTGTTACTTACGTTAAGTGGGCGCGCGGCTATATTGTTTGGTAATTGTGCAAATACAAACAGCGGCTCCATTTTTTCTCCAATGAGAAAAAAAGGAACAAAGTCACTAAAGAAGGCAAGTTCCTGCATGGTGTAAACAAAAAACAACTAAGTTCAGCGAGTACTGGTAAGTATAATTAAAAAAAAGAAAATCTTTGACTTCAAAATTGAATTGGCAATAGACATTAAACCATGTTTACTTGCAACAGGCATGATATTCACCACTTACAACGACAAAAAAATTCATACAGATGTTCAAACGAAAGTTAAAGAGAAAACTGAAACCCTGAAAGTTGTGCGGGACATACACACGAAGATATAGATCAGATGTTTTCGTGTTTTGCAAGAAGGTAAATACATAATGTAATTTAAAAATGTACATTGTCCAAATTTTGAAAGATGTAAAATTAAATTCAGAGGTTATGCATTGCCTCGAAACAATTCATTTTTAGACATGAAAATCTCCATACTGTGTAACTTTTATTTGTTTCAGGCTTATGAAAAAGGACATCCACACTCTCTCTCAGCTGGAGTACGAAATGGGTCAAAGTTACACGCCCAAGGTTGAAGTAAGAGAAATTAACACCGTATTTGATGCAAAAGATTGGATGGAGGCAGACATGAATGACATGTCTGGTCACATCCACCAACATCAATTCAAAATTGTTCGCAATAGTGCTGGCCAGGCTGTGGTGTATTACAAAAAATGGTCAACAGACAAAGACTGGTAAGATGTTCATTCAAGATTAGTAATCTTGCATTTCATCACGCACGCATTCCAGCCATCATAGCCTCGTGTGAATTTATAAGATGTTCATTCTAAATTATTAATCTTGAATTCATCACGCATGCATTCCAGCCATCATAGCCTCGTGTAACTTGATAAGATGTTCATTCAAGATTATTAATCTTGAATTCATCACACAAGCATTCCAGCCATCATCTTTAAGTCCCCCCCTCAACACAACTGATTAGTAACTAGCCCCAGGGAAATGTTTCTATTTTCAATTTTTTTCTTTTCAATCTTAGAGACACGTGAATTGGAATGAAACTGAACAGGAGATAAAGCGGAGGACTTGCTGATGAACTATAAAGATGCCGATAATCATGATGACCAGACTAATAAGCAAGCAGTGCAGGTGAATGAAAAATAATGTGTAGATCTCGTTTTGACACTTTTACGAACTCTGGTAAAAGGGAAATGCAATTAAAAGCGCAAGGTACACAGAGTGGTATAAAGAATCCAACAAAAGCACTGAAGCGTGTTTTGAAAAAGAGAAAAAAGTGAGAACTTCAATGCGAAAACATTTTCAAAAATCAGTTCCAAAATCATCAAGACTTTATAAGTATTTCAACAGAAAAAGAATTGCATACTGTTGGTTGACTAATGAATGGTGTGTAAACACAAATCGTAAACATACCACAATGAAAACAAATTAAAATAAATCTACAAGATATTGTTTGAGCAAAGAACATTGGTTTTACTTAGATTTTGTGTGAGTAAGATCAGCCAAAAAGACGAAGGTACCTGTTGCTTGTCTTAGAACCAACAGCTATAGTTAACAGAAATAAAAGTGATGTCATATGCAGACACTTTGGGTATCTAGTCGCATTGTATCACGAAATGGAGACGTAGCTCAAAACTCTGGGCCTTTCAATCAGTGACATGATAACATGAATGCAGTTTGCTCCAAGAGAAAATCCAGTTTCATTACTGCAATCAAGATTATTCGATTTGGGAAGATCTGCGCTTGACACAGGTGGAGGAGGAGATTGTTTTTTCGAGCTGTATCACATCAGTTATATGACACGCCTAATCATTTTTATGAACGTAGTCATGGAATTCAGTATAGTAAATGTTTATAGAAAGCAATACTGAACATTCTTCGCAAGCCTTTTTGAGTAATATGCCAAGGCAAGGAAAATGGGCAGATGGAATTACAATTCAAGCAGTTGCCAATTCTCTTAATTTGACAATTAACATAGCAGAATCAAATGCAACTTTTACTCCTTTCACAGTTATGTGTCCAGTCAATACCGAAGGAGACTCCGCCGGCATTTATATTTGTCACATAGGTGAAACTCATTATGTGTCCACAGGAAAACATCAGAAGATCATACAACAGAAAATTGCAACGTTAACTCTATAGAATACAACAGTGGGAAACAAAATATATTATTCAACTGTACAGGTACGGTCGATAAATTAGAAAAATGCAGGCTCAAAGATTGTTGACTGGTTTCCATATAATTTTTATTAAGTTTAATATTTAACGAAGAGACAACTTTCTTCAGTTCCATAAGTGATCTTAACCCTTTTACTCACATAAATTGTCTGAATATTAACTCTGCTTACTGACTGTTATATACAATGTAGATTTCTCTTAAATAGTTCTTGGAATTTGGTGATCAGCGTATCAGACAATATCCAATGATTGATGATTTGCTTTATTGAATTATTCTTACCTCTCACCTGTCTGGGTGATAGTGTACTAGTAATGTAAGGAGAAATTACATATTAATCACTTCTATGAGTGAGAGGGTTTAAATCTTGAGAGCTACACAGGGCCACCATCAACCAACATATTATGCACAATGTCTGTGTTACAGAAAAAGACAGATCTTAGCAGCCAGTTGGGGTAACTTTAATTGTACTGCTTGAAACGTATCTCGAGTTTATTTAACTGATATTGAAACACCTTCATTTTATGTGATTTGACTGATATCTTTGTGCAACAACAACAGATGCTCGCAAAGGACATTGGTTCACCATGTCTCTTCAACTTAGCTGATTTTTATCAGAAGCAGATATCGGAAGCAGCGACCCCTACCCAAAGCCTGTGCCTACTAGTCATATAGTCCTTCTGGACTCCTGACGAGAAAAGGGCTATATCTTTTGTTTTTAACAAGAAATGGTATGTAATATTTCAAAAAAGTGAGCTCACTAATAGGTTAATACATAATGAATTATTTTCTTCCCTTTCAACCTCTGCAATGAAAATTTAATTGTGATGGACAAAAAAAGAAATAGAGCTAAAATTTAGTTGCAGGTCGTAAAGAAATTGAAGAGGCTGGCAAGAAGAAGAATAAGAGTGGGGGAGACTAAGGATAAAAAAAAAAAAAAAAAGCTAAATTTATAAAGGAAAAATTGGTCTCAAAGTTTGTAAGAGCAATCATTTATGTGAATGGTCAAAATAAAGACAACTCAAAGGAGTCAAGAGGAATAATATTTTATTTCTTATATAACATAAGGGGAAATCCTCGTAATGTAATGTAATAGAAAATTATGGTAGTGGGTCTACGGTATTTTTTAAAAGCAAGAAAAACAAAAGCTAGGACATTAAATTTCTATGGGTTCCATTGACATCCCTGATGCCTCCATCAGCAAGCAATGCCTTGGTTAGGAGCACGTTAGGAAACGAAACGAATGGTGCCCGCGCGGACTTTGGAACATCCCCCTGTGCGAGACCCCATTGCAAGACCCGCGACTACACCAACGCGACTCCGGTGGCTAATGCACCTGGCGGATCAATCCATGTCCATCAAAGATACACCTGCACCACAACGCATGCTGTATATACAGACCAATGCTGCGCGTGTGCCAAATGCTACATTGGGGAAACTGGCCGATGACTGGCTGATAGGTTTAGAGAGCATTTAAGATCCATCACCACCTTAAGCGATACTCCAGTGGCTCAACATTTTAATCTGCCAGGACATAGCACGAACGACATGCTTGTGTCAGCGCTCCGTGCCGGACTAACTGATACCATGGAAAGAAAACGACTTGAGGCAAAGCCTGTTTTCCGCTACAAGACTCTGCGACCTTGTGGCCTGAATGTGGACTTTGGTTTTATTTAATCTGTTAGGTTCACTCTAACAAGCGCGCGTGCCCGTGGCCTACGTTTTAAATTGTTATTTTTAATTTCAAACATTGATCACGCCCACATGCTTTTTTTCGTTAACTGGCGTTACATTTTCCACTGAAGAAGGGGCAGTAGCCCAAAAACGTCTGGGAAAAACTTTCAATCATCGGCGCATCTAATATTTACATTTTAACATTTCTATGAACTAACTATATGCGCTACACAGCCACACGAAATTTCACTTTGGAGATTTCTAGTTTAATAACCTAGTATGTTACCTTAATTTTTTCCTTTGATTAGTTGTTTTACTCATTTTATTTATTAGTGTCTTAGGTAATTATAACATTATATTAGTTTTAGCTAACCTCTTTAATATAGAAATGTAAGTGCATTGAGTTTTTCCAATGCGCCCAAAAAACTTTATTTTTTTTATTATTATTATTATTATTTCAGCCTCTATTTTATACTGTTATGTCATTGGTGCTCATTTGAGATTATTTCACTCAGAGCTTTTTTGGGACGTCTTACAGACAAGAAAAAGTTTACTCGTACAGTTTCAACAAAAAACACGAGAAAACGCTTAACAACAGCATGGATAGCAAGGTGTTAGGTAAGAAAGCGTGTTTTCTCTGTTTGGTCGATACAAGAGTCTCATACATTAAAACTTACGCGGCAAAAAAAGTTTTAAAAAATTTCTGGGTTAGACTTTGCACAAGCAAAATGCAAATTTGATAATGAAAAACACAGAGATTTTGAAAGTGTGGCAAACTTTTCGTCGCATTAAGAAATCGCACGTGAATGTTTAGAGATATGAAAAGTTAAAGGAAAATTCTAGTTCTCAAACTTTTGTTGAAAAACAAAAAACAGTCGCAATTTTTTGGAGTGCGGCGGCGCAAGAGCGGAAACCAAGGCAACGCAGGATGACATGCGTCATGGCAATGAACACATTTCATCCCTTGGCAAGACACGCGTCAATGCAGCAGCCATTGACTTGCTCCAAGTTGCTCGTTTGATTCGCAGGAGATTAAAATAAAGTTAATGTTTTACATGCAGTATGGCATGGTTTTCTTTTGTCACCTGTCTCTGTCCTAAAATTCTGAAAATCCATGCACACAACATGCATACTTCAACTTAAATGAAGCTAATAGGCATGCAACTCACTACACACAATACTTCATTTCAATAAACTAGCCAAAACTGAAACAAACTGTGAACTGCAATTAAACATAAAAACGCACTCTCATACCTCAAATAGGTCGAATGGGTTGGCTCAAAGAGCCTTTGATTTGTATTTGAAAGGGTGCGAAGAACTGTCATTGAAAATAAAAAGAGAGAAAGGCAAAGCCCTAAAGGAGGTCCATGGTGCAGTTTCTACAAAAGTGGCATTGAGGCTTTGAAATGTACCCAAGATGTACTAGTTTAAGAACTCACTAAAGAAGAAAGCTTTGGCAAGAAGACATTTGAGAGGTCAAGTAGTTCTTTAGATGAATCCCTCTCAAAAATGACAAATTGTCTAAATTCTCTAGGTAAGGGCTTAATATCTGGTATGCAAAAGAACACTATGGCGTTGCCTGGTACAATTGCTTATCCTAACCAGGATTTGGTTTGGAGGAACTGTTAGCATTAATGAACAGTCTTAAAATGAAGTTCTTATGAGCTAATAAAAAACTTTTAAAATAAAGACACATTATACTGTAATTAAGTTGTGGTTATTAGTAGTTCCTTGATGCCTGCCGCCACCATATTTTCAGCAAGCGGAGATCTGGCGAGATGGCAACCTTACAAATTGCCCAGTTTCAAGCTCAACCAAACTGGGCCCATAGTAGCGATGTCTTAAAAGAATCATTGACAGCCTTGGAGGGCCATCTTTGTGAGAGGTAATTTAAAGTAAGCCATAAACTTCTACACAGGGCCTACATTCGGATAAAACTACAGGACTTCACTGTTTAAATATTTTCAGTTGTATGTACCTTACAGTACCTATGGAGTAAAAACCAAGTTTCAGTAGCTTATTTGAAAGGCCTTTCCAGATGAAGGATGTTTTTTTTTGTATATGCAAATTAGATAAAAAAAAAATTTACTACGTTGTAGCCTTTGCTTATTATTTTTTGCCCTGCTTTAATGGTACAGAATATCAAGGAAGTTGCTGTTTCCTTAATCTATTACTGTAATGGCTACAAGTATTGATGTAAGGAAAAAATATAGAAATGTCCACTAAAGCCTTAGTTTCATGTTAGTACAGATTGATAACTTCAAGGTCTGCATTATATCTTTAGGCTTGATCTCATTGAGATCAGAGGGAAAAGAAAAAGAAAGGTGTTGATTTTATTCTGATTCCCGAGACGAAATCTGCAATCGAGATCGTGATAAGACCTGATAGCTAAGAGGCCAAGCACCATTCCACAGGCCCACAAGTTTGGGTTTGCCTGCCCAACCAAAAATTCCTTGGGCCACATACGCAGCTCGACTGGTCTCGCCAGCGTCAAAGAAGTCGAGGGCTTTCTCAAATCACCAAAAGCTATTACCAGCACAAAGCTTATTAAGTTGGATGCGCTTACACAGTAGGACGTTGATTGGCTTACGTGGCACCTTGGACACAACATCTGCGTACATAGTGAATTTTATTGACTTCATGAGTCCACTGCAGAGTCGGAGGTGAACTGCAGAGGTGAACAAGTCGCTCTTGGCAGTGGGCACTGGTAATATCAGGCAGATGACCCAGTGTCATTCGTGGCTTGAGTTGTTGTTGTTGGAAGGTACACGGTTTTCTTGTGGCGGAACACTTCAACAAAGAACTTTATTCGATCTCTGACCTTCAAATTCATTGAATGAGACTTTGCGCTGGCAACAACATCAACTGGAACTGACAGGAGATGCAAATGATCTTCAGACTGAGCACTTTGCTTTGTAAGATGAGCATCAACTTTGCCTTCATTAAAACTGTAAGCGCACCTCTTTGTGCATGTGCTGGACTCTGAAAAATATTTTTTAAATGCTTGGTTAGCTGTTTGTCACATTTTTCTTTTTAAAAAAATCAATTTTGGCACTTTCATACCTATTTCATTTCACTATGATATTAACATCAAGTGTCTTGACATCAGAAACAATTCACGGTTTTCAAATTTATGGATTTTGTTTAATTTGGACATGTTACATCTGCCAAGGACAAGGGCATACTTCAAAAGTATGACCTTCACCCGAAGCAAACACAGGACCAAAACAGATGCAACTGCAGTTTTTCCTGTAACTGATTGTAAATTTTACATTGAATGCTGATCTGAAAAAAACAACAACAACAGAAAAACGTTTTTAAAAATCCTAGCTTCCACTACGTTTAAGCAGTCCAGAAACATGAAATTTCACTTCCAGTTTAATCAGTGATCACTTCCAAGGTTATTTTATGTTTTTTTTATGTTGCTCGCTGAAGCCAAAGAGGAGGCCTGGGAAGGCTCGTGAAATGGAAGAGATTGCTGAAAGGATGCAAGAGGGGGTGGAGACCACATTACTTGATGACTCAATTACCAAAAACATGGAGATGTTTGCTTCGAGTTATTCCCAATAATTTCCGGCTCCACAGTGATAAACGCCGGTATACCCAGCCACACTGTGGAGGCCATTCTGCACCGAGCAGAAGTGATGAATTTTGCGTCTTCCATTACTGCTCTTACCCTTCTTTGTGGGACCAACAATTTACTGTTAAACACCCCCGAGTCCATTGTCGCCACTATTATCGACATTTTATTTGTTCTTCGTAAGAAATGCCCTAATGCTATTATTTATTTATTTCCTATTTTGCCATGTTTCGATCACCTTCAATCAAAAGTACACTCAACTAACTCTTTGCTTTGTTTTCAGGTTAACGATTTATTTTCCCATTCTGTTGTATTAAATGAACTTCCCTCTTCTCTTTTTAACGGTAATGTGTACAGGAAAGATCGAGTGCATCTAACTGACAAGGGCAATGACATTCTGGTGGGGTGGTTCCACCATTCCTTAAGGACGTTTGCGCTTATTGTTTATGCGCATCCTTACTGCGCACGTAATTCATGTCGCAACGTCGTGCCACGTCATGCATTAGTGCAGGGGGTTGGTACTTGTATGATGGGATAATAAGAGGGGGAAAGGCTGAGTATGTTGGAGAAACTCCCCAGTGTAAAAGGCCTGAGTATGTTCACATTCTTGTTTATGAACAGAGTGTTTCTGATCCAAATGTGTATGGAAACACAATTGTTTATGAAAAAGAAAAACTAAATTCCATAGTTAATTTTTACAAGCATGAGTTGAATCTGTCAGACACTAAAGTCAAGATTAAGTATTTAAAAGAAATACTGAGACATGAAGAGGTTCCATTCAAAAACAATGCAAAACTGGACGATTTGCAAAGTCTAGTTATGAATATTTAAGAAAATCAAATCTCAAAAGAGTTGCAAGAGTTCACAGACAGTAGCTGATGTTGAAGGGAAATCACCACCAGCTGGTGTCAAAGGTATACCGTTCGCAAAACGTTTGTCAGGAACACCGTCAGCATCTACAGATTACACACCTGAACGCCATCCACCAAAAAAATTAAAGAAATTTTTCTCGCCCTTAAAGAAATCTTTCGTTAAGAAGATGAAAAAATATGTTAAAACGTTTAAAGAACTTGTTAACAAAGTGACAGGTCCAAGCGAAAGAGATGACAGTTCATCAGAACTGTCGGAGCAATCTCAATTGACTACCATGCAAGCCTCAATTCCCTTCTTTAAATACCTTGAGGAGCCCACACCAAATGAAGTTTATGCCTCTAAAACAAATGACTACCAATGGTCATCTTTTATGAAGAGGCAGGTGAAACACTTATAAAAGTAACACTTACTGATATTTATTGCAGACTGAAGAAATCATACCCAGCTTAAATTACATAAAGTTACAAGTTACAGTCAAAAATAGGCTTGATATAGGTCTAGAAATAACGGCTTCAGGTGTAACAGTTAAATTTCAGTTCATAGTCAGGTTGAAAAAGGGAAAGAGGTAACAGATTCGACAGTGGCAGAATTACAAGAACTGATGGGCCTTGTATCACCATCCCTTACTTTAACTCTAGCCAGTTAGCAATGACATTTTTATCATTTTTAAGGGACGCTATTTATAACCATTATGATATTATGTTTTTTATATAATTAATATTCGTTATTGTAATGAATTTTTTTCCATGTGAAGGTTCTGAGTAAAAGTTTTGTTGTTTATAAAACAATTGCATTGATGTTTATAAGGATTTAAATTTTTACTATAGGTATCAGTGATACAAACATTACAAAAAGTTCCCTCTTGTAGCTCACAAAATAGACAGATTTGTTATGGAAGAGCTTCCAACGGAAGAGGTAACTAAGGCCATTTAAGGTAGAGGAAACCTGGTTAAGTACAAGCAAATCAAGAAGGAACTGTTAGATTTAGGATTCTGGAAATTGGGATTTGTAAATTTTCGATCTTGATGGTTTTGTGTGTGGTTTTATGATAACTGATAAGCGCCATTTGCCCCCTTTAGCTCTCATTAATACAGTAAAAGAAGACGCACTTATAAAAAAACAAATGCTTGAGTGGTCAAGTATTTCTTTAGAGAATCACTTACGAAAATGAAATACTGTCTTAGTTCTCATGGGAAGGGCATATCATCTGGCATGCAGATGAAATTTAGTTACCAGTGCCATTCCAGAAGCATTATTTACCAGTGCCATCTCAGAAGCATCACTTACCAGTGGCCACAACAACCAGATCTCGCAGCTATCACTGCACCCCTGTCACCTTAGACCTTCTAATTTCCTTACCTTGCTCAATACCAAATGTTGAAATGTCTCCTTAGAGTTTATGAAAAGGGATCCTCCAGTTTTCGACCGACCAATGTCCTTGTTGCCTGTTTTTAGTAAGTCACTTGAAAAGCTTATGTGCAATATATTGGTTGATTTACTCGAAAAGATTGATAATCAATTTGGTTTTAGGTCCAAGAATTCTACTGATCATGCAATTACTAGTATTGTTGATAAGATTTAAAGTGTAATTGATAACAGGGATTTTTCTTGTGTAAATTTTTAGATTTCAGTAGGGGGGCCTTGAACATCGATAGTCAATCAGTCAATTATGTTACATCACAGATTGCTAAGTAACTAATTGTTACATTATCACTGTACAGTTCAGTCTTGTCGTCAATAAACAAAGTCCATCTTTTCAAGTGTCAGTGAAATATCTCTGAAACTGGTGCCGAGACCCACATTAAAACGTCAACGGAAGAACTAAAACACAACAAGGCAGTCAGAGGGGCATATAAAGGTCACTGCAATCAAGACATCAAACGCGCGGAGCGTCTTATGGCCGATACTGAAGCCATAAACATCACAGAACTGAGAGCAATTGGAGAACGTCTCACAAGGAGATTGGACGAAATTAAGGCTATGGCTACCGCGATCTTGAAAGCATTAAAAACAGACGAAAAGATAAGCGAAGAAACCGATCAAGCATTGACGACAAGACTGAACTGTACAGTGATAATGTAACAATTAACATAATTGACTAATTGACTATAAATGTTCATGACACCCTGAATTCATGAATTCATGAGATATTAAAAAACTTGACCCCTATGGTGTTGCGTTGGCTTAAACCTTAAACATTCCCAAAGAAGCTTTCACCCACCCTCAATACCCTCATATTTGTTCTTTCTACAGCTAACACACCTTAACAATTCTCATGCCATGGATCCGAAACACGACTCATATGCTAAATTTGTTCAACAACTACATATTACAACCATCAAGACAGCAGCTATTCTTATGCATGATTGCAGGTTTTTACCTTACAGAGGCAAAACTCAGTGAGTCAAAACTTGGGTAGCTCTGCAAAAATACCAAAAGGACGCCGTAAGTACCAGGTAAAAATAAAAGGTTTATTATCAAACACACAAACTTTTACCTTCATGTACATTGTATCCTAATAACAAGGTCTGCTTTCAGCCTTTTCTTGATCCTATCTAGCTTTTGTGTACACTTTTTTAGTCTCAAAAGTCAACCAAAATAGCAAAAACATATGAACAGTAATCTCCATGATCCCTCAAAATCCCAAACAGCCTAAAAACGTAGCACCTTGTACACAAAACTTCACATCATTCTAGGCATGCAAAGGTACCTAACTAAGCAAAAATAATATGCAATTAACACTGCTCTTCTCTCTAGCCATATTACCTTCCCTCTCTTGATGCCACTGTTGATCAGAGAAGCTTGCCTTTAGGCTATGCATGGAGTGGACTGGGGCCAGATCCTTTGATAGCCTGTGATGCAGCAGACTGCAGAGCAGATGTTGACAGTAGAGACCTTACGCAATGATGACGTCGCCAAGGTCGACGTCGTCGGGAGTCTAATGGAGCCGTCGACGTTCTGATCGCCGGCGTCGCATTTGGCGATACTTACGCAAGCAGTCATGCGTACGCGGCAGAGGCGGGAGTTTCAAGTTGGCGGGAGTTTGTAGTCACCATATTCGCAGCTCTTGTAACTGATTCGCATCGAAGATGGCAAAGCTACGAGATACCAGAGACTGTCTTTTGTTAAGTTTTGATCAAAACATCATAGACGATGAAGAATTCATTCTCCTTTATGAAATGAATTCTTCGAAAAACCCGGATTTCCCGTACTGGAAGTATGAGCCGTTTGACTTGGATTGTTTATCCGATGAAGAATGCAAAGCTGAATTTCGTTTTTGGAAAAACGATATTTATCTGCTGAAAGAAGTCATGCAATTACCTGATGAGATAATCTGCTATAACAGATTGGTTGTTAGTGGGGTCGAGGCACTTTGTATTTTGTTAAAACGATTTGCCTACCCTATTAGATACAGTGATATGTGCCCAAGATTTGCTAGACCTGTTCCACAGCTTAGTATGATTACATCAGAAGTGATGAATTTGGTGTACAACCATCACAGCTACCGCCTGACAAGCATGCAGCAGGACTGGCTTTCTCCTGCGAGTCTTCAGAACTATGCTGATGCGATTCATAATGCTGGGGCTCCCTACACCAACTGCTGGGGTTTTGTTGATGGAACAGTCAGGCCAGTTTGTAGACCTGGGACTTTACAAAGGATTTTATATAATGGGCACAAAAGAGTGCATGCAATAAAGTTTCAGTCAGTGGTTGCTCCAAATGGCCTGATAGCAAACTTGTTTGGTCCTGTTGAAGGGCGTCGCCATGATAGTGGTATGCTTCGTGATTCAAATCTCCTAACACAGTTACAGCTTTATTCTCATTCACCTCATGGAGACCCATTGTGTATTTATGGAGATCTGGGATATCCCTTGCGGCCACAACTACAATCACCCTTTAGGGGATTGCACCTAACTCCACTTCAGCAGAATTTTAATACATCAATGAGTCAAGTTAGAACCAGCGTGGAATGGGTCTTCGGGGACATTATCAATTACTTTAGTTTTCTTGATTTTAAGAAAAACTTAAAAATTGGATTAAGTGCAGTGGGTAAAATGTACATTGTTTGTGCCCTTTTAACTAATGCTCGCACATGTTTATATTCTTCGACCACTGGCAGTTATTTCAACTTAGACCCTCCCTCATTACAAGATTATTTTTCATAATGAAATGTAAGTCACATAGCCAGGCTAGCCTAATTGATCCTTTCAAGCTGCAATACAGGTTTCAATACTTTAGGGCAAATTGAGACAATTACAAATCATTTAAGTTTGTACTTATATTTACTTGTCCAGTTAAACCTGTAGCAATTACCTATAATTGACTGTTACCTATATATAACACACAAAAAATCTTGTAAACAACCGTAAGTAACAACTGTAAGTCAGATGGCCTGACATTAGTTTTGTGAGCTTAGTACTTAAGCCAGTCAGTGCTAAATGAAAGGCAACGAGTCAAACCCTGTATAGAGTTTCAGCTTGTATATTTCGAACTAGCTCTGGATTTTGGTTATATTTTAAATTATTCAAGAAATCATAAGTTAATGTTACATTTTAAACATCCTTCACTCTTGATATCATTTTATTTAGCAGATAAAAAAATATTTTGCAGTATTTTACTAGATTGCAGTTCCAAAACAGACAAACTACAAGTCACAGTGGCTGTGTGGTTTTTGGTGAAAGTATGTCATTATACAGAAAAAGTTAAAATAATGGTACAAATTTTGACATTTTGTTCTGAGACAAAAACAAACTATTGTATAACCTTTGCAAACTTCATGTATTACAGAAATAAAAGTTGCAGAAGTCCTCTCATGTATGGTAGCTGTGCACATGTTTTGTCAAGGGTTGCACTATCTTGACTAAATTGCAGTCATGGGATTACAAAATTGCCTGTTGGGGGGTGAGTGATTTCTACAGATCACAAAAACCATAGCCTTGAAAATTGTAAAATAAATTAAAAATTTCTGAAATCTTCAACCCCCCTCAAACACAAACTTGAATTGACATGGCTTATTGTCACTGCTAAAAATATAATTTTATTGATGAATCCTTCCTTACAAAGTTCTTGTAAACAATTACTTAAAGTAGCAACACACATCAAAGAATCAAATTCTGATAAATGCTTATAACAACAACACTGCTTACAAAAGAGTGATAAGCATTGACTCTGGTTAACAACAACTACATTAGTTTAAGTTATAAAGTACATCAAAGTTCCATAACTCAAGCCTTGCCCTAAAAGGTAGGCTTCAAAATGAACAGGTTACATGAAACATTTCAAAATACCTAAGCCAGGAACTTAGTTCTTAGACATCTTCTCCAGCAGAGTAAATAAAAGTTGTGACTGTTGCTGCTGCATTTGTTGTTGCTGTTGTGCTTGTTTCATCTGCATCTGCTGGTATTGCTGTTGTTGTTGCATCAGCTGCTGCTGTAAGCTAAGCTGCTGTGCTTGAAAATGCTCAAACATTTTCTCCATATTCTGAGAGGTTGAATTTTGCTTCCGAATGGCTTCAAGCTGCATTTCTTTTTGATATTCCATGTCTTGCCGTTTAAGCTGCATCTCTTCCTTCCTCAATTCGAATTCTTTTTCTGCTTTGGTTTGCAGGTACATCATGGTTTCAGTTCCACTTTTTCGTGGCTTTTTCTTTGAGGTCAAGCAATCATCTTTTTCTTCCCCATGCCGTTTTTGCGTTTGTCCCAGGGATTCCAATGCTTTCTGGCGAACTTCCTCTGCCTTTTTTCGATCAAGTAATTCCTTGCCCTGCTTTTCTTTTGTTTCTTTATCATGGCTGCTTAAAGCCTCCTCTGTTTCCTCGAGTATGTTTTCAAGGAGTTTATCTAGTTCGGTCTCATCTGTAGTCGAGCCGCTCTCACTCTCTTGTGCTCTCATCTTTTTCTTGTGCTTATCTAACAGCAATCTGTATCTATCTCTCACCGATTTCTGATTCACTGTGAAAGATATTTCTTCAACAGCACATAAATCATTGGCAATACTAGTCCAAGCATTTCCACTGTGAGTACTCCCCGATTTAAACTGGTAAGGTTTGATGAATAAAATTTCGCGACAAAGATACACGTCGTGCATCTCGGACCACTTCATCGCACCACTACAAAAAGAACACAAAAAGATGTTGATAGCATGTACTCTTGTTTTACTGGTGCCCAAGAGAACCGATACAAAAGACAAAATAATATAGTCAGCTTCCTTTACAAGGCGGTCTTCCAACTCAACATTCACTGTGAATACATACATGTTTATGGTCAAATGACGGGAATTTTTGCGAAGTTCCACTTGAGAAATCCTTAATTACTCAAAAAGCATTATGCCATCAGAAAGCTCACCTTTTCTTAGCAGTTTGAGCGTCTTTTCCTTGCTTGCCTTCCGCTGCCATGTTTTCCTCTGCGACGACTTCAAACCCGCCAGTTTCGCGACGGCGTGTGTTGGCGACGTCTTAGAATAATTAGGTAAAATATGCACGCATGCGCGTTACGCCTAAATTAAGTCACGCACGACGTCGACATTGGCGACGTCGTCATTGCGTAAGGTCCCTAGTGTCGATCTACCAGTTCAATGACTCAACTGTGGCCACACGTTTCATAAAGCTTGTCTTGGCGAATCCGCACATTTCAGTGATCATGGGTATTCAATGCCAAACAAGGCTTGCTGTCCAATTTGTACTGCAAAGCTTCCTCAAAGAGTTCAGGAACTTGCTAGCAGCTTCAATAAAGGATTAGTGGGTGATGATGACGATGGAGAAGAACCAAGTGGTGGTGGCAATGACGGAGATGACAATGATGATGACAGTGAAGGCAAGAATGTCATGACAGATCAGAAGATACTTCTTAAAGCCAAGGAAACACTCCAGCACATACCACTGGCACAGTTATTCAAGTTCAGTAACAGGAAATCAAAACCTGCAATCTCCAGCAATACAGAAGCAGCACCAGCAAATGTTGACACTGGTCATGTGTGTATCACATGTGGCCGAGTCTGCAAGACCAAAGGGGGGCTAACTCAACATCAAGTCACCCATAGATAGTTGGCGTTTTCCTGTCAAGTGTAAATGGAAAGAGCAACAATGAAAAAAGAAATAAATAAAACCAAACTAAAATTTCGAGCATTCTTATCTTTACTTTATCCACAATCTCTATGGCAAGCAGAAGTTGTAGCAGGGTAAAAACTTGCAAAAACGCTCACTGTCGAAACCTCGCGGCTGAACTTGAACAGTATTTCGAACTCAATTGCACCCGCACGCGGTCAGCGGAAAACGGTTGAGCATGCTCTTTGACGACGTTTATTCAGCCAATCAGCGGTTTTTCCGCCGTGCCAGCCAGGCTCCAACAACTCTGGGTAAAACCATGTTTACTACATCCCAACTCCCTGTGTAACTGAATGGTTTGCTTTAGAGATCCCCCCAGGTGGGCCACCTTTGCCTTCATTATAAGGAAGTGACCAGCTTTGGATCTTGCAAGCTTTACACGAACTAAGGGATTATTTTCCTACCCATGCTATTTCACACAGTACCAAATGCAAATTACCCTAGCTACAGGCATACCTACCCCCAAAGGAAATGGTTTTTGTTTCGGGGAGTGGGCACGGGCCAGGGGAGGGGCAGAACACTCTGTGACGCCTGGCACCTTTTTGTTTTGAATCATCCAACAAAAAGTGACGTCACATCTGGTCCAATATTTCTCCCGCGGGCGGGAAAAAAAAGTTGATCGCGGCATTTGTGTTCTCTCGGTAAGTAAAATGGCGATATTTTGCAATCTGCTGCAAATTTTTTCGGTTTTTTTCTTTCAACTGAAAGAAAATTAGGTCACCTAGCCCGTCAGATAATTACTTTAAAGAACAAGTCACAAGATTTTTTATAAAGTGTTCTTTTGGAGGTACGTTTTCTGTTAAAATGTTGTCATTTCTTTGTCACTGAATTCCACAGGAGTCGACGTTTTCTTTAAAACGATGAATTCAAGGTAAGTTACACTCCATTTAAATAGCCCACGAAGATAAGTAAGAGTTCTGCCACAAAAAAAATCGCAAAGTGAGATTTTAAGATATAGGGGAACCTAATTAACCCTCTCGTTTTTTCTGAAAATTGTTTCCACTAATTTGACACCCAAGAGCGACTTTGTTTTGCTGTAATCGAGTGTGAACACTGCCGAACACTAACCCGATACAATTCTCCTGTTGATCTTTCTCCTTTAGCTCGCTGAAGCCAAAGAGGAAACCAGGGAAGGCTCGTGAAATGGAAGAGATTGCTGAAAGGATGCAAGAGGGGGTGGAGACCATATTACTTGTTGACTCAATTACCAAAAACATGGAGATGTTTGCTCCGAGTTATTCCCAATATTTTTCAGCCCCCACAGTGATAAACGCCAGTATACCCAGCCACACTGTGGAGGCCATTCTGTACCGAGCAGAAGTGATGAATTTTCCGTCTTCCATTACTGCTCTTACCCTTCTTTGTGGGACCAACAATTTACTTTTAAACACCCCCGAGTCCATTGTCGCCACTATTATCGACATTTTATTTGTTCTTCGTAAGAAATGCCCTAATGCTATTATTTATTTATTTCCTATTTTGCCACGTTTCGATCACCTTCAATCAAAAGTACACTCAACTAACTCTTTGCTTTGTTTTCAGGTTAACGATTTATTTTCCCATTCTTTTGTATTAAACGAACTTCCCTCTTCTCTTTTTAACGGTTATGTGTACAGGAAAGATCGAGTGCATCTAACTGACAAGGGCAATGACATTCTGGTGAGGTGGTTCCACCATTCCTTAAGGACGTTTGCGCTTATTGTTTATGCGCATCCTTACTGCGCAGGTAATTCATGTAGCAACGTCATGCCACGTCATGCATGAGCGCAGGGGGTTGGTACTTGTATGATGGGATAATAAGAGGGGGAAAGGCTGAGTATGTCGGAGAAACTCCCCAGTGTAAAAAGCCTGAGTATGTTCACATTCTTGTTTATGAACAGAGTGTTTCTGATCCAAATGTGTATGGAAACACAATTGCTTATGAAAAAGAAAAACTTAATTCTATAGTTAAACTTTACAAGCATGAGTTGAATCTGTCAGACACTAAAGTCAAGATTAAGTATTTAAAAGAAATACTGAGACATGAAGAGGTTCCATTCAAAAACAATGCAAAACTGGAAGATTTGCAAAGTCTAGTTATGAATATTTCAGAAAATCAAATCTCAAAAGAGTTGCAAGAGTTCACAGACAGTAGCTGATGTTGAAGTGAAATCACCACCAGCTGGTGTCAAAGGTATACCGTTCGCAAAACGTTTGTCAGGAACACCGTCAGCAACTACAGATTACACACCTGAACGCCATTCACCAAAAAAATTAAAGAAATTTTTCTCGCCCTTAAAGAAATCTTTCGTTAAGAAGAAGATGAAAAAATATGTTAAAACGTTTAAAGAACTTGTTAACAAAGTGACAGGTCCAAGCGAAAGAGATGACAGTTCATCAGAACTGTCGGAGCAATCTCAATTGACTACCATGCAAGCCTCAATTCCCTTCTTTAAATACCTTGAGGAGCCCACACCAAATGAAGTTTATGCCTCTAAAACAAATGACTACCAACGGTCATCTTTTATGAAGAGGTAGGTGAAACTGAAAAATAAAAGTAACACTTACTGATATTTATTGCAGACTGAAGAAATCACACCCAGCTTAAATTACATAAAGTTACAAGTTACAGTCAAAAATAGGCTTGATATAGGTCTAGAAATAACGGCTTCAGGTGTAACAGTTAAATTTCAGTTCATAGTCAGGTTGAAAAAGGGAGAGGTAACAGATTCGACAGTGGCAGAATTACAAGAACTGATGGGACTTGTATCACCATCCCTTACTTTAACTCTAGCCAGTTAGCAATGACATTTTTTATCATTTTTAAGGTACGCTATTTATAACCATTATGATGTTATGTTTCCTTTGTGAAATTCTGTTCGCCGAAGCCAAGAAAGTATTACTGAACATCATAATGATATGGGAAAATCTCATTTGCATTTACTTTCAACACACTTAATTAATATACACGACTACAAAAACTAGTTTCGTCCGAAGACCTCGTCAGTTGGTAGCCGTATGCTGTTAAAAATTTTAAATTTCAGACGACTTCATATAACATTGCACAAAGAATAAAAAAAAAAAAAAAAAAAAAAAAAAAAGAGGAGGCACTGGAGGAAAAGGGTCTTGTCGTAGCACAGGTGTTACTTATGAGCTCGTCTGTCAGATTTGCCGCCATAAGTACATTGGCGAAACATCCCGGAGTGCTTACACTCGCGGCAAAGAACATCTCAGAGCCCTTGAACAGCGCGAGGAAAGTTCTGTCTTGTGGAGACATTGCTGTGATATTCATGCAGGTAACATCGCAGGCTTCACCATGAATGTCACAGGAACGTTTCAGAATGATGCGATGTTGAGGCAGATCACGGAATCGGTGATGATCAATCAAACCAAAGAGGATCAACTAATCAACACGAAAGAAGAGTGGGCGTATTTCCGGATCCCGAGAGCGGTTGTCACGCAATCATGAAATTCTAGCTACAAGCATTTCTTTGTATTTTATTGCACAATAGAAACTGAACTCTGAACTCTGTTTTCCTATTCTTTAGATATATTAAGTATTTTGTTTTTAGTTACTGCTATGTTTAATACTATTCTGGTTGTTGTTTTAGATTTCGTTAGAAATTTTTTTTTTTTTGAGTTATATAGCGTTATAGTTGCCTAGATACTAGAGTTATTCTTTGTGCAATGTTATATGAAGTCGTCTGAAATTTAAAATTTTTAACAGCATACGGCTACCAACTGACGAGGTCTTCGGACGAAACTAGTTTTTGTAGTCGTGTATATTAATTAAGTGTGTTGAAAGTAAATGCAAATGAGATTTTCCCATATCATTATGATGATGTTATGTTTTTTATATAATTAATATTCGTTATTGTAATGAATTTTTTTCCATGTGAAGTAAGGTTCTGAGTAAAAGTTTTGTTGTTTATAAAACAATTGCATTGATGTTTATAAGGATTTAAATTTTTACTATAGGTATCAGTGATACAAACATTACAAAAAGTTCCCTCTTGTAGCTCACAAAATAGACAGATTTGCTATGGAAGAGCTTCAAACGGAAGAGGTAACTAAGGTCATTTAAGGTAGAGGAAACCTGGTTAAGTACAAGCAAATCAAGAAGGAACTGTTAGATTTAGGATTCTGGAAATTGGGATTTGTAAATCTTCGATCTTGATGGTTTTGTGTGTGGTTTTATGATAACTGATAAGCGCCATTTGCCCCCTTTAGCTCTCATTAATACAGTAAAAGAAGACGCACTTATAAAAAAACAAATGCTTGAGTGGTCAAGTATTTCTTTAGAGAATCACTTACGAAAATGAAATACTGTCTTAGTTCTCATGGGAAGGGCATATCATCTGGCATGCAGATGAAATTTAGTTACCAGTGCCATTCCAGAAGCATTATTTACCAGTGCCATCTCAGAAGCATCACTTACCAGTGGCCACAACAACCAGATCTCGCAGCTATCACTGCACCCGTCACCTTAGACCTTCTAATTTCCTTACCTTGCTCAATACCAAATGTTGAAATGTCTCCTTAGAGTTTATGAAAAGGGATCCTCCAGTTTTCGACCGACCAATGTCCTTTTTGCCTGTTTTTAGTAAGTCACTTGAAAAGCTTATGTGCAATATATTGGTTGATTTACTCGAAAAGATTGAAAATCAATTTGGTTTTAGGTCCAAGAATTCCACTGATCATGCAATTACTAGAATTGTTGATAAGATTTAAAGTGTAATTGATAACAGGGATTTTTCTTGTGTAAATTTTTAGATTTCAGTAGGGGGCCTTGAACATCTATAGTCAATCACTCAATTATGTTACGTCACAGATTGCTAAGTAACTAATTGTTACATTATCACTGTACAGTTCAGTCTTGTCGTCAATAAACAAAGTCCATCTTTTCAAGTTTCAGTGAAATATCTCTGAAACTGGTGCCGAGACCCACACTAAAATGTCAACGGAAGAACTAAAACACAACAAGGCAGTCAGAGGGGCATATAAAGGTCACTGCAACCAAGACATCAAACGCGCGGAGCGTCTTATGGCCGATACTGAAGCCATAAACATCACAGAACTGAGAGCAATTGGAGAACGTCTCACAAGGAGATTGGACGAAATTAAGGCTATGGCTACCGCGATCTTGAAAGCATTAAAAACAGACGAAAAGATAGGCGAAGAAACCGATCAAGCATTGACGACAAGACTGAACTGTACAGTGATAATGTAACAATTAACATAATTGACTAATTGACTATAAATGTTCATGACACCCTGAATTCATGAATTCATGAGATATTAAAAAACTTGACCCCTATGGTGTTGCGTTGGCTTAAACCTTAAACATTCCCAAAGAAGCTTTTACCCACCCTCAATACCCTCATATTTGTTCTTTCTACAGCTAACACACCTTAACAATTCTCATGCCATGGATCCGAAACACGACTCATATGCTAAATTATTATTCTATAACCTATTCTTATGCATGATTGCAGTTTTTTACCTTACAGAGACAGCTTCTATCGAATCAAAACCTGGCCTTCCCACTTTCTACATCCCTTTTGGAAAAAACCCACGGTAGACAACGCCACATTTCGTCTATTGCTTTTTTTGTTGGTAACAGGTAAACCAGGTGGTTTCAATCAATGTTTTGAGATTACAGTGGGCAACAAATTTAACTCACAGGTGATTCAAACTTCTCAAAGAATTTTCTTGGTGGCGGGTTGAATCCAACAAGTCAATATGCATTTACAATGTGTTATCATGAAACAAAACATACCAGGAGAGAACTTGGCAGTTACACAATCAAAAGGTAGCTACTAAAAGAAATTACAATATTCGTATTTCGTTATAGAACTATACCTAGCTTTCAGTGGAAGCTAATGTACATGAAGCTCTTTCAACAATATTCATCTGCATTAGCCTCCATTGCACGCTTGTTCCAATTCAATACGGACAAATCCGAGGGAGGGTGGTGAGAGGGGTTATTTGTTGGACTTATAGATTGCTGTGCCGATAATGGGAATGCATTAATATTGCTCTTTATGAGGCCAGCTTGATTGGGCTTATTTTTATTGGTCAAACACGTGACTTACAATAACGAAATTTAACGTTATTTAATTTAAATTAAGTTTACAAAACATTTAAATTTAGTTACATCAGCATCTAATGAATGAGGAAAACACACTACACACACAATAAAGGGACAGAACGTTTCTTGTTGTGTTTCAATTGATTGAGCTTATTGTTGTTCCAATCTCCTTTCCAAACACAAGTAGTACAGCATATATGGTCATACGAACCGGAACAATCTCATTACAAAAGACATAAAGCACCAGAAAAGAGGAATCTTAAGCCATCCCTGAATTTGTCGAAGATCTACAAGGATTTTTTAAAGCTGAAAGGTCATGCTGCAGGGACAGCTGCTAAGCCTTCCCTTAGTATAAGTTCTTTCAGAAAGATTTGATTTAGTTACAATCTAAGCTTCTGAAAGCCCAGAAAAGATACTTGTGGTAAATGCGATAGCCTCAAAATAGTTATCAACCATTCGCACAGACAAAGTCACTGAAACAAGGGCGATTCAAGAGACACATTGGAAAGAAGTTCAAAAGCACTACGATGAGAACTGTACTTCGATTTTAACATGTTACCATGAAAAACAAAGACGGCCTTAATTGGAAACAACGTGGAGACAACACTGTGACTATTTGAGATCGAACATACATTATTATTATTATGAACGTTGCTTTATGGAATAATAAAGTTCTTGTACAGATTAACTTTTGTCTTGTCTTTTGACAAGTACGATTTGACAAACTAAACGACAAATAACTACTCCAAATGGCTGACAAAAACGCACTACAACTACCCTACATGAAACTGCTTCCAAAAATACACAAACTAGATGCACCAGCCTCTACAGATAACCAACTTCACTCTTCACTCTTGTAGATAACAAAATAGATTTGCTATGGAAGAGCTGCCAACGGAAGAGGTAACTAAGGTCATTAAAGGAAGAAAAGACCTGGTTACATACAAGCAAATCAAGAAGGAACTGTTGGAAATGAAGGTAAATAACATATACTTTGTAAGGTAAAAATATAATCAATCCTCTGGTGAAACAACTGAAAGAGAACTTTTATATCACAAGTGATAAAAATAATTCCATGTGACATGTTTTACGTCATAAAAGTCCAGTACTGTTTTTTACGGCTCCTTGAAATTCTTGGATGCAGTTAAATTCGTATTTTATCCGAAAGCCCCAACCAAAAGAGCTAATTTTTTGCATGTGAAACGTAAAATAATTCAGCTTTCTGCTTAAGTTAACTTTTCGTTGATTCTTTGTATTTTTTTGGTCTTAATTTACTTCGGAATTTTTTCGTGCGACTTTTGCGTATTTGCCAGTTCTCGCCTCCCTGCTCGCTATCACAGCTTAGCGCTTTGGTTTTTAATATAATTTCATCTACTACAGCCAGAATAAAAGAAAGGAATGTTTTAAAAATAAAGTTCAATTAAATATCTAAGTTTTAAGCTGACTTTTGTCTTTTCTATTATTTCTACAACACCTAACTCTTTCAAGACCTTTCCACTGCAAAGTTAACCATCTAAATGCATTGGTCACACAACACAATTCTGCGGTTTTCCAAGAACCTGCAAATAGGCAAGCAACTAGGCGCGTTAAAAACCTTCCTTTCTTAAGTAAAACAAAGCCTCATAAAAATAATTTGGGATGGATATAACATAAATAAGTGTACAGAGTGATTTTATGACTGTGAAAATTAATTGAGCCTTTTTATACGGAAATTACGCATAAGCTTTTTGGTGGCCGAGAACTGGGCCCACAAAAGGAGATTCTATTTTTATTTATTGTTCGGGATAATTAATTATTAACCGGTCGATAGCTTTACACCAAAAAGCTGAATAATGTAGAAAGCTCTGGGAGAATTTTCAATTTTTTTTGGTTATTCTGAGGAAAGAAATACTAGTTTACGTCTAAAGTGGCCGAGAACTGGGCCCCATACTGTACTCCGAAGAAATGGGAACTTTTGAACAATTTTCATTTTAGAAGGGTAAATACCCAAAGAAAACCCTTGCATCCCCTGACATTCCATTTTCTAGCTCCACTTGCCTTGAAAATGTCACCAACAGTCCTGTATTTTTCTGCCACCATATACAGTAGTTTTTACATTTATTTCCTGTTAAATCGCCTCTGTGCTTATTATTTAATTTATTATTTTTATTTGCAGTGCAAAGTTTTCATTTATATAATTACCCTTGTAAATTTTTATTGTTCATTGTTTGTATTGTATTGTTGTGAGCATTAATAAAAAAAAATCACTTTTACTGATTGTTTACATGTATGTTAAGGTTTGAGCATAATTTACATTTAAACGGTGACTTTTTTGCTTCTTTCAAAAGGAAGAATTTTCCTTAAATCTACGGAAAAAGCTCTTCGTGCAAGATAACAATCCAAGTCAGAACAGTGCAAAGTCACACGAAGCTTTACGGGCTGTGGGCGCAAAATTATTTAAGATCCCACAGAGAAGTCACGATCTATGATCAACAATCTTCCAAGTGCAATAAGAAACATGTTATCAGTGCAAAGTTTCAAGAAAGCCATCAATACCTTTTTATATCCAAAAGCTTTTTAATTATACATTTCTTTTTATAGTTACAATGTATATACATTTTAAACTTTTTTAGCTTGTGAATTTAAATTTTAAGTTTTTAGCTTTTTATTTTTTAATTATATTGTAATGCGCATTTGAAAATTTTCAAATTGATAATTGCGCAATATAAGTTAATTACTTATCATTATATTATTTATTATAAATCTGATAGAAAATGTTTTTCACTTAGTTAAAAGAAAGCTAGAATGGGAAGTGCTTAAAGAGAATATAACATTTGAGACATACACTCAATTCGCAGAAAGAGCTAAATCAACTCTTTATGATATGAACCATTGCTCAATTGACAGCATACATGTAATTGAGTCTATGAATAAACATATTCATGTAATTTTGAAACACAAAGCCAAAGAACAAGATACTGATTACATTTCGTATACTGAACTTAACTTGATTTTTATGGCTTCTATTTAAACATACACTGTGCTTCATTAAATGCATGTGTTACCTATCTGGAAGGTATTTGGCCTTGTATTAGTTTAGAGTCATCCTTCGTCATATTACATATAAATGAAATGAGACACTGTGAATCCTTGGCCTTGTATATTGATAATAACGATGATGAAATGACTTTTTTCAGGACTATTGTTTACTTGCTCCCTGGTAGTGTCATTGGTGGCCCTTGCGCGAACACAAATGACACTACGCAGACGCAAAGAAAAAGTATTACCGGAAAAAGTCATTTTTAAGTCCTATTATAATTGTTTGCATAGGTATATTATGTGCATTGATTTCAGGACTCAAAAGTTATTTTTAGGACTACGCACTTGAGATTTGATCGGATTAATATAATTTTTTTTTTTAACTTACCGGTATTTATTCTCTTGATCAAGCGAACTTAATCAAACAATATGATATAAAGTAAAACTACTGATTTAGATAATCCCTTTTCAGCTCGGACCTTACATAAGACAGCACAATCATTGTTATAAAAATATATACATTTAAGCCAACCAACCATGTAAATTATGCAATTTGAAGATAATGCATTTCTCTGTTAAATTACGCTTGTAAAGATGGTATCTCAACAACAACATCTAAACAATACAATTAAACAATAAATGACTATACTCCTTTCAATCATCCTGTAAAGATGAACTCTTTACAAGACAACAACAACAAAAATGCTGGCCCTCACAAGCTAAAGCAATTCATTGACAGTGGACTCAACTACCATGAAATTCATTTGAGTGCCAGCCACTCCCAAGGCTATTACATCAATATTAGTGTTATTGGTCTGAAAGCCTACAAGGCTCCTCTTGTGTGACAGTTGCTATAGCTGGCAATGATTTCCAGCCCTGCACAATGTTTGCCACTTCTGCTACAGTAGGTCAACCTGACACCAGCACTGTTACTTCTGTAGAAAGGCTTGACCTTTTTGAGAAGTTTAAAAATGAGCCTCAACTTGCAACATTGCAGCCTGGTGAGGTATCTTTTGTTAATAAAGTGCTTAAAGTCAGTCAAGAATAAGCCAGGCAAATAGAGCAACAGACCTTTGGACCTGAAAGAAGTTTTATACTGGTTTTCCTGGTTATGATACTTTTAATGATTTTTGATTATCATCGACCAGATGTAAACAATCTTGTATACTCGGGATTAATTAGGAACAGTGAGAAAATGAAGTATTTTAAGCGTAACTCAAAAGTTAATATTTATGCTCCTCATTTTGATCCTGGGCGTCAATTATTCTACTAAGAACTAGAATCCTTTATTTCAATTGATTATGATAACGTTATTGGAGGTGACTTAAACTCGATTGATGATAACAAACTTGGCAAGTTTGGAGGCAATTCAGATACCAGACAATATGCAAAAAAATGTTCTGTCAAGTATTAAGGCAAGCTTTTCGTTTTTGATACTTAGTGTAACAAGGATAGGCTAAGTTATCAACCATGATATACAAAGCATATGATCCAAATCTTGTGCTCCTTTCTGTAACAACAGCAAATAAGAATCATTTTTGTATTAACAGCAAATAAGAATCATCTTTGTATTAACAGCAAATAAGAATCATTTTAAGAGAAGACCTCATTTTGTAACCAGGATGATAGCGGCATCATTTTTTTTTTTTCTAAAAAGTTTGCTTGTCAGCTGTGTCACAAGAAAAGCGCGGGATTTTCTAAATGGCTGGTTACGACTGATGTTTTTTAACAGTTTGTAGTTGCCATGTCGAAACGAAGGTTTTTAATGCATTTTTAATTCACTTTTTGCTTTATTTTGTATCTTACTATCAGACACCAAGTTTTAGTTACCAGCTTATAATTCGTTATTTTTTTGTACTATTGGTATTTTTCTTAAAAAAGGGTCGCACTAGCCTCCTCCGCAGGCGTCTCAAATTGAAAAGAACAAAGAAAACGAGAGAAACGCGAAAATACTGTCTTGGGCTTCCTGTGTTATGCAAACCGGAAGCACGAGAAACAAATTTCCCTATGGGGGAGGGGAGGAGAGACGCCTGCCACTTATCAACTAGTATGGACATGTCACTGTACCGCAGAGACATGTTACTGTACCCGGGGTAGGCTGGGGTGTGTTTGTCGACCCAGAAAATATATCTGGGGAGGGCTGCGTTGAAGTTTTGAAATATCACATGGATCACACTTTATCATGGCGGAGACTCAAACGACTCAAAAGACAGCTCAAGTTTACCGCAAAATTACAACAAATTCCTGTACATGTAGCTTTCACCACCAGCCTTTACAGGGGTGAAATATTCTCGAAAAGATAAGGGTTACAGCATATGGTTTAATCATTTGTTTAAAGTGGTCAAAACATGTGACTTTTGCACTCTAGAACTGGCTGAAGAATCAGTCAATAGATAATGAAGGTAATAGTGACATTTCCCAAGACGTTTCTGTTAAGCAGTTTGTGCCCAAGAAATCAGCTCCAGCAAAGAAACTAAAAAAAGAAGATCTACTGGTTAAAGCCATCCACTTCATGTGGATGGCAATTGAAAATGGCCCAACTAAGGGGCTCATAAATTTTTTTAAATCGGATATTGAGAAACAAAGAGAGCATGAGCTTCAAAAACTTTTACAGTTGCTTTTAACAAACTTCAACTATAACCCAGAGCCACAGTATGGAGTATCATATTGTTGATGTAGACCCTGAGGCTTCAGTGTGAAATGGAGGTTAACTGACGAGTGGGCCATCGTTTTGGTGGCCTACGAAACAATTCTGTATTAAACATCCAATGCACAAGTAGAGCACTATCATGGCTTCGCCGGTGAACATTTAACGGAATTATTTATAGTTTATATTATATATATCATTATTTTTTTCTTTAGGGGTTCAGCTCTACATGAGGATAAGGTTCCTACCTGTCGACACCCGTATGCATTCTTTTTATATTTTTCAATAATTTGTTATAAATATTTTGTCAATGAAGGGCGTTGTGTCTACTCTAGTGAGCAGAGCATTTATTTCAACCAAGAGTTTTAAATATATTTTATATTTTAACAAGACCAAAAGCATATACCAAGACGCACTTTACAAAAGTGGCTACGAATACACCCTGTCACACAAAGATACAGCTCCTGAGGCACCAAAAGCAAGGAGAAATCGGCAAAGGAACATAACATGGTTCAACCCGCTATACAACCAAAATGTGGAAACCAAAGTCGGCAAATGCTTTCTTTTACTAATTGATCAGCACTCTCCAAAAACCAGCCCTCCTCCGAAACCATATATGCTCCTTCAGACCAAGCTTAGCAAGTTAGTATATATATATATATGGAGTCTAAAGGACCGGAAAATCAACTAGGAGATTAGATGGTGGAAAATAAGGCAAGCACGATCGTATTCTAATATGAACAAAAAATGTAATCTGTGTCTTTGTGAGAAATATTTTATAATTTACAAACCAAAAATGTCAACACTTAATCATAGAAACGAACTGATTTCGATGTGTAGACACTAAGAAATTCTTGTTCAATACCATGTTAGCTTAATTAAGATTTTTCCTTCCCTATTTTCAAATTTATATACCTTTACATGTAACCGTTTTTTCTGGCAGTTGCCTGATGATTGCCTCGCATGAGGCATGAAACTCACAGTAGCGAATAAATGGATTTAAATAAGTCCAACTCCATTAATCTATGTTATTTTATATTATATTTCATTATAGCATATAGTATTTATAGCATATAAGAGCATCAACTTTGATGCAAGTGATAACAAATGAACCAAGTAACAATCCTAAACAGACTCAAAAGATGAAATATGTTCTGTTAATTGTGAATGTTGCCTTGAACACTAAAAAAACATATTTGAGCAGTAATGTGTAGACTCATAGATTGTGCAACCTGTGACCTGTGTTGGCTGGATTGATAAGCTCAACCCTTTTTATGAACCACCAATACTATCTTCTGCCACTAAATTACAAGTCAGTGATATCAAATAATATCAAGACTTTCTCCAAATGTATACCAGCAAAGCTAGGACCAGAAAGACAGTGACTGGAAAAACAAACTTCAAGATGAGTCAATCATCATTTAAATCAATTGGCGAAGGGATTTGCATCACCTTATTATGGTGGTTTCCCATGCCTGTGACTTGCAAAATGAGGGATACAATGTTGCATGAGACAGAAAATGAGTAAGAGGAATTTAACAACAGCTACATGTGCATAAAGGATGAAGACAATATGACTTCAGTTTAAGTCAAGAGAAAGAACTTTCTAATCCAAGTGGTAATTGATTGTTTCAAAAAATACATGATAAATGGGAACTAAATAAGATTGATGTTTAAGTCTCCAGATGATGCCTTGCGAGAAGTTTGTATTTATGAGGAAATTAACATATTCTGCAATTGGCTCTCCCAGTGCAGTTTTTCCATGGAAGGAAGACGGATCGTGAAAAAATGGATTGTCTTACACAATGGGAAGTCTAAAAACATTGAGATTTGGTCTCAACAGGCATTTTAATGACATGTGAGGAGCTGATATAGTAAACGAAGAAGAGTTCAGTAAAGCTAACACAAGCCACCACTAGCCGATGCTGACTCGAAGAAAACTTTACAAAAGTGGCATTTTTATGATCTTCTGAAGAGTTTTAAACAGCCATCTTACTGGAATGAACACTCACAAGCACTTTTGAAGAAAAGCTCTACAAGTACAAATAGAGAATTACCGCATAACATCACATGGAAAATGCAGGAGGTCATGGCTAATTTTTTATGTACACTTTTTAGAGGTACATGCCTTTGATAATTTGCAATCAAAGCTGCTTGGAAAAGAGGTAACTATGGGCAACTGGAAATTGGAAAGTTGGACAAACAGCAACAAAAAACTGATTGAATGGTGTAAGGATCGATGAAGGAAAAAGAATCTCTGTCTTCCTCAGAACAATGTAGCTTACTCTGAAAATGATCCCTCAACCGTGTCCCAGTGTGTCATCAGTGCAGGATGCGGTGCCCAAGTTGCAAAAACAAACTCACATCTGAATTACCTTCTTAGATGTCCACAGTCAGGGCTATTTTGAGCTTCAATAAAATCCACGAGAACAACCAAAACACAGGCGATAAGGAGAACAATAAGTAACAAAGGTGATAATGATATATACCTTCATAGAGATTGAACAAGAAAAAGGCCACAGTGCCAGCGTTAAGTGAAGCATCTGAGAAACCAGCACAAAGGCAAGGCTGGAACCGACGGCAAGGCGGGGGAAACTGAAAAAGTCCACATTTCGCCAAATCAATGCTCTTCTAGGCTGCCATGACACTACCACCTGCAGCAACGTAAAACAGTCTGCGATACAGCAATCAACAACTTCACAAACATATGCAACCCTTTTGTGTTTAAAATGTTTTTTTTCTTTGAAGTTGATCACTTTATTGCTTGCCAGCTATAACTTTCTAAACTTACAGTTAAGAAAAACTGGGAACTTTCAAAAGGTAACAAGCAGAAGAAAAATTAAAATGGATTCCCTCTTTTCTATATACTTTCCCACTGAGACATACAATAATTGTTTCACTATTGTCGGGTTTTGTTTTATACATGTACATTCCACCATTTTTTTATCTAAAAAAATACTTAAGTTAAAAAATGGTTGATGCTTATTAACTGGATGAAAGTGCTGAATGCAAGTTTACCAATTTACCAAACATTATCAATGAGCATTTTGTCACAAGCATATTTTGCAATTCTTGAAACTATTTTCACAGTTTCAAGATATTCGAAGAAGAAATCACGAGTTATACGGAAGATCTGTTTTCACAAATCAAGAAAATCGAAGAAGAAATCAGGAGTTATACGGAAGATCTGTTTTCACAGTTTTTTCACTGATTATAAAAATGAACAGCGCAGAAAGTCAATCGGCCCTTTGAGGAGTAATATTGACTTCATGACAATTTCGCCACTAAAAGTGGCGAAATTAGAAAAAGAAAATAGGGAGCTTGCTTTAAAAGTGGCAGAAATTATCCGTAATTAGATTCCATACAACACCTAATACTTTCTCGTGTGCTGTTTTTATGTCCATTGGTATAATGTCCTGGTCTGGAGCAATATTGTCATATGAATATATCCATTCCTTTATTTTGAAGTTTCCGTTACTCAAAATGGTTTCCATTTCTTTTGTGAGGTTTTTGGCAGTTTCAACATTGTCAATGCTATTAATGATGTCATCCATGTATGTATTGTTTAAGAGTAGATTTGATGCTTGTGGGTATTTTTCTTTAGCCATCTATGCTGTCTTTCGCAGTGCAACAGTTGCTATAGTGCCAGAAGGTTTATCTCCAAAGGAAACCGTTTGAATAACATACGTGTCCGGTTCTCTTAGTAAATAGACGACTACAAGACATACTGATATTAATGTACAAGGTTCAAAACTTACTGGCACCTAAACACATTTCTGACATATTTTATAAACAATCTAAGAATTATGATTTGATTATACCTAGGTTCAACATTGAAACTATGGTAAACATACTCTAAGATATTTAGGTCCCTATCTAAGGGGTAAAGTGGATAAAGATCTTCGTAACAAAAAAAAACTTTTTAAATTCAAAAAAGCAGTTCGGGACAGGAACATTACTGATGTGTTGGACGGACATTGCAGATGCTACGCTTGCACAACATGATAATGTAACTAATTTTAGTAATCTTGTAATCATTTTTAACTTATTAGAATTTTAATCTATCGATATATCTATTTTTATAATATTAGTATTTTTATATTTTATATCTATTTATCTATTTATATAATATGTGTTTTTATATTTTATATCTATTTATATAATATTTGTAATTTTTATATTTTATATTTGTAATATTTATTTTAGTGTCCCCAATTAGCTCTTAAACTAAATATTATTGACACTTAAATAAAGTTTATGTATGTATGTCTCTAGTTACATCCGTATTCGTCCAGAGGAAGCGGTGTGTGTGTTGTTCTATCACTCCTGTTCTGACTGTGTAATACATTTTCTTGATGTCGCCAATGAATGCTGTTTCATTCTTTCTAAATCTGATGAGGATTCCTAGAAGGCTGTTTAAAAGGTCGGGTCCTTTAGCCCAGTATTCGTTTAGCACATGACCCATGTAGTTGGCACTGCTGTTAAAGACAATTCTCCCTGGTGTAGATTTGGAGTCTGGCTTTAACACTTCGTGATGTGAGATGTAGTGCGCAGGTCCTTTGTATTTTTGTAATTCTTCTTGTGTAAGTTTGCGACATCTCTATCTATCATGTCCTGTATCTGTTGCTGATAGATTTCAGCGTGTCTTGTTTGTAGAAAGTCGTTTTTCGGTTGATATAAGCATGTCGAATGCTGCTCTTCTGTTATCTGGGAGATCAAAAGGGTCTCTGATCCAAGGGTATTCTGCCGTCCATAATTTTTCTTGTGTTATAGCTCAAATTTTTCTCAATTAATGTTAATTTCTTTTCTTCTTTGATTGTGTATGCGTTGCTTCCGAGTGAGCATTTACCGCACTTACATCCACCGCAACTAGGCATACATTGTATTCCGAGATTCTCCATGTTGTAGAAATCTTCGATTCTTGCCATCTTGACATGGGCGTGTGTGGTTCCAATGAAGAACTTCTCGTTGATTCCTTTCAGAACTGGATGTGTTCCACCTACGCATCGTCCGAACTGATTTCTCAATAAAAGTAGATGCCCAGAACTTTGTTCCTTTGAGGGGTGGAAGTCTGCGTTTTCATAGCCTATTAAGGCATCAACTTCTCCGGTGGGCCTTGTTAGTTCTTCTTCGGATACGTCTTTGAATAGTTTCTAGATCCCCTTTATATTGACTGCTGGAATGGGGGAGGTTATCTTGTCGATTCCGTAAACGTCAAATACGCGGACTGTTTTGCCCTGCTTGTCAATAAGTGGAAGCTGGTACTTGAAGGTGTCCACATTTTCACTTTCTCGGCCAACTTTAATAATTGACAGCTGAGTTTTGATACCCTTAAGGTTTTCTGCCCTTGCTTTTGCGTTTGTGATAAAACATAATGACGCTCCCGTGTCCCACAAGACGTTTGCAAATCCATTCTTTGTAGGTATTCTTTGTATCTTTAATAGCTCTGCGTTTTCGTATTCTATTGCTTGTCTTTGTTCAAGGAGAAATCTTAACAGACTTGGAAACGTGTCTTTTTTATCGACGGGACTGTGTTCGGAGCTTACCAGTTTCGCCCACTCTCTTTTCACATCATTTGGCAGCTTTCTTTCTATTATGCTCACCGAACTGGTTGTAGTTATTTCTTTCTCTAAACCTAACCTTTTCAAGTCTCTGTAACCGTCGTTGATGACGTTGACGAGTTTGACAAATTTTTTACTTTCGCCTTCTCTGATAGGTCTCATGTTCTGAATTGCACACATTGTAATGTCAGCGACTTTTGTAGGATCGCCGTATTTTTCGTCCAGTCTCTTCCACATTGCATCAATATCGTCGTCGACGCTTTTCACCGTGTCGGCGGGCTCTTTTCCCAGACATGATCGGAGAACATATGGGGCGTTATCGGAGTTAATTGACGGCATGACTTGTTTTTCAAAGTCTGTTTTAAATTGTGGATAATTTCTGCTTCAAAGTCAGGCTAAATGTCACACCCCAAGGCAAGAAACGACACCCTAAACCAAATCAAGGAATGACTACTAAAAAACCCAAGACTCTAACGAAAAGGCTAATTCTATCACAAGTCAACAGTGTTTATGATCCACTCGGATTAGCGAGTCTTCTGATTGTCAGGGCAAAGATTCTTATGAGACAATTATGGATTCACAACCCAAAATTGGATTGGGATGACCCTATACCCGAAGAAGATCACCAAAACTGGGATAACTTCTTCCAGGATCTAAGCGAGATGGAAAAAATTCAAGTCAATCGATGCACTAAACCTAAAGAAGCAACGGGAAATCCAATCCTCGTAATATTCTGCGACGGATCTAATGATGCATATGGCGCATGTGCTTATGCTAGATGGACAGTTTCTAATGGAGACCACGAAACCAATCTTATCTTGTCCAAAAACCGCCTCACACCTTCCAAGAAACTATCAATCGACTGGATAGAGCTCTGTGCAGCAGTATTAAATAAAAGACTAAAAAGCACAATTACCGAAAACAATGCAGGTACCGTTTCGAGAAATGTTATCACATCACTGACTCTCAAATCGTTCACTCCATGATCCAAAAGGAATCCTATGGATTCAATACCTTCGCAGCAGTGCGGGTGGGAGAGATCCAAAAAGGAACCAACATGAAAGACTGGTACTGGACCGAAGGTAAATACCACATTGCTGACTTGTTAACACGTGGTAAAAAACCAACTGACATAAATCTCAACAGTAACTGGCAGAAAGGACCCGACTTTCTTAAGTTACCGGAAAGCGAATGGCCTATATCAAAGAAAACAACTGCACAACAACAGCTGCCGGACACGTTAAAGGTTCTCGGGTCAATTAATGTAACGAGCCTCGCTAAAGAGAACACACTTGCGGACCGAATTAATATCAACAAATACTCGAATTTTGAGAAATTATTAAGAGTGACCGCTAGAATACTAGCACTATACAAGAGAACACCAAGAGTATCATTTCGAAATATAACCAAGGAACTGACAACTGAAGACATCGCAGATGCGGAACTATTCTGGATTAAGCATGCACAAAAGATAATGTATGAAGATATGAAAGGAGGAAGATATAAGCGACTCTGCCCCCGAAAATCTGACAATGGAATAAATAAAAGAATCCTGTGCACGAAAACGTAACAATGACAAATTAATGGTAATTAGGCCATAACAAGAAACAGCAAACACGGAGACAACCATCGGGTTAATATCTCTCTTTCTAAACATTGTAACTGATTTCATTGTATCTAAACTAATCGATGATATATTTCACTAGATTTCGAACACGTAACACCCGCAACATAATCCAAGAAGACGTAACAAGAGTGTGTAGTTTGAAACTGATGGTTCATGTACATGTGCACACAAATGATCACATATTGACAGTGGGACATATTGAGAGTGTGATATTGAATGTGGGCTCTCGGCAGAGTTTCCCAGGGTCAGCAGTTGTCACCGTTGTATAACAATTTTTCTTTATCTGCAGTTATACCTTCTGCAGCTTCAAAAATAATCAAAAGAATAGAATTAAATGAATGAAAATACACCTTTTTGAGGAAGATTGGTTAGTCCAGCACTAAAAAAGATTCAGTTGCACTTAAGACCATTTTTGAAACTGAACTAGCGAACCACTTTGCCCAGATTAAAACAAGAACAGCCAAGCAACAGAAACAAAAATACCAGGCCCTGATGTTTGTTTGAGTGCATTTCAAACAATTCATTTACAAGCTGGGGAAACTCCTTTCCTCATCAATGGCAAAGAAAGTTACCAGAGCTGGACTCACCTACGCAGTACTCAGAAGGAGAAATATGTCCCTATCAAAAGGAGGGGCTTGAGCAGATGTAAAGAAGAAACGGCCTGTCACAACAGTGTTGCAATAAACTTACACCACAAGTAACAAAGTCATGACTATATAATTATAAGCTATTTTTAATTTTAAATTATAATTATTTTTTTGAAAAATCATATTTTTATATTAAAGTTTGTGTTTTTTAACACAATTCAGCATGTACATTGCTGTTCTTGTACATTCTTCATAAGAAAGTTAACACTTCATTACAATTATAATTACAGGCAAATATCCTAAACTACAATCATGATTGCCATGTTGTAATCACAATGTGCCACAAGTATGCAAGTGGTGAAACCATCACTTTTTATGGAAAAGGGAGAAGGTCTCTCATTCATAGGAAACAAAAGTGACATTAAAACATCTGATGGTGGTGCAATCATGGCTGTTAAACTTTTTTGACAGTTTATAAAGGGTATAATAGCAAATGATAACCCCAGGTTATCAAACGGTAAATACCCCTATTCACAAGATAAGGGACGATATCCGTATTATTACACACCGGGATCTTTTCCAATGAGTTATCACAACGTCAGATACTATACCCCTTCGCAGGTTCGACTGGACTTAGACTGGACTTAGACTTAACATCCAGCAATAGCCTAAAAGGTTTGGCCAATGAAGCCGTCAAAGATGCGCTGGATGTCAGGATGTGGAAGCGACTGGGGAAGATACATCTCAGAGAAATAGAAAACAGTATGACAAATGAGGAACAAAAAGCTTGAGCTCTGATAAACCTTTGGGCTGATCGACATGATTGATCATAATATGTAAATTGCAATGCCACTGTGAAAATGTTTTCAAATTTTTGGCACTTCCATTCACGGTTTCAAATTTTTAGAAGTTTTTGCGTGGGCTAATTTTTGTTTTTGACTAAAGTGCGACCCGGGCATAATGTGGTAGTCTATGCCTTTTTGGTAATAAAACGTTTAAATATTGGCAAAGTCGACTTTCCAGTTTTTATGACACCTTATTGGTCATAGGTATATGTGTGGTCTAATTCTGTCTTAATTGCACAACAAACATATTTACATACTTAATACAGTACACCGCCTGAAATCATATGCACATTAGCACTCTTGACCTGCAAGGGACAACGTGTATATTGCACGCGGGAGAAACGAGACGAAACCGCGCGGCTTTAGTTTGTCAACCTAAAAAAAAACGACAACGAAAAAGCCTGAATTGTAAATTATCGTTCTGCTAATTAGTTTTGCAATTTTCCGAGACGGAAGACAAAGCAATTGAGTTCAAAATCCCTTGTCCATCGCTGACGTCGTGTTATAAATAAAAGCTCTCAGCTTGGAAAGGCGGGAGAAAAAATCGAGAATGTACGACGCAAAAAAAAACACTGCTTTTTCTCGGTTTTTCGTGTTTGCAAAAAGTTACGTAAAAAAATGAAAGAAAGATGCAGTATAATAACATTTTCAATACATACAATAAAAGTTTAACTGTTAATTCAACTTTCATATCCACTTAATAATGTAAAAGGTTGAATAAAAAAACCGTCCTCAAATCCCTTATCTCGAAATCCGACATATTTTGTCCTGTTTGAAAGCATGATGTACAAAAATTTATTACGAGTTTGCTTTGCTCAAAGAAAGGGTGTCGAAGGTCTCTTTGTAAGTGTTTGAAGGAAAGAAATTCGTGAAAAACTGAGAAGATTACAACATACCTGAGCTAAGCGCCAAAACCCTGCAGAAACGGCACAACTTCAGCAACTTGCACACACCTTCGCGATGTTTTGAGCGTAGCGCACTCTGCCTCTTGTGGTACGTCGTGTAAAGTAGCGTGAATGTTCCCACGGATTTATCTGGAACCCAGATCCCTAACGGATTTACGAAGTCACGAGTGTTGCTGGCCTGGTTACTCAGCGTCACATTCCGAGACACTGTGAAATGAACAGTTAGCGTTTTGCATCAAACTACGCCAGTTTTTCATACTTTAGACAGCTCCAAGTAAGTAAATTTATTCCTTTGGCCTAAAATTCGCTTCATTGGGCAGTTGTGAACGGAATTGTGTCCATTTTTGTGGTTTTCTTGTTCAGAAACAGTCGAACTAACAAAACCACGCGAGAATAGGTGTGACAAGCCAATTAACGCATCGATGAGTCTGCGTGTTTTACTTTCACGTTTATACAGATTTTGATCGGTAAAATTTTCTAGTCGTGTTCTTAGCTCTTTTGATATTTCACATTGAAGCTTTTCTTTGTTCATTACAGGATCGAAATGGTGAGACTGCAGAGACGAAGTGACAGTTTACATTCGGACATTCGATACGGCTTGATGATATCCACTCAGCAGGCGACGGCTCAGAACAGGTTTGTGCATCCTTTCGCTTTTCTTTCAAACGTTGCTGACTGTTTTTCGACTGTCTAGCGACCTTTACACAATCGCTCTGCTCGCAGCCGCTCTCAAGAGCTTTTCTAGAAAACTTTTACTTTATTTAATTAGCGACACAAACTACTTACAATAGTATGCTTAATTAAGTAATAACACTTAATTAAATACAACACGTGCAGTACTACATTTGATTTATAAAAAGTGTTTACAAAACTGTGTTCATGTTACGATCATAGTTTTCAGGGGTTTTTTCCCACAGTCATTTATTTACAGAAGGCTATTTAAGAGGGCGTCCGTGTTACAGCGGATAAGGCACTTTTCGGACCTTCACCGATTTCCCTGATTTTTTCAGTGAAAGTAGACAATTATATCCCAGTAACAAATATCACATTTATTTGGATCAATTCGATATTTTATATTTTTTGCGAGGCGATTTTCAATGTCACCTCAAAACCATGCAATTCGCCATTGGAGACTCCGTAAACTTACTATAAATGACGGTTGCTGCCAAAACTTTATTACTCAATTCAACGAGCTGATTATTTTACATATTGAAGTTTCATCTTCCCTTGATAGTGTAGAGGTTTAATAATTGAAATCTATTTAAGTCTCGTTAAGTTATGATTTTTTTAAATTGACTCCCAACAAACTCCGGAATGTGCAAAGCGTGACATGCCTGTAGTTGAAAGCCATTTTCTCGAATGTGGGACCTGATCTAGAATCGTGTCTATTGTAACTCAAAAGTACTAACACCATTATAGAAAAGTATGAAATAAAATTTGTGGGCACTCTTTACTGCGCGCCGTACAGAGCTCCACGAATTTCTCAAATATTCGCCATTTTGATCCAAAACAAATAAAACGCTTGAGCGACCGATAAACCAATTCCAGAACCGTGAATGTTTGGAGATGTGTTAAATACTGCTAGAAGTCAGACTGTAAATGGAAAATATTTTTCTTTCGCAGTTCCAACCGTTTTGACCGATTTCTCGGTATTTTCAACGCTCACAGCAATAAATATATCACTTCAATCAATATGCAAATTTCGGCATAGGCCCGTGTTGTCACGGAACATCTGTATACCGCAACAATTTGCCTAAAAACGTTTTCCAAAGCAATTATTTCCTTCTTACCTGGCCGGGCGATAAGATTCTTTAGGCTTCTATGTAGAAGCTTTCTTTTTGTTTTTGGCTGTAGAGAAGCTGTTTTCATTTCCCACGCTACGATGAAACAGTGTTTGTTTTGCCGCAAGACTGACTTGTTCGTTTCAGTCTAATTCAATTAAAACCGGCCAGGCTGCCTAGTTTGTCAAAACCCGGGTTTTTGTTTTCGCTTGGCCTTTTCGAGGGAACTTTTTTTAAGAAAATTCACGTTCCAAAAATGCCCTTCTTGTATTGAGTTGAAACTTGCTGATTTGCTGTCGAGGGTGTCGAATATGCTCCTTGTCTTGTCAAGACTCGCAAATTTCATACAGGTTCCTGATAGAGGGAGTGCGAGAGGGGGGAGGGGGGTGGGGGTGGGTATTAGGGTAAAGCCCGAGCCTATTGTTTTCCCGTATTTTCCAAATCCAAATCCCAGTTCTAACTATTGGTTTTTACTTGTGATTCCCAGTCCTAGTGACCCAAATTTCATTTTCCCAGCAACAATTTGCCCAATCCAATTTCTCATTTTACCCCCTTCTAGCCCTTTCTCATAAACAAACAGTAATAAACAGTTATTTGATAAACATCAAAAGTCTCTGAAGTATTCGAGACATAAAAGTAAAAACACCAACAGTGGGGGCTTTATAATTGGAAGTCATTGTATTGATTTGATTTTAATAAGATGGTGGCCATTAATTTATCTGTCATAATTTAGTGGGCGGGTCATTAAAGTGTCTCTAAACAAGAAAATAAATATGTAACACAAATGTGCATTTCGTATTATATTACTATCGGTAATTGAAGGGAGTTGCGAGCCCTGCTACGATATATGTTTTTCGACAACATGAATATAACAAATATGAAAGAACCCGCATTTTTACATTTGTCTATTAACTCATCAAGTCTTGACTACTAATAGTTCTCACTATAAAGCTACCCCCGCCTTTTTATAATTTGTTTTACAGCAATAATCTAGGATTAGTAGAGTCTTTTTGTCGCCTTTAAAATTAGGCTTCTTTTTTACTGTGCCATGTACTTATAACATTCACAATTATTAAACTTACAATGATTTCCAGTTCAAAAAGCCTAAAAATTCCACGAGTAACAAAATATGACACATTCAAAGATTCGAGAAAACAATTTTTGATCCTTATTCAAACCACTTTATGGATCAAATAATCTGACAGTTTGTTAGCTAAACGAATTACCCCCGAGAACAAATCTTAACGCTTGAACCAGCTCTTGGAACACAAGTTGCCAAGAAAACGAAACCGATTGCTCGAAATCTTTCGACGTATTACTCACAACTGCATCAAATATCACTTAACACAACCAAAGCAGAGAAACCGCTCGAACAAATCTGTGAACACGCGTAGGCCAAACATCGGAGTAATCAATGTGTGACAACCCAAGATAGGGATTTTTATTTACCGCTACCCCCTGTTGATATCGTGACATTATAATACCCATAACTTCTTCGGGCATTTTCTGCCTTTACGTCATCATTACCCAGGAATCCCTTGCGGCAAAACATTATCATTACTCAGAGATTCCTTGCGGCCTTGTTCGAGCAAATCGAGGTTTTTTTCTGGTATACATACCGTATATTCGGACTGTAAGTACACATTCTATATATACGCTCTACAATGAATGCCTCCTCGGGCTTTCGTCTCTGGGCGAAAGCCCTGCGGGGGCAATAACATAAAACTGTTTTTCGTGAAAAGAGGATCGTAATATTAACGCCATTTACTACGTTTAACCTTATGTGCTAATGAATGTTTCTTTGCAAGGTTAGTGACTTGTTTATCCCTTTATATTCATTCTTTTTCAATCTTGAACAACCTTGGTTGTTCAATCAGGTCTTTCTTTTTGTCTTTCGATTTGAATTGGACCTCAAAATGGCGCAATATTTCTTTGAGCATTGGCGCGTTAAATTTGTCCAGTTTATGTTCTTTCGCACACTCGCACAGGTTGAATGCGTCGTACGACAGTGGGTGCTGCGGCCTCAGTTCGTTCACTACCTCTTCAACAAGTTGTTGTCTATCAACTTCTTCTTCCTCTAGCAATAGCTCCCTGGGACTCAGGTCGATTTTTTCTGGTTCCTCCTTTCTTCGTCTAGCCGCTGCACGGCGGGAAAAGAAGCCCTGCACTTGGCTCTTGGTCAGCCATTTTTCTCTGCCAAATAAGCGATCGTTCTGCTCGTCTCTTGCCTTGTTGGTAGTTGCAATTGCGTTCATAGTTTGATGCTGATGTCTTCAGCGCCATTAGGGTCAACCATGTTAGCATTGTTTGCCTTTTCGATGTCCGAGTCAAGCAAACAAAAAAAAGATTGCGTGATGTTACGCTGTGAAGCGTTTCCCTGGTTTATGAGGCGATTCAACTTTTTTTATTTTTTATTTCTTTTTTTTTTTTGGGGGGGGGGGCGTCTATAGACTTTACACCTCAAGGGAGGTGTTTACTAGATACGAGGTTGTTCGTTTATTTGTGAGTTGACGTTTATTAGACCATATACAAGAAAACGTCGTGTCTTAAGTCTATACCATGTCTTTCAGGTATATGAAAGGGGTACCTTTTTTCAGTAAAAGGTATACAAAAAGGGAACGACTTCTGTCAAAATCGTTTATAAAATGGCAGGGGTTAGAGCTCGGGCAAAGCCTTCCCATACAATTTTTTTTTAAAGTACCCCCCCCCCCCCGTGGGGATATATTTCACTCAAATTTAGCGGGATAGTGTTAACGCTTTTTTTGAAAAATAAAAGTAGCATCGACCACACCTTGTAATGGTCAAGCCCGCACTCAGTCTACTTCACAGCCGTTGGTAACGTCACGCTCTCGCCATGATTAGTTCGGCTTCCCTAACATCGCCGCATTTCGATAAGTGGCAGCTCGACAAATGAGCTGAAGTATCCGAGTTTCACTCAGAGAGCAACACATGGCTCTCCTCATTCCTACTAGATCCACACGGAGTCTGTAATATCTCGTGAAGAGAGCAATTGGATGCAATAGCTGCCATTTCGTGCAGAGAGGACGCGCAAGGATTTTCCCAAAATTAGACAAAATCGCGGACATTAATTGGTCGGTTTAAATTGAATTGAAACAAACAAGTAAGTTTGCAAAAACAAACATTGAGTTATCCCAATTATTTGTATTTTATGTCTACAATGCTCCAAAGACTTTTAATGTTTATAAGATAATTGTAGAACTTGCTTTGCCTCATTGGAGTCCGATAGTTTTCACAAAACACTGTTCTAATATGCAAACAAAACTTGTGCGACGCAAATCAGGGATTTCCCTTGTTTCCACAAGACCAGACTGGATTGTAATTTTTTCGAATAAATCCCTCCGAAAAAAAGCCAAGCAAATTAAAACCCTTTTGGGTATGAAAAAACATTCTCAGAAGCTTACAATGTTTTTTAAAAGGTTTTGCAAAGAGAAAAACAAAAAAAAAGGACCGATAGGGGTTTGACAAATAAGGCTTTAATTGAATTAGACTGAAATGAACAAGTCAGTCTTGTGGCAAAACAAACACTGTTTCATCGCAGCGTGGGAAATGAAACAGCTTCTCTACAGCCAAAAACAAAAAGAAAGCTTTAACATAGAAGCGTAAAGAATCCTATCGCCCGGCCAGGTAAGAAGGAAATAATTGCTTTGGAAAACGTTTTTAGGCAAGTTGTTTGCGGTATACAGATGTTCCGTGACAACACGGGCTTATGCCGAAATTTGCATATTGATCGAAAGTGATATATTTATTGCTGTGAGCGTTGAAAATACCGAGAAATCGGCTAAAACGGTTGGACCTGCGAAAGAAAAATATTTTCCATTTACAGTCTGACTTCTAGCAGTATTTAACACATCTCCAAACATTCACGGTTCTGGAATTGGTTTATCGGTCGCTCAAGCGTTTTATTTGTTTTGGATCAAAATGGCGAATATTTGAAAATTCGTGGAGCTCTGTACGGCGCGCAGTAAAGAGTGCCCACAAATTTTATTTCATACTTTTCTATAATGGTGTTAGTACTTTTGAGTTACAATAGACACGATTCTAGATCAGGTCCCACATTCGAGAAAATGGCTTTCAACTACAGGCATGTCACGCTTTGCACATTCCGGAGTTTGTTGGGAGTCAATTTAAAAAAATCATAACTTAACGAGACTTAAATAGATTTCAATTATTAAACCTCTACACTATCGAGGGAAGATGAAACTTCAATATGTAAAATAATCAGCTCGTTGAATTGAGTAATAAAGTTTTGGCAGCAACCGTCATTTATAGTAAGTTTACGGAGTCTCCAATGGCGAATTGCATGGTTTTGAGGTGACATTGAAAATCGCCTCGCAAAAAATATAAAATATCGAATTGATCCAAATAAATGTGATATTTGTTACTGGGATATAATTGTCTACTTTCACTGAAAAAATCAGGGAAATCGGTGAAGGTCCGAAAAGTGCCTTATCCGCTGTAACACGGACGCCCTCTTAAATAGAAAATACTTAAATTGAAAAATAAAATAAACTATTGTACTACAGTCGAATCCCGATAAATCGAACCTCCAAGGGAAATCGAAAAAGGTTCGAGATATCGGGAGTTCGAGTTATCGAGGGTAAAATTAGTAAGAAAATGACCTGAAGGGGAATCGAAAAAAGTTCGAGTTAGCGGGAGTTCGAGTTACTGAGGGTTCAAGTTATCGGGATTCAACTGTAATTTCTTACAGTACAATAATTTTTGACCAAATTACCTAACATAATTTATTTCCTTAAGCATTTTTCAGTTTTTCTTGAACAAATTTAAGTTGTCTAATTTTTAAAGAGATGAACTTTTCAGTTTTATATTTATTTCTCAAAATTTCTTTGAAGTGGCGCAAACATTTCTTTGCATTGGCATGTCCACAAGCACGAGTTTCCTAAAATAAGTATATAATTTAGCAGATCCATCTTCTCCTTTGAGAACCCATATGATGTTGCATTTTCTTGGTTTATTTAAAATTTGTCCATAGACTTCTTTGCAAAAAGATATCGCAGTAGAACAGTCAATTAGAACGTGAGATTGTTTCTGCAACCTGTTTTCAAAATGAACAGTTTGGATTTGTAACTTGGCCTATTTTACAAACAAGGCTTCAAATTAAGGAAATAATGAAGTCGCCATTTTGCGACCAGTTACAAAAAGTTAGTCACAAATGTGAAAAATGTTAGTCACAAATAAGCAAATTAATTATTAATGAACACAGTATGTAAGAAAACAGACTCAAATATTATTAGCAAGACAATGATTTCACTATTTCAACAGCTTTTATTGCACTTCTGTCAAATGATGCCTATAAGCGATTGATCACAAATTACAATGTGTGCTAAATCTTACTGAACAATCATGGTAGATCGTACACTGTTTAGTACATTTCTCAAATTCTCAATTCCTTTCAAAACTAAATTATATTCGCAACCAACCTGAAAGGTGTCCAACTTCATGAAAGGATAAAATCTTGGAACATCTCCGATGTAAAGGACATATACCAGTTTTATAATGAAAACATTCAGAAAATATGTCCATTCCCTCATCCATTTATTTTATTTAAACACTTTACCTTTGGCGCTTTTCGTTAAGCTTTACCTATAGCTTTAAATAGATCTGAGGTACAATTGAGCGAAAACACTCAGAGCATCATTGTCAAATACATTTGAAGCTTTTGCCACAAATACATGTGAGAGGAACAAGCAAACAGCCATGTTTCTTTGCGAGTGGGAGCGGCCATATGTGCCAGTTATACATATTTGTAAAGAGACCGTTGTAATGGTGTCTGGTCAAGCAAATTAAATTAGGCAGGATAATTCTTATTTGTTCATTATTTTTAGGTGAAAACAAGTCATAAACTTGCGACTGACAAGAAATCTTTAGTCGAAAAAGTTGAAAACTTAGTCGCAAATGCGGCCGTCTGGGTCGCGATTTCAATCCCTGACAAAGTAATTCATTTGTATATAGAATTGAATTTCAAACCTTATATTGAAAGGAGATGCACTTGAATGGAACATGGTTTGTTTTGGGCCTTTTCCTTCCAAAGTAGGGGTGTTGTAAGGGCTTCTGAGCTGTTGTGGCTTTCAGCAACATTTCTTGTTGTTCATTGTAATTGGTACTGCATTCTTTTTTTGAGAACTAGCGGAGGGCGAAGTTAAAATTGTATCCTCAATACCAGTCACCTTTTGAGAAAGAAAAGACAGCTCTTGTTCCTTCTCTTCAGCAGAAGTTACCGTATTTAGCCGTGTATAAGTCGACCTTTTTTTACCTAAAAATCGGTCCAAAAAATCGCCCTCGACTTATACACGGGTCAAAATTTTCGACCCAAGTACCAGTTTAATAAATTCTGCATAATTAACATAACAATTGTTTTAATATGTTAACAAACATCTAAATAAACAACACTACAGTTTACGATGTCCTTTCGCTGCTATTTGTGTCATTAAATTGGCATTTCAAGTTAAAATTCATTACGATTTATCCGCTTAATATAAACCTGAATGTTGTAGAGACTCACTGGCATAACATTTGAATAAAGAGCTGACATTTTCCACTAATAAAGCTGGTAAATCCACTCGAGAAAAACATCTTCGTGCATGATCTTTCTCCCTTCGAACTTCGCTGCTTAGTAACCTGGCATGATGCAAGCACGTGTAGTTATCAGTTACCAGTACCTCACCGTTTTGTAGCTTGGTTACCAAGCTCCCCAAGCAAGCTTGGCACTTTGTTTATCGAGTGGTTTTCAAAGATTTCTGGTGTTTCTTGGTGTTTTGCTTGTCTTCTTAAACTGCTACTATCTCTCCACAATTAGAAAGGTTCGTTTGTATTAAGTGTGTTTGATTTTAGAAGCCTGTTTCAAAAATTGTGGACAAAATGCCTGCATAAACACGTGTTGTTAAAACGCTCGAGTAAGTACGATAATAAACATTACATTGAAACTTGCTGTGATTTTTTCGTTAAGTATCTCTACCTGAAACGAAAATCTAAGAAACACAAGGTAAATTTTAAAGACAATTTAGCCCAGAAATTAAAAACTTAGTTTCTGGCCTCAAAAATAGGGGGTCGACTTATACACGGGGTCGACTAATACACGGGTAAATACGGTAAGTAAAATTGGAACATTACATTTCTAAATAACTGTATGAATCATAACAAAATGTTTTGTAAAACAAAACAAAGCAAAGCAGCAGGAACATTTGGTCCAGGTACTGCAATTTCTGTGAAGAAAGAAGAAATTTGTATGTACAGAGGTCGCTATGATGCCGATTCTCTCAAATTGCTATCAACCTCCACCTAAAACTAAACATCTGTAGCACATCAGTGGCGTGGCACAGTTCACTGAATGTGTGGCTTTCATTACTTTTTAGGGAATCAGCTATATTGGAAAAAACCCTCTAAATGCAAAATGGTGTAAATGATTGGAGTACTTTGTCTGCTTGGAAACTAGCACTTCTGTTCTCTGGCTGTGATAGTACAAGTGGTATTATTCCCCAGTAGACTTGTTATGTTGTATTGATAGAGTACACATATGAGAGATAAATCATTTTAACAACTCTCACAATGGCAAACTATGGAGCAAACATCAAACCTTCAAAATCGAAATCATCCTTATTCCCAGAGTTTACACTCTTTGCTTACTAGAATAGACAGTATCTTATCACGGAGGATGTGCATTTCTCTCACTGCCCGCAATATTTTTGCTTATTCACTCACTGAACAAGAAGTGTCAAGGACAATGTATCTGACTAATTCTTGACTTGCCTATAGTCAGTTTTTAAATCATTTTATTCTGTAATTTAGTTACACTTTTACTCTTTTTACCTTTTTAATATTTTATCTCGTATTTCTTGTATTTTTATTCGTAATATTTCATAGTTTATCCATAGTTTTAATATTCGTATTGTTCTGAGTATTTTTATATTTTATTGTAAATAATTATTGAGGGCCACTGGTTTGTTAGTGTTTTTATGCTATTTTAGTGCTACCCTCGTTAAATAAAGACGTTACCTTACCTTACCTTACCACTGTGATAGTACAAGTGGTATTGTTTGCCAGAATGACTTTTTATCACAGTCGTCATCACACAACAGGGTGTCAAGTTTACAATAAACTTAAGGTTTACCTTTGTCGTTCTTGCAATTCATGTCTGTGGTGACGATTCGATGAACAAGACCTGGATCTTTTCGACTGAGATTTCTGAGATCTAAGTAAATAAAACAGGATCTTAAGAAGTGTCAAGGACAATGTATCTGACTAATTCGGGTGCATTGTTCTCTATTGTCACTGAAATTATTTACTTTTTAATCCTTTGATACTGTTGCACATTGCAATACATCGGCAGTTATTAGATAAAGCAACATACATCTATCAAGCTTCATAAAGGAATTAGTGCTGGATAAAACATAAAAGAACAGTTAACTGACCGACTTGACACAGATCAATATAGTAAGAATATGGTAATAATTGCAAAATAGAAGTTAAACTGTCATACCGTCGTTCTTGACTTGTTTTCCTTGACTTGCCTATAGTCAATCTCGCATCATGAACGCATGGTACCGATAAGCGAGTATCCCACCCAACACATTGGAAACCGCAATATGAAATACAAGCTTTAAACAGCTGATTTTGTGACGAAAATGTACAATAATTGAAGTATTTAGGTTAAAAGCTTTTTCAATAGTCCTGAAGAGAGGCCCTTTTCCTTGCAAAACAGAATATTCTTGTTTCTAATAAGATTAATATATCTAAAAAGCGATCGATCCTTGATCCCCTCTAAGACATAAAAAAACTGGCTGGTCCCGATCCCATTACTTGTGACCTGGGATCCCGGGTGCATGATCGCGATCCCGAGGCTGTTACATTCACTTATTTCCTGATCAATTCCAGTAGAACTGAGTACCTCTGCAAAAATGTCACAGCTTTGGACAGCATCTGTCTCCTTTAACTCCTCAACTTTCTCCTCGACCTACTCCTCCTCTTCCCCATTGTATTGCCACATTGTACAACAATTTAATGAGATCCACTTGTGACCAAAGTGGGCAAACATAGTCTCTAGTCAAAGAGCATAGTGCTCCTCCATCTTTAAAAAATCTGATATTATAATAAATTAAGCAAAATGGCATCCTCATCACATCCATTTTGTTTTTAGCAAACACTTGTGCCTGTTGGTATACAATGTTCTCTTTTCCAGTTTTGTGAAGTGCCAGAATAGCAATCATAGCTACTTAATAATAATAACAATCTTTTATTAGGAAGCTCCAATCACTTAAGTGGTTTACATGAAGGTCCTAACACTAGATATATATTATATAAATTAAAATCTATTTATTTAAAAATTAGAGCTTAAACCGAAAAGAAAGCAGAAAAATATTTACAACATATACATTAAAAGGATTAAAAATACTTATTTATAAAAAGCAGAAAAAGGCACTTCTTAAAAATTGGCAAACTTGCTGAGTTTCTTGCAGTTCTCTCTAACTCATTAAAGTCTTTGAAACACTGGTACCACGAACGGTGCTTTCCCCAATTGTATTTGATTTTGGGGAGCTGCTGTACTGAAGTGTAAAATAAGTGCAATTGCAATTTTAGAGATTTACTCCCGCAAAGATAAGTGCTGCATTCTCAATACAAAATACAATAACTTTCACAGTAAATCTACATTTTAGTACACTCAACAAATAAAAAAGAAATTTATTTTCATATAAATGGATTTTTGGTCAGATTCATGTATTTTTTCTTGGTAGTTGAGCTGCAGATGCCTGGGTTTGACCAGAAACAGGATTTAAAAATGTTCCTTCAAATAGGGGTTACCCTGACTTGAAGTTAATGAACATACAATGAACCAAAAAATGAATAATTACAAAAAAACTTGACAAGTCGCTATTAAAACATGACTTAAGATTTGATTTAAATGAAGAGTCAGTCTTTCCCACAGTTGTCTCCATAGAATTCCGCAAGACAAGTGCAGTTGTACCCACCAGGAAACCTGGAGCATGTGGCATTGTTGTGCCATGGAGACCTCGCCCATCCATACAAGGGCAAGTCTCTCCATTCTTTAACTACATGTTGGAAATATGTAGACTTCGAAATGTGTCCAGGCTTGGAACTGAAGAAATAATAATTATAAAGTAATGTTTATAATAATATTAATAATAATAATAATTGCAATGCAATGACATTTATTTATTATTTACTTTGAATGTATGTGTTGTGGTTCAAATAAACTGCAAAAAACTTCTGATCCCAACTCAATTTGGAAATAAGAAATGATAATAATAAACAAATCAAATAACTTACTCGTAACGCTGGCTACACTTTCACCATCTCCACGAGATATTCCTAACCCAGTATCATTCTCACTCTAACTCTTCCATGTGCTTTACAGTCAAGAGTTTCAAAGCCTCTTTGCTTTCAATATCCTTCTTTTTTAGAGCTTCTACAGTTGCTTCTTTTAGTCAAGTGGCTGTACACCATGTGTTGAGATCCAGGTACGTGCCAGATCTTGATGAGCTGATACCGAAGGCCCTTTATATAAGTTGAATTCGCTTTGCTTTCTTGTCTCAGCTCAGCCATTGGCTTTTTTCTAGACAGCTTTATTCACAAGCAAGTTACGAGATGTACTGTCCCCATCCCCAAGCAACTCAACATATTGTACAGAGTAATTTTCAATGTATCTCTAAAATATAGCAAGCACTCCAGGGGCATCCATGGAAACAGATGAGCTGGTATAGTTTGCATGCCAATGTGTTAATGACTTTCCCTACCACTTATCCAATATAGGAGTTCCCTGTTTCTTATTCCATCCCATATTCCCTACACTCTTTTGACATTATTTCGACATCAAGAGTTTTGCCATTAAGCAGGGATATGTCTGTGACAACACCATACAAAGCTGTTTTATATCTCTTTGTACTATCTCGGAGACTCCAATGTCATACACACCATCTCTGTCAGGGTCTAAATAAATTAGTAAATAATAAGTAAATAAGTCAATTAATTGGGTATCCAGAATTTGACCCAGAGTGGTTAATGCTTGCCTTTCATAAGCCATATAATATATTGTGATGGGTGTAGCTTTGACAGCCCTCCAAGCTTAAACAACCCAATCACAGATGTCGGCATGTGTGGCCCTTCTCATTTTGCTGGTTTCGTTAAAAGTATAAGTGCCTTCCAACGTCCACTTGGCAGGGATATAGTTTTTGAACGATCAATTTACAGAAATGTCTAACAGTTGTAATTTCGTGGTAAGGCCTCCAGGAATCAATGCAGGTGTGCTGACGTTTTGGTAGTCATGTCATGACAGTCTTTTTCTTCAGCCAGCAACGACATCTCTTTCTCACTGTATTGCCACATTATTATCAGACGATATATTCATAAAAGACAAAATTTTATGTAAAATATAATTGATAATGGTCATTCTTTTTCTGTCTTTATTAATTAATGCATTTACTTTTCAATCTCATAAAATATTCTTTCAATCTTAAGTTGTTCACAGTATGTAAAATCTGTTTTGTATTTTGTTGAATAACAATCAAAGTATTTTCAATATGATATTTTCTACAATATACGCTTAAATTACATCTTATTTTGTGTCTATTCTCATGAAAATCAACATATTCTAATGCTTTCTCATAACTATAAACAGAACCACACACATATATGGTGAGGGTTTTGGCGCAAATAGTGAAAAACTCGCTCGGCTCACCTCGCTCGTTTTTCACTATTTGTGGCCAAAACCCTCACCGTATATGTGTTTGCAAAAATCGCGAGCGGCATGCAAAAAAATCGCTAGCGGCACGCACAAATCGCGAGCGGTTTTGCTGCGCCAGAAATAATTCTTATTGAACAAATGCTACTCTTGAGTAAACTAGAATGGGACGAGGGATAAGTGGAGAACTTAATATGAATGTAAAGAAAAACTTGACAAGATCTCGTGGAAAAGCGTTTACAATCTACAAAAAAACTGTAGAAAATGAAAAACAAATAACAATCTTTTAACAGATGAGCTGATTGAAAAATTAAAAAAAATAGACAGCAGTCTTGTTGCAAACGTTTTAACAAGCTGAACAAGACTTGCACCAAAAGGCGCTCCACTGTTCGTGACTTTGCGAAAAACAGGAAGTCATTGTCCCCACTGGGTCAATTGCATGGGAAACCCCCTTGACGTAATCTTATTTTTTTTTTCATGTAGAATATTTTAAGCCGGAAACAACTCAATCGGTGGGTGATTTATTCTGTTTTGCTTCTTCCATCGCCTCAACGACTTGATATGTTATTCTTCTGACATTCTTCTGCCAAGCAGGCTCAAAAAGTTCGGTGAAAATAAAGAAAATTGCATGGAACACAGCGATCATTTTGAAACTCTTCGTATTTGTGTTTTGCAAGTTATGATTATTAACAACAATATTCAATTTAACTAACATGTAAATATACCGTGAAATATTGTGCTAAGAACTTTAACAAAAATATTTTCTCCACCGTTATTAATAAACACTTGCCACTCGGGTGTGAAATAATCAATCACAAAGAGCTCTAAATATAGATAATACTCAGTCAAGTGTGTTTACAAGTCGCTAATGACTTGTGAAATCAGTTTATTAAAAGCATTCTTGAAATAACATAAAACACGTTTAACAAAAAAAGAAAAAGTCTAATTTTTTAGTCTTCTTCTCATCAACGTCGTCTGCCTGTGCTATTAGTAGTTCGAGCCTTTGTATTTCTGCTTGCGCCATTCTCATTTCTTCTTCTTTAGTCTCAAGATCCATTGTTAAGTCTCGTATCCGCTTTCTTATGTTGCCTCTTTGTTTTATCAACCTCTCTCTTTCATTGATCTTTTTCGTCAATCTTGTTCTCATTTTCAACTTCGAAGTTGTCACTTGTCTTGCAAGAGATTCCAAAAACTGGTATACATTGCTTTGGTTTGCGGCCATTTTTTCTACAAAAATAACGTGTTTTAATAGAAAAAAAAGAAAATAAATTTGAAAGGAATGAAAAAAGTCTCTTCTATTACTTACCAACAGCAACTTCAATAAGCGTTATTTCTTTTTCTACTTGCGTGTTAGCAAAAAAAAACTTTTTTGATAACTGTTTGTCGTTTCGTATTTTATAGGCAATAATGCATGGGTTAACAAAGTTCTAGAAACTGATGTTTAAGATTTTTGATTACTTACTAAGTCTTATTCTTGCTTCCATTTTCTTCCAGCTGTCAGAGAGCTATCCTTTTAATTCCAGCAGTCCTGGTAGTGGTACATTCAAAGTTAATTTGACCACAAATTAACAATTATTTCAAAATATATCATCACAGGAAACTTTCGGTAATTCCCAACTTGTGAATAAAGTGGGTTGTTTCAGGGTTTTCATTGTGTTTCCTTTGTGAATTTCCCAGATTGGGAAAATGATACCAAACCCTTACATGGGACAGGAATATCCCAATTTTTTCCTTGTCATGGGAATTTCTCGTCCCAGTATTTTTCCAGACATGGGAAATAAATGTCCCAACATTTTCCCTGACATGGATTTTTTACATCCCAAAAATTCCCTGATATGGGATTTTAGTGTCCCAAACATTTCCTTGTATGGGGTTTTAATGTCCCATTAATTTCCCTCATGTGGGATTTGATTGTCCCACAAATTTCACTAACATGGGTATTAAGTGTCCCATTTCTTTCCCTGATATGTGGTTTTAATGTCCCATTAATTTCCCTCATGTGGGGTTTGATTGTCCCACAAATTTCACTAACATGGGTATTAAGTGTCCCATTTCTTTCCCTGATATGTGGTTTTATTGTCCCTGTAATTTTCCTAGCATGGAGTTTTTATGTCCCAAAATTTTCCCTGTTTGTCCCCACAAATATCACTGACTTGGGTATAATTTACTGTCCCATTAATTTTCCGGGCATGTGGTTGTAATATACAAATAATTTCCCTAGCATGGGGATCAAATGTCCCAGCAATTCCCCTAACATCTCAGTAATTTCTCTGTGGGTTTTATTTAATTTCACTTATTTCCCTGAAATGGGTTCTTACTGTCCAAGCCATTTCCCTGTGATGTCTTGGTTGCAATGCACCAAAAGCAGTACTAAGTTAAATAAATATTTTCAAACAATCATGAATATCAAACTGTTTATTACAGTCCCTGTAAAATTACAATTATGGTAACTGTACTGGCACTTTCAATAACCAGAAGTTACTTGTCCAGTCCTACAAATGGTATTATTGCTATATGTTCTTCTCAACAAACAAATTGACACAAAATGGTCAAAAATGAAATTTAAAGAAACACATTTTACATGTTGTGCAAATCAAGTAGCCTGAAACAGCAACAACATAACTGACTAAAGCAAAAATTGTGCTTATATATTAAGTTCACAAAACGTCCAAAAGGCAATTTCTTTAAAACACTTATTTGAGCCTGCAGTAATTATTTCAAATTAGTCAAGTTCCTTTAATTTGCTGTACAATTTAAACAAACACATTTTGTGTGTAGTGCAAAACAAATAGCTTGAAACAACAACATAACAGACTGATCATGAAGCACCACCATATACTGCACTTATGAAGTTCACAAAATGTCTAAAAGGCAATTTCTTTAAGTACAGTTATATCCTCCTTAACGTTTTTCACTACTTCTTTAACTCTGCAGTAGTCACTTCGTACTAGCTTTTTGGCCAATACACTCATAAGCTCTGTAGGTTTCAAATTTGTTAAGCTCCTTGGTTGTACAGAAAACTTCTTCTTCAGGACATGAACAATATCATCTCTGTTTAAAACACGACTAAAGACACCCTTCACAATTGCTTGATTGACTGCCAGAGGCCATGCTGACTTGCCTTCACTCGCAACAACTGAGGGAACTTGAGAGCAAGGTGGTGATTCACTTATACTGGAGTCATCATTGTCATCTTCATCATCAACAGGCTCTGTATCACCACCCTCAGATTGAGGAGAACTTTCTGCACCAGATGCAGATGAACTTCCACTTGCAGAGAATTCTCCACTGGAATACTGCAAAACAAAACAGTTTATAATTATGACAAAAAAACAATCATAAATTATTTGCCCCTTTAACATTTGTAACTGACACTCTTGTCAATCCCAAAACCTAAACAATTACATGGAGGAAGAGCAGAGGTTGGAGTTCCCAGTTGCTTATTTACGTCGGTATGGAGGTAAACACAGACTTATTATATTTATAATTATAATGAAAGTGTAACATAAGACAATTAAAGATACCTACATGTTCGACTTTATGCTTCTTCCTAGTTTTTTCCTCCTTTGATTCGTGATCAGTTTCACTCTGAAAATGTGTCATTAAATGGAAAACAAAAATAATGTAAGAAGTATATTTCGCCTAATGCACCTATCAATGGTTTGCCCCAGGATGGGGGGGGCGGGCAACCCCAGGGGAATTTGAAATTTTTTGGAATCCAAAGTTGAATTCCCCTCCCCTGGGCACCTAGTAAATGTCAAATTTCACATATCTCCTCTTAAATTTCTAACCCAGCAGACCATTTTAGATGGCAAAATCCCTACCCTGGGAGAATTTACGATGTCAAATTCCCGTGGGTTGCCCGCCCCCCCATCCTGGGGCAAACCATTGATAGGTGCATAAGTTAAATATCCCATAACAACAACATAAATATAAATAAATAAATGTTTCATAACACAAAACTATCAGAGGGCTGTTTAAAAGAGGCGTTAACGAAAAGTTTCCAAGGACACATAAATGAACTCTTGACAAAAACATGTGGAATTAGAATAACAAACCTTGCAGGATGTTGTTTTATTCTTTCGGTATCGTCGCTGTTCACTGAAGAAATTCTGAATATGTCTGGCAATGCCATCTGAATTGAAGTTGATTTCCGGTATTCCACAATCTGGAGTGATTCCAGTCGCAAATTCTGTCAACTGTTTTTTTGTTTCTGGACTGTTGAATTTGGGCAAGCTGTCCCCCCATCTTTGTGTTGCTAAAAGCCCAATCTTCTTTCTCCTGTATAAAGTTGTAGATAAAATGTAAGTTGAAATAAGCCTTTGCAGCTTATCATAAATTAGAATGAATAAAATTGCACAAACCCGGATGGTAACTTATGACGCAAGCACACTGAACATAACTATCACCATGCAGACAACCAAACATTGCCCATAATCATTCT